>NC_050525.1:18791987-18848145 GCF_002922805.2 Oryzias melastigma | reverse complement strand
ATAGAAGCTAAACTGCCCCAAACCCCCACTAGACAACAAACTAGCAAAAAAACGTTAGCATGTTTCTAAAATAGTAGTTAAACTCTAACTTTTTTAAAAATTACTATTATTTTATTTTCAGCCAGAGAGCCACCATGGAGAGGTAAAAGAGCCACATGTGTCTCTGGAGCCGCAGGTTGCTGACCTCTGTCCTTGTGCATGCATGGGCCTCCTCCAGGCACCCTGGCTTCCTCCCACGGTCTAAAAACATGCTTCTAAGGTGACTCTAAATTAGTGCAGGTGTGCATGCGTGTACGATTGTGGCCCTGCAACAGACTGATTTTTTTTCCTTCTTTTTAAATATATTTTTTTCATCCTATTTTTGGCTCTTGTAACTGGTCCTAACTAAAACAAATAAAAACACAAAAAACAAGTAGTCAAATTAATTAAAAAAAAAACTGGAGGGAATTGTTTCTTGGGTTCTGCTGGGTTAAACTGGTAATTTTTTTAAAACTTGAACCTGAACCACTTAAGGGAACTTGGCTTCTATCTTGGTTCAGCACCAAGCATCTCCACTTATTGGATTGAGGATTTCCACCTTTCAATGATTTGCCACATCCCCAGGGGAGAAAAACTAATTCATTCACATCCAGTTGTGCAACAGTTAATAGGACTATAATCTTGAAATAAAAGAGAAAAGCAAAAAAAAGAAAAAAGGTTTGAATCATTGAAACAACATTGAAAATCAAGGTGAGATTCAAGAAAACTTTTTAAATCTGGTCTTACTGTCCCACAGAAAAATATTAAATAACTTTAAAAATTTGAATAATACAAACAAACATGCAATATAGCAACTTCTCATTCATTTCCTATGGGGCATCTTTTGCTCAATATTTCAAAAACTATAAATTTTATGAATACCTAAAGTACAAGCAGTAATGTCCTGAACGAGCAGAACGTTTTGATACCAAGATTGCGGAAAAAGTGATTAAGTTTGTGCTATAAAAGCATTCACACAATAATAGCTCTAAAATTAAGAATAAGTGATTGGGCTACTTGGTTGTTTAAGATATTTTTTTTCCAACTGAGAAAAAAACATAAAAACATGAGTTATTTGGCTACTTACCTGGTCGGTCCCACTTTAGATAAGACAGGTTAAATGTGACCCATGAACCAAATTGAATTTAGATCCAAATTTCCTTTATAACCAAAAACAATTACCAAGTTTTATTGAATAAATATGTTGAAGTTTTGTAGTAATTCACCAAAAAAATACCAATGCTTTTCTCCTCTGGCCTGCATCTTTAAACCCTGGCGTGCATCTATTATTGTTGACATCAAAACCATGCCGGTGTGGACTTACTAAAGTCAAAGGCTCATCTCATCATACATTCATGCAGTATGCATGAGTCTTTTACATGAAACAAGACAAACTTCAGAGCTCCGTGGAACAATGAGGGGAGCTGCAATCAAAAGCTCTCGGGCTTCCGCTGGTTCTATCAGCCCTGCTGATCTCAAACCAGAATGCACAGCCCAGGTATCAGAACCCTCACCTGATTACTCTTTACAGAGACCTGCTTGTGAGCCATTCAGACTCATGAAATATTGAACGGCTGGAGTTTCCGTTTCACCCCCGGTGAAGGAGGGAAGAGCTCAGAGAGGGGCAGACAGGCGGACGGGCACAACCAACACAGTGGAAGAAAAAAAAAAAGGCTGACAACAGAGGGATTAAGAGGAAATAAAACATCAGGCACCCTGGGAGGCGGACACATGAGCAGGGATGGAGGGAGAGGAAACGGAAAGGTAGTGGATGAATATTTACTACTAAAAAGAAAGCGAGTCTACAGACAGCTGAGGATTGATTGGCTGATAACCTTCTGCTGAAATGCTTCAGAGGTCACGTTTTCTCCTTCTCTCGTGTAAAGCTGCGGTGAGATGGCCGTCTTCCAGGCTGAAAGTGCACCTCAGAGCTGCAGTGAGAAAAGTGATGAGTCCATAAACCACCAGAAGCCACAGGAGGACAACGCCGGAGTCAGTGACAGAGAGGTAGGATTGGTCATAAAAAGATGCTGATAAATCTTTAGATCTACATCATTTTATGCTTTCTCTCTTTTGTGGTTGGGGTGATCGATGATGATGATGAAGGCGGAGGAGGACGAATGCATCAGGGGTGCAGAGTTGTTGCCACAGGAGACTCCGACAGGCACAAACACACAGGGAGATGATGACCGCCTTCTATTGTCACATCTGTCAGCAGACGAAGAGACAGCCGCCCCTGCAGTCACTTCTCATCAGCCCGACGTGCAACGTAAAACACACTCAGATGATTTCTACTCAACATTTACAGACATTTCCATTCACACATTTAAAATATATAGACATGGTTTTGGCCATTATTAAAAGGCTGGAACCACATTATGGATGGAGGAACCAACATCTCTCTGCTCAGGGCCAGAGGTCCCAAACAGGAAGTCATTTCAACAAAGAACACTCAGTAAAGTTCAACACCCTCACTTGTTTTTATATACTGACAATACAGTAGATCACATACATTAATTCACACAATGTGTCCATAATTATTGAGGGTGTATTCAGACTGGACACATTTGGTTTGTTTAAAAAGTGAACCAGAGTTGGTTCCCTTGATAACTTGGAACAAATTGTCAGTCTGAATGCACCAAAGCGGACCCTGGTCCAGGACCCGTACCCAACTTCTGAGGTGGTCTCGGTTTCTTCAGTCTGAATAAGCTCCGCGCTCCAAGGTGGAACAACTGAACCAAAAGCCACCATTATGGGATGTAAACAGAGAGCCGCAGACAAACTTGGAGCAACGATGGAACAACAACTCGTTAAACTGTGGTTGGATGAATGCAGGCTCATTAAAACAAATTTTAACCTGATACACATTGTTTCTCACGATGTATTACCGGCAACCTATACATCATGAACCCTTGTGAGCATTCCTTCATAGCCGTCAACTCCTCAGAAACCGTCTTGCAGGACCAAAGTAGCAGTAAAAAGTGTTGTACCTGATGTTGATACAGACGTCAGAGAGATATTACGTTTGAATTAGTGAACTCTTCTGACTTTTCCCCGCCCTCATAATTCTTCCAGTAATAATTCCAGTCTGAATGCACCCTTACACTCCAAAAAATGAATGCATAAACATATTCTTCTTGATTTTATTACCATCCTGTCTTCTGTAGGACAATAAATTGTTATTTTTCCCTTAACACAATACAGATCTCACAAAGTAATGTCAACATGTTTGAATATTTGATGCCATGAAGGTTTCTTAGAAAGAGCAACTGAAATTTGATTATCCTCAGAGATAGTCACTGGTACATACAGTAGTCACCTCCATTGCCCATCATTTTAATAAATTCTCAAGATATACTTCCTGTGCAGTAGCTGCTAAAGACATTACAAGACATCAAACAGATTAAACTACCTACTAATTCATTGTACTTCTTTAAATCAACCGGTTCACTTTGACTCTCAAATTTAGTTTTACTTCCATATGGGGTTGCCTTTGATTTGCAATATTTCATGTCACACTTCTCCAAAATCCTTAAGTATCTATTTTTTCTCTCCTCACAGATAATCCACCGGAGCCATGCTGGTATTGTCTGAGGTCCCTCGACTCAGAGTATTTACCGGAAGCCACCAAGCAGGTTGTGAGACTCCAGTTGGAACTTTTTATGTCAAAAAACATGAAGAAAAAAAAAGGAAAATTACATTTCATTTTATTTGATCATTTATGAGGAATTTCTGAGGTGATGTCATTAAATATCCCAAAATCAGAAGTACTGGACTAAATTAAAAGTGGACAAAAAAGGAAGCTCAATGAGGAATCTGCAGTGGAACAACAGACATTTTGCAGGAGGATCAGGAAGAGGAGACGAAGAGTTAATGTCAAAAGCAAATACTGTGTTGTGACGTGCTGGATTAACCCAAACCGTGACACTTAAATATCTGTACTGAGCCTCCTGTTAAAGCTGTAAGAAGTGTAACTTTCTTATATTTAAATCTAGATTAATCTATTTTTTATTTTACTTTATTTTTAGTGTATTAAAATAAAACTTGACCCCTTCACAAAAACTTGTTAACGACATTATTCAGATTATGTCATTTAACTTTTTTCATTTATAATTGAACATTAACACTAAATTAATCCATTAACTCAAAGAGTTTCCTGTTTTTTTGCATTCAAATCTGCTTCATATGTTAAAAAGATGAACGGTGAAAATAATTCCTAGCGTTTTAATTATAAGGGATTAACAAAATCCTTTTGTCTGTGTGACAGCAAGACTCTGACCCCGCATCGCCAACTAGTGGTCAGAAGGTGAGCTACCAGACAGACCCTCGGCCTCACTTTGGTGTGGCTTGTTCCTCCCACTCCACATGCAGCTCCCTGTGGGGCAGCGAGGGGCCCTGCTGGGGACAAAGAAACCAGGAGGATCTGGATCAGACGGACACTTGTCCTCACTGCCATATAGGCTTGGCCCCGGACACTCTGCGGTGGCACGAGGTTGGCACAAAATCTTGTAGAAACACAAAAGCAATCAGAGACACGTACTCATCCTGTGGTGCTATGTTGTCCTCTTACAGGCAAAGTGTCTGCTGTTTGATGGATCGAAGAACTCGAAATAATAAACCATCATCAGAGGAAAATTTTCAGTTTGTGTTTTGTCCTGGTAGATCTTAGATTAGGTGCTGGATTTTAGACAAGATGAAGGGAAGATAAGATAAATAGATCAAATAAAGCTAATTTAATATCAAATGAAGTAATTAATTTTGGGATATTTTCTTTTGAATAAAATATTTAAGTGTTAACTGAGCTTTTCATTAAAAGTACATGTATTTGTGTTGCAATCATCAATGTCTAAACCTAACAATAACTTTCCTTTTTAATTTATCTGAAATCATTTTTTAAATTTAATTATTTACACTTTATACATTTTC
The DNA here is from genome assembly GCF_002922805.2 of Oryzias melastigma. Taxonomy (NCBI): domain Eukaryota; kingdom Metazoa; phylum Chordata; class Actinopteri; order Beloniformes; family Adrianichthyidae; genus Oryzias; species Oryzias melastigma. The sequence goes on along the minus strand of NC_050525.1, from coordinate 18,843,201 downwards.
TTATGCTACTTGTAAAGAAGGAAAGATCATCAAAACAAAGCATTGTTTGCAGCTTCACCCATGATCCATCCTTCCATCTTCAGAACCTGCTGGAGCTTACTCAACCACCGTTGGGCAAAGGCATGGTACTCACTGAATTTGTTGCCGGTCTGTTGTAGGGCCACACCCTCATATGCACAATTTTAAAGACACCAATTCACCAATTAAACATGTTTTTGGACTGTGGGGGGAAACTGAAGTGTCCAGAGAAAATGCATGCAACATGCAAAGTCTAAGCACTGCACCCTTCCACCTATAATGTAATTTTTCTCCTTTTTTATGTTTGCAAAAGGTTTTTAATTAACCAAGTCCCGAGCTTCACTGCATTTGGGCCCAACTCAAAGCAAACCATTTATTCAATCAGTGAAAAACAACTAGTATTCTCATTAATAGTAAAAAAAAGTTTACATTTCTTTTATTTACAAATAAAAACTACTTAAAATGAATATTTCAAGATAAAAACAACGCTTTTTTGGAGGAGCTGCACCTATTTAGATACGTGCTATTGTCTAACATTGGGTACTGTTTGTTCAATTGAGTGTATGATAATTTCTTGAATTTGTTTTGACTGTATCACCACACAAAAAAAAACAACAACACAAAAATCTATTTGTTCTTAACAAATAAAATCTTTAAAAAAAATGAACACTTACATTTAATTATTTGACTATCAGAAACATCAATATATTTAACAAAAGTATGAAATATTTAAGTATTTTTTTAGGAAAAAACAAACATTTTTACAATGTGAGCTCATATTTCCAATATCTGTCACTCCACTCTTTTTTTAAAATTCATTCCTAGTCATCTCTTAACTACAATTATGCTGTTTTTAGCCTAAATAAAATAAAATGTGTTGTTTTCTCTGACATAGTTTCTGCAGAGCGGCAGTAGTTCCCTACAAATTCACCTCTGAAATGTGGGCAGGACTGTTGGCGTGGAGTAAGCACGCCCCACTAGCTTACAGACCCTGACAACTCCAACCTAACATTAGCGATGCAGCAAAAATGGTGAGCAATGTCGGAGCTATTCAGTTGTACAATTCTGAGCCAGATACCAGCTCAGACGAGGAAAACAAAGATGCACATGGATCTATTTGTCTGCAAGAAGTAGATGCATCAGAATGGAGCGGAGCAGGGACCTTGTGGCTTTTCATATTAACTTGTACATCACACCTACAAACAATTTCCAACTGTATTTTTGTGTCTGTTCCTGATTTTCAACAATTTAAATCAAGAAATACTCAGAAATGCAATTTAAAGATTAATTTTATTTATACATGTCCTCCACTATGAGAAAAATGCCACAAGAACATGTTAAAAACACCAAAACCCAACTTTCATCAGTATTTTTTTTTTTTCATTTTTAGCGTTAGCTTGCTGACATACTAGCCTGCTGGCTCAAAAAAAAAAAAAAAGCAAATTCAAGCCAAATTTTTAAGATTTTCCATAAAAGAATCAGCTATTCATATTGATAACATTATTTTAATGTATTAATTATTCAATAAAATAAAGAGATTAGGTAGAGCAACTTTTTAATCAAGCAGAATAGTTAGCACCGACCGGACCATTAGCATCCTTACTATCACTAGCATTCTGCCACTACTGCCTTTAAATGAGCGGCTTCAAAAGCTTCCCAGGGAAGTGTGTTCCATAATTTATGTGACCATAAGTAGTGCAGTGGAAAACAGAAATACTACTAATAATTTGGGGGTACAAATGCTCAGGCAAACAACTTTTAGCCCAACTAAATCAAACCAAACTAAATGTAGGTTAAAATCATAAAATTCTTTTGAGAGCTAAGTAAATATTAAACATAACTATGGATCTTATGCTGGTTTATGGAAGGTTGTTCTATTTTTTTGGTATAGACTTCGAGCTAATCTTTACACAATTTAGGGGAAGAATAAGAAGGAGCACAAAATGCTACATGAAGTATGTGGGGGTGGAATACAACACATAAGGGGCGAGTTTGGGGTCTGTCGATGCAAAAGTGCTGTTTTCATGGGCCTGACGGCGGTAGTATCTGCGAAGGGCAGGACTGCTGGGGTGACGTTGTCTCACGTGGAGGAAATACTCGTCTGGGCGGCTTGAAGTGTAACCACAGTCTTCACAGACAAAGATCTTGGAGCGTCTTTGGCGGTAGGCGTACTGCTGGTGAACGCCATGAATTTTCCTCATGTGGGACTCCAGAGAGCAGCGCTGTGTGAACGCCTTCTCGCACAGCTCACACTTGTAAGGACGGATACCTGCAGTGAAAGGGAAATGTATCTAGAGTCAATGCAGCAAGCAAGGGTGTTTGTTCAAGACACACTAGACACATGCAGCCTAGCGTGTAGCAAAGGCTCGAACGCAGAGGTGTCAAACTCAATCGCACAAGGGGCCAAAATCCAAAACACACCTTACAGGATAAATATTTATTGAACACACTAAAACTACATTTTTAAAACTTTAAAACTGTAACTTTTTAACATAATTAGGAACTAGATATATAGCATTACCTGCGATTATGCTGTAAGCTGAAAATGCTAGTACAGATAGCTGAAGATGCTGAAGTTGATAGTTAAAAACACTGAAGCTTATAGCTGAAAATCACTGGAGCTGATATCCAGCTAAATTATTAGCTAAATGCCAAATTATCTTAAAAAAAAAAAAAAAAACTTAGGCTAGTCAAAACAGCTAGCACGTAGCTAAACTCCAAAACAGCCTAAAAAATTTGAATAAAAAGCCTAAATTTGCTAAAACAGCTAGCATTTAGCTGAAATATTGGCTAAACTCCAAAATAGACAAAAATAAAAATAAAATACAATAAAAAATAATAATAAGTCACAGAAAAAAGTCTTAATTAGCCAAAACAGCATGTAGCTTAATTATTAGCTAAACTCCAAAATTGCCTAAACATTTTTAATAAATGTCAAAATAGTCTAAAAAGCTAGCAGAATGCCAATTTTTAAAACTTTAAAACCATAACTTTTTAACATAATTATGAATAATAAAAAGGCAGCATTATTATTCCAGAATAAATCAACTTAAACATTAAATAACTTTCAAAATTTCACTCTCCATAAAAATATATTTTGTCAAAAATTATACAAATTAAAAATATGCGCAATATAATATCAAGCTATTAATAACAATGAAAAAATGATCTGGAGGGCCGGATACAATTATCTGGAGCCTTGACTTTGACTCGTGCTCCAAGGCCTTTTATTTTTTTTTTTTATACCGTTAGAGCCATTCACAGTGAAGGAACTGGAAGTCTCTAAACATTTCTGGAAGTGGCATCTCTTGGGACAGGGGTATGCAACCTGAAGCTCTAGAGCCTCATGTGACTCCTCAATCCCTCCACTGTGACTCTTTTTGCAAACAATATAAATATGGTACATAATAGTTTTGTAGTTTTGGTTAGTTGTTTTGTCATTCATGTACAGATTTTTAACATGTCAGATAACCAGAGAAATTATGGTTAAAAGTTTAATTTAGTGTCATTTTAGTTAATCATTAGAATAAACTTAAAGCACATATTCTTATTTTCTGCTGTACAATATCTAGATTCTGCTTAGAAGCAAAGTTCTTTTTATGTAACTGCATTTTAATGAAAAGATTTTCTTTAAAAATGAATTCTACACAAATATTGACATGCTTATTTCAGATAGTAAAAAGGAGAAAAGCGATAAAGGAGCGTCAATGTTATAATAGTAGGAAATCCTATGTTCACTTGAGTTTCATGCAGTTTTACTCTCTCTGCTGCACCAGGAGGAGCTTATTTTGACACAAAGTGCATTTTATTTTGAAAGGAAGTTGTATGTACTGCTGTCAAAAACAGGAAATATGACACTTATATTTCAAGTAATTTAGATATTTAAAGCTACATTTAGTAAATGAGTGGCCTCTAAAGACTTTAGCTCCGCCTCCTGCCTATATTCTTTTCTACTGGGGTTATTATTATTCTCAAAGAGTCTTTGTTATTCATGACCTGTGTGAGTCCTCATGTGTCTCTTCAGGTCGAAGGTATCGTTGAATCCTTTGCCACAGAATCGACACGGATGTCTCTTGACCAGGCTGTGGCATTTAAGGTGACGGGTCAGCATGCGCTGCAGGGGGAACACCTTATGGCAAACCGAGCACACAAAGTCTCCAGAGGCGGTGGACGTGCGGGGACGAGGCTGGTAATGACATGTAAAAAGACAACAAAAACTCTTGAGTGATTGTGAAAGGTTGCATTTCATTTCAAGTTTAGGAAATTTTCTTTTAAAAAGTAAGATTTTGTATCTTATTTTAGTGGCACAAAGCTTAAAAGTTCTTTTGTTCATTTGAGTTTGTTTAAAAAATACCCATTTATAGTCAAAGTTGCCTCAATGTGCTGCACAAAAAAAATGTTAGAAAACTTCGAATCAATCAAAAACTATCAAATAAATATGCAATTCTGGTCCTACTTGATCTAGATCATTCCAGGAAGGTCAAATTATTTTGTGTTTTACTGCAATAGAACCAAATATAAATGACCAGTGATGACCTTAAATTTTGTTTATGCAATCACCAGTGCTAGGAATTCATTTGGGTATCTGTGAGCAATAAAAAATATTAAATGTTACAATCCATTTTTAACTATATTAGTACAAAAAAAAATCAATGCTTAATTACTAAATATTTTCATTAAAGTCAAAAGTAGAATCATGTTCTATAAACCTTTAAATCAACAATATAGGCCAGTTTTATTCGTAAAATTAAGTTTATATTGTTTTTACTACAAGTGCCAGACAGCTAAAACTAAATGTACAAAATAAAAATAAAAATAACATACAAACTGAAAACTCAACATCATAGAATATAAGAAAAAAAAGAGCTAACATTCTTATTTTCTATTAGAAGTTTTGAACACAACATGGCTACATTTTTAGATTGTAACAGTGTTTGCATAATAAAGGTGACGGTAAATAAAACTTACCTTGGCTCTGCTGACTAGAGCCAGTGCACTATGATGGCAGAACGGGTTCTGGAGCATGGCTTTGGACCATTTCTGTCTGCTGTCATCCTCTGGTCCTCCTGGTCCTGTGAAAGGGACTGGACCTGGAACTCCTGCTGCTCTGTGAGCGGACATGCCCGCTGTCTGATGGAGAGTGGGAGGCAGCCGAGCCTCCCCGGGGAACGGAGTCTGCTTTAGAGTATGTTCAGATACTGAAAATAGGTCAAAGGACACAAAAGTGACAATTACAGTAAAATCAGCTGGAAACCAGTTTGTGTTCTGTGCTACTGCAGCCTACTTGGAAAAGTGAAATTGTCCACAACTCCTGGAAGAGAAGGACTTCATAGATAGATAGATAGATAGATAGATAGATAGATAGATAGATAGATAGATAGATAGATAGATAGATAGATAGATAGATAGATACCTATGGTCTTGTCCTCTATGGTCTTGTCCTCCGTCCATTCATGCTGTTCTGGTTCTTTCCATTGCCATGCTCCACATGCACCACGTTTCTTCTTCACCAGAAAAGACCTCGGCATCTTTTCAATTCTTTAGATTTTAGTTGATCTTTTCTCTAAATTCTCCACACTGTTCTCTTGTTTCAACTTCACTTTTGGATTTCAGCTTAAACCCCGTCTATATGTCTTCGCTAATCAATTGGAACTGTTACTAGGCGCTGCGTGTATCTCCTTCTACAACTCCAGCCTCATCCCTCGACTATCAGCAGCGTCCAAACAAAATCACAGCTCTCATTTGCATGACCCTGTCCGAGAAAAGTGGTGAAGGTCTGAAACTCTGGCAGGGGGGAGGGTGGAGGCAGGAAAGTCACTGCATGGATGTTAGCGCACCTGTGCTGACTGTGCACATCCGCCATTTTAACTGGCCTGCCATCAGTTTTGCATGTCAGATAGTGAGAATCCGGGGAGCTTCTCATTCAAGTAACCCTTGCCATGCAAATGTTGGCCCTGGACCAATCCCTGGCTCCAAATAAAGGGCACGGTCTAAGTAACAGAAGCAAGCACAGTGGAGCCACAGCCTTAACTGCTAGGGAAATCAGTCTTTTCTTTCTCTTTTTTTGTTCTTTTCGTTGCAGCTGTTTCATTGGATTACTGTCCTTTGTAGAAAGGTTTCAACGAACAGACTGTAAGTCTGTTGACTGTTCAATTTACTTAATCACTGGTATAACAACATGTTCTGTCTAGTTCTGTCCACAGTCCATGCAAAAATCATCTAACTGATTCTTGTGTCTGACAGGGACGATTATTTTCCAATAAATTACTCGTTTGATTAACTTTTATCAATAAAAAAGGAGTTCTAACATGATAACAGACTGAACTAAACAATGTACCTGTCCAAGCAGTCAAGGTGCACATCTAATTTGTGTACAGAAAATACAAATGAGTCTGAAGCCAGTCATGCAAATTGCAATAGAGGTTACTTGGAGAACATCAGGCTGATGATGTGGCTCAAACTACAACAGCAACTGCAGACAACCACCGCAGAGCAGAATCTCTGTTACAGTCAGGCTGCTTTGGAGGTTTTCACGATGAAGCAGAAAGGGGACAAACCTCAATGTTCATACAGTAACAGACAAAATATTTAAAATCAATAAATGTCAACAACTTGGGAAAATAAAATTAGCATTAAAGAGCTAAAGTATTTTTTTATCTTAAAGACAGTTTATGATTTATTAATTTTTTCTGCTCTTTTTTGCGCAAAATACAAGATTATTCAACTTCAACTTTCAAGTTAAAGATTCTGTTTTTTTTATTCTGTTTCCAAGTAAAATATTATTCTATCTTGTTTATTCGTGTTTTAAATTAACTTTTGTTGCTTTTTTTAATGTTAAAAATTTACCCATTATTTTTCTTTTGCAGTGACAGTTTTGTATGTGAAGTCCACTCTATCAGAATTAACAGTAAAATTACATTTTTTTTTAAATTATAGTGTTTTTGAAATCCTTTGATGAATTTCACAATAACAAAGTTTGCAATATTATTTTTTATGAAACATGAATAACTATGATACATATATTTGGAACATTTTTGCTTGCAAAAATATTGGTCTAAGATGCAAAAATATACTGTTTAAGAAAAAAAACTTCTTATTTATCCTTTGTCTGAATTTTACTATATACATTTTTGATATGATGCACCTGCATTACCAAGAATAAATTGACAATCTTTCACATTTACAATTAGGGAGTTAATCTCATCATAAAGTTTTGAAAAATAGCTAAACCTTTTCCCGCCAAAGTGTTTTTAAGGTATTGTGGAGGCAGCCATTTTGAAATGAGCAGGAAAAGCTCTTCTACTGCCCCTAGTGGAATGATGATGAACTACAGGGCAGAAAAGATGGACCAATTTATATACAATGGTTTTTAAAGAAAGGTTTTAATCGTGCTAATGAGATGGGGGTCTGTGATTAATATTCCTCCATGTTTTTATTCATATTAATGCTACAAAGCTACATTTTTAAAGTTTTGAAAATTTTGTTTTAGAGTGTTTAATAAATGTTTATCCTATTCGGCCAGCGACCTAAGGTGTGTTTTGGATTTTGGCCCCCGTGCAATCAAGTTTGACATCCCTGGTTTATAGGAACATATCAATGAAATATGATATGTCAATGGTGTATGATATGGTAATCCACTGGCATGATACAGATGTCAATGGATTGCTCACCGAATTTTGATCTTATCTTCAGTCCGCTGTCTATGATTTGTACTGTTAGTATTTCCTCAAGTGTATTTCCTCTAGCAGACTGCATTGTGAGTCCCTGCCTTCCAGAGCTACACTCTAACTGTATGCAAAGCAGCTGCATGTGTGCTGCGGCATGGAAATAATCTGGTGGTTAGGCAGCTCCCCTTAACTTTACTCAACAACAACAGCAAAATTTAAAAACTTTCCAATGACAAAGAATCCAACTCTGCTGCACTGACATCAGTTGCAGAACGCTGGGGTCTGCAATGAATTGAAGCTTTTTCCTTGGAAACAAAAAAGATTTGCTGACAGTGTCTATATATAACTGTAAATCCCTGAGTAAAGGGCATGTTTGAACATGTCTGAACACCAGGGACTGTGTTGACTAGTGTGTTGTAGACACACCTATTATTGCTCCTTTATGTGCTCTGTTAACATACTTAATTATCAAGCTGGTTGGATTTGCAGAGTTTTTAGTTTATTGGGTAAGCATGGATTCACATCTTATTAAAATGTGAAAATAATTTTGTTTATTTTGGTTTGCAAATTTTAAATTAATCAAGCATGAAAGAAAAAAAAAAACAACAAAAACAATGTGAACCTGGGATAAAAAAATAATAGAGGGCTGAAATTAAAGGTTACATTTTTAGTTTTTTTTTATTTAAAGAGACAGAATTTTGAAAAAAGCCTAAAAGCAAAAAGACTTAAATATTGAACATATTAAAAATAGTATCACAAATATATATATATATATATATTCATTTAATGGAAACTCCTTTAGTCAAAAGAAAAGGTGTAAAAAAACATTACACATTAAAATTTGGTTATTTTTGTTGTAATAAAGGTAGCAATCGTAATATGACTTAGACCTTTATTTCCAGGTGTTAAAAAAATTATGCATCCAAAATGTTTCTCCAAAATTTGATGTATTTGTTCTATTTCAACTTAAAACAAAACAAAAAAACTCGAAGAAAAAATCCCAAACCTATATTAAAAAAACCTGAAAATAAAAACTGCATTAATTACGGAAAAAAACAGTATTATATTTAAAAACGAAAATTTCTTGCGACCACAAAATCTTTAGGTCTTTGATTGGAAACAAAGTTTTGAAGTACATAACAATAACAATAACAAAGACAACAATAATAATTATGATAATAATAATTATTATAAACAATGATGATAATAGTAAAATTAATTGTGAGATTAAATTATAATTTAAATTTCACAACTTTTTTTTATTTTATTTGTTATACATAAATTAGTGGGTAGAATATGTTTTATAATGTCTAACTTATTATTTATTCCGAACACTTTTACATGTCTCTAGTAACCATAGCCAACCATGGGAGAGCATTGCAGTAACGCGTATTGAACAGAAGGTGGCAATATAGTGCCAAAAGCACGCTAATCTGTTGGAGAAAAACCGGAAAATAAGAAATACAGTCGCTAGCAACACAACACCTTGAGCCACTATTTACTGTGAGGTTTCAACGATGTGAAAGATGAAGATCGAGGACAGCCGTGACATTCGTGTGAGGAGAAGATGCTGATAACGCTGTGCTACGTCTACATGTGGGTGCGCTTCCACAAGTGCTACTCGGTGCTGATCCGCAACAGCCTGTTCAGACTGAGGAGCAGCAGCAGCCGCTTTTGCTTCAGTTTCTGTCCCAGTTCGGTATCCGCGCCGGCGTCGGTACCAGCAGCGCCGGCTGGACCGCATGCAGCCGCTCCCCGACTCATCCTCGGCTCCTCCGCAAATGAGGACCACGTCTTCCTCCAGCTCGGAGACAAGGCCGTTTACGTCACGGAGCCGCAGGTTCGAAACCTAGCTTAAAGTCATCTGTCACAACATGTCATTCATTGTGTGCTAGCACGCAGAGTCAACAGCTTTGTTTACACGCCTTAGCTGTTTGGTTTTTAGCAAAACACGGTCCGTAGGGCTCCTTAAAGGGGTTTAAAGTTTGTTTTAGTGATTAAAATAATTTAATTTTAAAGAAACTGCGAAGTTTCAGGTCAGATAAACCCTTCAGTGGACGGTTTGGCAGCTGAACACTCAGATTTACTACTTAGTTTGACTAACAGAACCCAGCATGTTTATTAGCGTCATAGCTAAACTCAATTAAAGTGTCAGACAGTGTGATAAAGATAAAAAAAAATGTTTTTCAACGCTCAATTTATATGAAAAAAAAAAAAACAATAGTAATAGAAAAATGTATTACAAGTTTTGAGCTAAATGACTAATAACATTTTTTTATGCTTAAAAGCTAGTATGACTTTTAAAAATGTTTTAAGACTCTTAGAACATGTAGGTTTGAAAACCTGTGCTACTTTAATCTCAACCTTGGACTCGGTTCTGCTCGTCCTTCAGGTGCTCAACACCTGTCATAGCATCTTGTTGCCACTTGAGGGCAGTATCTTCAATGTTTTGACTAACAGTGGGAGTTCACTTTTATCTGCTGCATGCAAACAAACTGAACAGTCATGACTTTTAGAGAAAGTGTCTCAAAAAAACAAGTTAAAGATAAAAAAATATTTACTTCAGGTCAAGAGTTTCTCAAAGAATCTATTTTTTTTTCCAGAATTTTTTTTTCAGTTTTGATTGTCAGGGATGAAAATATACTTCTAATTTATATAATAATAATAAAAATAAAAGCAGTGTTTTTTAATATATATATATATATATATCGTTTCTGCAGAGCAGCAGGGATTAATTAGAAATTTATCTGTGAGTTTTGGGCAGAACTGTGGGCGATGAGCAACCCCGCCCCCACTTCTCAACCCTGTTGCTGAGAGCTTGGAGCAGGGAGGTTAAAATAAACTCTTTTTCAAACATCTTTTTTTTTTTCATTTGCTCCTGATTCACAAAAATTTTAATAAATACTCAGAAATTGAATTTTAATATTATTATCCTTTATAAATGTCCCACAACAACATGTTAAAAACAGCAAAAACATTATTTTAATCAGAGTCTGTCTTTAACGTGTGTCTTCTGTGATTGATCAACTCAGAATTTCTGTCTTGAAATGTCTCCAGGCATGTGACGATCTGAGCAAGTGGACCATTCTGTTGGGATCCTCTCTGGTTTGTGGTCCACAAATAGAGAACATTTCCTTCATCATAGAAGCTGCAGGACCCAGAGTGGGACGCCGCTCTCCTCCCACAACCAGCAAAAAAGTAAGCACCAAAGCTGAGCTTTTATTCAGAATAAAGCCGGAGCGTAGTGGCATTTTTTTAGAGACATATTTATTAAGACTTATAAAATTATGTGAAATTGAATGTATAAATCAAATGATAACATTTTTCAAAAATAATTGTATCAAATCGAATCAACTCTGACAGTTATTGGTGACCCAACCCTAACTAGATAATATGGTAAGGGAAGCGTTTAAATGGCTACATGTCAGCAGCCACCAACACAAACGTGTGTCTTTGTTAGCAGTAAAATATGTATATATAAATGTATTTGTACTTTGAATTTAATTTTCAAACATATTGGTTTTTATTGGTGTTGTGTGTTTTTTTTTTATTTAAATAATGTTATTGCCACAAGATGTAAAGACTTTACAGAGAATCTACATGTTTTAACAAATAAAATAATAAAGAGGATAAATTCTGTAGAAAACTAGTGAAAATAATTTAACTTAAATGCTCAAAGTGCTTTAAGTCCTACACAATTACATTTATTTTTTACTATGTTGTTTTTTGATATGCATTTATTCATTTTGATACAAACAAGACAAGTACACAAAAAAGAAGAAACATAATATATAATATAACGAACAGCACAGCAATAAGTTAAGTTAATAACAGATGATTCATTATATAACTGCTTTTAATTTGACAGGAAGGAGGCAGGAAGTCTGTTATAGTCCCAGTTTTGGCCACATTTCTTAATTTTTTCCAGCATTCATTCATGGGAGTTCTGTTGTTGTGTTCAGGTTCTGAAGTGGTCTGACTGCTGCCTGCCTCTGGCCTGCAGTCCTGACCAGCCGTTCAGGGCGGTCGCTCAGGCCAGCATAGAGAACTTCACCCGTCTTGGAGTGGCGTTCATCGAAGGTCGTCTCCAGCTGGACGATGGACTCGTGCCTTTGAAGATAGTCCGTATGTTCCCTCCATTACGTTTATACCCTTCCCAGTAGCTCCTGCATGCTCAGTAATTATAGTTGTTGGCTCTTCTACTCTAACTGACAAAAAATTGTGTTTGAGCTTTAGCGTTCGTAAGTAAAAATGCTGTCAAATTTCAGCAGAAATCTCATCAATTTATTTTTTGTTCTGTTCATGCAGCGGTTCTCCTTCAAGCTCGCACTCTCAGCAAGCTGCTGGAGGATCGGCAGCAGCGGAGCGCAGACACTTCCACCACCAAAGCGTCCGTCCCTGAAACCGTGTGTCATCACCTGAGCGTGGAGCCGCAGCAGCTGCAGGCCCGCAAAGGCAGCCTGTTCATCCTCCCGGAGGTGAGGAGGGTGCTGGAGGAGCGCCGTGGGTCGGAACCGCTCCCCAGCAGCCAGGCGCTGGGCCCGGTCAATAACCTGGACGAAAGCTGCTTGAGGAACCACCACCACATGGAGGGCCACGCCCACCACCTCCACCTCTCCAGCTGCAACGAGTGTCTGGAGCTGGAGAACAGCACCATCCTGTCAGTGAAGTACGCGTCGGCCGAGAACATCCCCGACCTCCCGGACGACGATTCTGTGGATCTGAACAGCGTGGACGAGGGTGTGGATGAACTGGAACACGATGCCAAAGGGTTTTTCAGCCAGAGCAAGACGCTGCCCAATGTTCTGGTGTACACCGGGGGCAGTCCGGACCGCTTTCAGGCCGTCCGCAAGGTTTTATCGGAGTGTCTCAATGTGGAAAACAACATCATCTACTCTCTCCAGCCGCAGCAGGCACTGAGCGACCCCTGGCTGGACAACACCAGGCTCCTGGTGCTGGCAGAAGACGGACCTCTGACCCCCGAGCTTCAGACCCGCTTTCTCACCTACCTGAACCAGGGCGGTAAGGTCCTGGGGATGGGCTCCGCCCTCTGCCCGGCAGGTCTGCGTTTGGAAGCCAGGGACGGCCGACACATGCGGGTCAAGAGGCTGAGCTTCACCAGGGAGGACAGCACCGAGCTGGAGGTCAGCATTCTGGCGAGCGGGAAGGTCTACATACGGGACCCTCAGGGAGGAGGAGAGGTGGAGCTGTGGGGGGAGCTGAAAAGCGACGCCCCCCATCCTAGGGACATGGTCATTGTTCGGGTGACCCACGGAGAGGATGGAGGTGAAGCTGTCCTTTCTCAGGTGAACTGAACTTTTAAAAAAGGGGATTTAAAAAGTCCAACTTAGAAAAAAAATAGTGTTTTTAACATTCTTGTGGGGGTTTTTCTGATGATGCAACATTCACATCTTAATGTTTCTAATGAAACTCTGCAGAAAATATGTCCCAAAAAACGATACAGCTTTTTTATTTGGGCAATTTTGACATTATTAAAATGAGGGAACGCTTTAAAAACAGATTCAAATATGATCAAAGAGGGACTTTGAAATTATTTTATTTTATACAATTTAAAAGACATTTGAAAACTGAGAACATGACAGACTTTAGTACATCTTGATGCAGCAACGCCGCTTCACGAACTACTCATAATGTTCAGTCTCAGCAAGTGTTATCTAGCCACATGAATAAGTCTTTGGGTATATTCAGACTGGAAAAGTTTGTTGGTCCAGATCGAGTCCTGAACCATCCGTATTCAGACTGCCGTCAAGCAGACTTTCCTGTTCTGGACCAAAGCTTGTAAACAAAATCACATGACTGAAGATCGCTTCACTCATTGGCCAGGAATTACAAGGGCGTGGCAAAGCAAAAGAGAAAGAACAATGGAAGTGCTGCTCTTTGTAATTCTTTTTGGGACAGTTCACATATTCATATTGCACTGACCAATTTCTGGTACAATTCTTTTTACCGCAACTTTGGTACGATGGAGGACGGTTACCGAGGAGACGATGGTTAAGAAGGAACGCTAATAAGTGTTTATGACGCATAGATTGTCAGGAAAACGGTGTGAGAAGTAATATGTATCACAGTAATAGTTCTTATGAGGCTGCAGTCATCCACCCACACTTGAATGCTTTGCCCCGCCCTTGTAATTCCTGGCCAATGAGTGAAGAGATCTTTAGTCACGTGATTTCATTTACAAGCTTTGGTTCGAAGCAGAAGTGTTTGGTTGAAAGGTGATCTGAATACAGACCAAACACAAGGTTTAGGACTCAATCTGGATCAAACTAAGCCGACTGAGTCCAGACAAACTGACTTTTCCGGTCTAAATATACTAAATGAATAAATCTTGATGCTTTACATGACATTGCAGATGCTTCATTCCAGTCTAATGAGTGTTTTTGTGTTAAAACCTGCAGCAAAAGAGACATTTTTGTAAATCTGAATGTGCAGCCTACATGGATGCTTTCAAGACTTCATATCTCTGCAGTTTGATTGTTACCACCTTTATATTTAGCCACATTAGCTGTGAAGCTCTCCTCTTTGAGTCAGATTTTGCAGTAAAGCAGGTCACAGACGTGTGTTTATCTGTCTGCAGGTCCTCTTCGACGTCGCACCAGAGTCTCAGAATTTGGACCAAAAAGGCTTCGATGAGCTGAAGCTCGGCAATAAGCTGCGCCACGAAATCCTGACGGAGATCCTCTCCTCTCTGGGTCTCAACTGTGAAGCAAACCGGACTTTATGTGCAAGCCCGGTCCACCTGCTCGCCACCTCAAAGGTGAGAAATCTGCAGTGCAGAGCCGTCGTTCTGCCGGGACGTTTGCTGAGGTTGTGGTGCTTTGCATGATTGTTAAAAAAAAGTTGAATTTGAGGATTAAAAAAAAAAAAATCCAGAAATCTATTTTCTAGCTTTCTACACCCCTACGAGCAACCGTTCATTCATCATGCAGATGTTCTGCGTTGTACACATGTGGAAACCATTTGACTTGGTAAATTTATGCAAAAATGCTGCAGACTGATTTCACGTCTGTTTACAGAGGTCTTGTATAAATACACCAGGGCACCTCTTCAGATTTGACTCTCAGGTTTTTGTTTTTAGAGAGAGTTAATTTTAAAACCAAGTATAGAACATTTGAATTATTAATAATACTATTCAAACTAAACCCAAGTATTAACTCAGTTAATTAAACATTCTAAAAACTCCTCACTGAATCTTTAACAAAGGCTGTTTGTTCATAAGCGTTTTCTTTAAAGATTGTATGAAAATGGAATCTAATTTTTAAAGTAAGTAACAGCAATTGACAGTAAATATAATGTAAAAAAAACTGTTTAAGTCAATTTAAAAAAAAATATTTAAACCTTTTTTGTAAAGGTGTGTCTACTAGAGACGACACATCAAATGTCAAGAGAAAAAAAGAACCATAATATGTGAAAGAAAGTTCAAGAAAACTATTTATTTAAGGCAATTAAGTTGATCTTCAAGAAAAAAAGGTTAAACACACCAAAAATAACCAGTAGAACAGGCCGAGGCTGAGATGGAGCTGTTTCAAGAACGACCACTAGAGGGAGCAAGATCTCTACCAGAAGCAACTTCTTTAGATGTAGGCTACTGATAGAAAACATACAAAAAGACATGAACAAAGTATTTTTATTATCATGAGAAGAATGCCACAATAATGTGTTAACAACATCAAAAACACCATTTTCATTGGTGGTGTCCATACAGGTTTTTCATGAACATTCAATAGATATTGTTGCTTTCAAAAGATAACTATCTTCAAATACAGAACAGCTGAAGAAGTCTCCACTCTGTTCCACACAGGAGGCCAGAACCAGCTTCATGAAGTGGCTGCAGACAAAGTCCAATCAAAACACGGAGCTGAAGATCTCCAAGACTTGTTTCCGGGTAGTGTCTTCTTCTGAATGTAAAGAAGGTCCTTCATCTGAAAGCTCTTTGGCTCTCATCACTGCCCCCGCAGGGTCGCAGGAGTGGCCTCATTTTAGTTTTGAGACCTACAGAAAACACCTGAAGAGCAGCCTTCTGGGAAACACCGTGCTGTATGCGGAGGTCACCACATCTACCATGGATCTGCTGGAGGGGTAACAGAGCTTCTTCTTTATTTGAAACACTATTAGTCTTCTCAAGTGGCTTAAGATTTTAGGTATTTCAAAAGGAATTCTCAAGTATTTGAACCCTTTTGTCACAGTTTTGTACTGTGTGGCAAAATCCCTGATTAGCAGCTCAGAGGTCAGATGTTTCTTAGTTGATCAGGTTTTCTGCACATATCAGGAGGAATTTTGATCCACTCTTCCTTGGAGATGACCATGATGATCATTCTGATTCTGTCGCTGTTGCTTAGCAACTCTGAGCTTCAGCTCTCTTTTAGTTTTCTATAGGATTGAGGGCCACTCCTTGATCTTGGTCTGCTTCTTCTTCAACCATTCCTTGGTTGCCTTGTCTGTATGTCCTGTTGGAATACCCAACCACCACCTATTTGAAGGAGGTTCTCACTCAGGATTAGACAGTACATGGCTCTGCCCATCCACACAGTGAAGAAGCAGCCCCAAACCATAATGCTTCCACCTTCATTCTTGACATTGGGGTTTTTGGTCATAGGAAACATTCCTCTTCTTGAATTGATGCCAAAGAGCTAAATTATGGTCTGATCTGACCAAAGCTCCTTCTCTCAATCACTCTCTAAATCATGAAGATGAACATTTGCAAACTTTCGGTGGACTTGCATCTGTGTCTTAAGCAGGAACACCTTGGGAGCACTGCAAGATGCTAAACCATTGCAGCGTAAAGTATTATTTTTATTTTATTTTTTATTTTTTTTGGTGACTGGTTCCAGCTGCTTTGAGATCAACTAACTCCAGTCATGTTGATATAAACCGATTTCTCACGGTTTTCATAATCATGGAACCAGGTATGATCTGGTTTGGAGCCCCAGACCTATAGGTGGATTGATGGTCATGTTCTTGTATTGTGGTTCAGTTGAACCAACATTTGTCACTTTAACCTTCAGTTTCTTGCTGATGGTTTTATAGTCCATCTTGGTCTACAGTTTTCTCTCTTAAATCCACAGAAAGCCTTTTTGTTCTTTCCCATGTTGGAGAGTTTGGATTCTGTGGACAGGTGTCTGTAATACAGGTGATTGGTTGAAACAGGTGTCTTCAGTTCAGGTTGATTGTTGTTGTTTTGTTCAGTTAATAGTTTGTTGTGTTAGTTAATGTTGTAACTGCACCTTAAGTGAGGACTTCAAATGGGTTAAGGGGCTCTAAGCTGTCCTGAAGAGTGATCTGTGTCTCCAGTACTTCAGTAGCAGAATGTGTTCAGACTACAACCAGCTGTGGTTCTTTGTGGTTTCATGAGGTATAGTCCAATGATGATGATGATGATGATGTGAAGTATGTTATTATAGACAAGCTGATGACTGACATCACTGAATCCAAAAACCACTGCCTGGTGGTGTTTTGAAATGGGTTTAGACACGACCTACATCATGGCTTGAAAACTGCTTTTCTAACCTCATACTTTCATACCTTTTACCTCTGAGCTGCCAGTTCCTCCAAAACAACTTTTTCCATTTAGAAAGATTCAGCAAAAATCTGATTATGTCCACAGACCGGACCACTTACACTGATAATGCTGGAAATCAGTTATTGAGTCATTTATTTCCCGAAGTTATGAAACGTGGAAAATCTGTTGCCTAATGGACTGTAGATTCATATTTATAATCTAGTCTGTGAAAGACTGAATAACATGAAAGCTGAAACCAAAACAGAATCAGAATACTGTATTTATCCCAATGGGAGAGTGCATTAACAGCGGAGCTCCTTTCACTGAATTTCTACCTATTTAAAATACAGTCTAGCTCAAATTGATATGTGTAACATTAAATATAAGCCGGTTTTTATTGAGGAGTTGTATAGTTTTATTGCGACAGGGAGTTTTTTAAGCATCCATCTCTCCATCACCGTCTCCAAAGAGTCCAGCTTCACTCCCACCGCGTTCCCAGCTTTCAGTTTGTTTAATCTGTTTGAGTCTGCTGCCCCACCACACCACAGCAAACAAGACGGCACTACGCCACAGACTTATAAAACATCCTCATCATGGTTTTACAGACGCTGAATGACCTGAGCCTTCTAAGGAAATAGACTGACCCTTTTTAGCATCAGTTCCAACCCCAGTCCAGTTTGTTGTCAATTTAGACTCAGGTACTGTGACCTCATTGACCCCCGGATGGAACAGGAGACTTCCTCACTAGTTCCTTGGTTTTGGCGAGGTTGGGCTGTTCTTGTAGAGATGTTTTGTGCTTGTCAAGTTTAATTTTGATTGAAATTCATTGATGTACACTATTTTGACAAATCCCGCTCTTTAGTGTATAGTTGATTCTGTCTATCTGTTTACGCAATATATATATTTTCTTTAGCAGCAACTGACAATGCAGCAAAGTGATGGAAAATCAGAATGTAATTCTGTCAAATGAAAGAAAAATGGTAAATTAGGTTGTAACATGTAAAAATCTAACATAGAGGATAAAAAGGTGAATTTAAATTGATTTTCCTTACAGCAATTAGATTTTATATGTTGCAAATCAGCAAATATTTTTCTTTATTCCTAAAACATGAAGTACCTCAGTCACAGTGTTGCTCTGGTGGCAGACACCATGTCTGTGTTATTTTCTGGAATTTCTTTTTTTCAGTTAATGTTTTTTTTTTTTTTTTAAATCTTTCTAAGCAGTTTTTCCTTCTTTACATTTAGAAAAATGTTCACATAGCCATGAAGCATTAGGGAGAAAGTTTCAAGGATCGGGTTAATGTGGATTTGGGCTTGAGACATTTGGTGACGCCACTGTAAACGATCACTCAAAAAATCTTTACAGTTTAAAGTCAGATTTTTTAACAAAAAAAAATCAATTTTCTAACACTTATCTATATCTATCCGTATTGCCGAGTGGCTTCTTGATTTTCCAGCTGCCTGGAACCAAACGCGCCTCAGCAGAATGATGTGATTAGCAGAGATCTGATGATCTAATGTATCTGCAGAGACTGGAGCCCCTGAGCTGGAGCTTCCTCCTGGAGACAAACTTGGGAAAAAAAAGCTCATTTTTGGTTGCATTTCAAAACTACAGTTTTGCACTTCCTGAGTTCTTGGATTCTCTATCAGATTTCACAATAAACTAAAGCTATGTTTAAGTCAGCATTTTGAGCCTCACCTCCAATCAAAAGCACAGTAGATGACCTTCAATCGAGGGAAGAGCAGAGCAGGTGATGAGTTGCTGCAAAGGAAAGTGCAGCTCATTCTGCACAGCAACTGCATTCAACTCTGTGATCCTTCACTGTAGTCTGATCTGCATGTATGCTTGTGTTTCGGTATTATAGCACAGTTTTTTAGCGCTTAACCAGTACAAAATTACGCTTAAAATCATTAAAACATTCCAACTCTTAATTAAATAAATAAGAAATGTTTTGACTGCATACAAAAAGATAAAAGTGGAGGATATTTTAGGTTGTTTTTTTTATTTTTATTTAACCAGGGAATTCCTTTTGAGATTAAAAATCTCTTTTTCAAAGAAGCACTGGAGGCTTCAATAGTTTTACTGGCAAATAAATTGAACAAGCAGTACAAACACTATTAACTTTTTTTAGTCTGCCATACATTTGTGAACAGAGAAAGTGCACCTTAATGGTCAGAATAAATGTTAAGGAATTATTTTTTTAATAAGATTATCAAAATTTAGAAATAAAGAAAATAATCAGGGGCTTAAAATAAAATATATTTGTTTTATTTTGAAAAATCCACAATAACATGTAATAAAAATTATCTAAATGAATTAAGACTTCTGTGGTAAAAATCTTTGAGGAAGATTTTATGGTAACCAGGTGTGGTGTCTGGATAATATTTAAAAATAATAAATTATCTGGTCAAAGCAAAAAAAAGAAAAGAAATGCCTTAAATCATTAAATACATTTTATTAAATAAAACCTTTGAAGTTTAAATTAATAAAATAAAAATCAAATGGATTGCTCTTAAATCCCTTAAACATTGCTCTTCAATTTCCATGTTGGGAATTTAACAAATAGCTGAGTCGGAGATAAATTACATTAAGTTGTAATGATCAAAGTTGTAGTGATTATTATTATCCCTGTACAACCTATCATGTAATTGTTGCATACATTTACGAGACCCCTATCTCTTTATCATAATTTAAACTGTCCTAAATCTCTTGGTCCGTGTTCTCTGCCCTGCAGTTTACCATCAGTCCACTAGGGGCAGTAGAAGGGGTTTTTTTTCTGATCATTTCAAAATGGCGACCTCCATGACACTTTTGGCGGGAAAAGTTTAGCTAATTTAAAACTTTTTGTAGGGAATAACTCATCTATTGGTATTCGTATTTTTAAATGACTATTTTCTGTATTGAAAGAATGAAACATTTCTTGACAATACAGTTAAGTCAAGTTAAAAATGTGTGGACAAACTTGAGACATTGGGTAAAAAAGAAGCTTTTATCTTGAAATCTAATATTAAACTAACATTGTTTTTTTTTTTTTTTTAGCAAAAGCTTGTCGTATCATAATTAATACTACCTATATCTAATAAAAAAATTATATAGCAGCATTTTTTGTGGATTTAAAACATTTTAATTAAAAAAATGTTTTGATGTTGTGGCTTTACAACATTCTCATCTGATGCTTGTTTCTGCTGGATTTTCAAGTCTTCATCTTTACCTTTAACTTCACCACCCTTGACTGCTCACCCCACCACTGATGTTTATTTGTAAACCACATTGGCTGGTTATCCACATTTCGTTCCACTTCCTGTCCTCCCACACCGTCTCGTCCTCCTCCAAGTCGGCGTTTCTGGGATTTTGTGCGGCGTTGCGGCAGGGTAGACGGGCTGGAACTAATTTATTGCCTAAGTGACCTCACCGCAGCAGAGGGAAGTTGCTCCTAATAGACGTCTTTGTCTGCATCCACACATGTGAGCAAAAGTGGCCGTTGAGTGGGTCAATCAGGCAGCAGGTGGCAGCAATTAAAACTGTCATAAAGTTTGAAAAATGGAGTGCGGAGCAGCGCTGAGCTGATTGGAACAGACGTAGTTGTCATTAAGGTTATGCGGAAAGTAAAGCAGGGCGAGCGGGCGGGCCAGCTCGACCCGAACGTGTTGCTGCAGTTCGATTTCCCGGCTAATGTTTGAGATTCCACATGTCCCTTTGGAGCAGCCTTGATTAATGTTATTATTAAGGAATGTCTGTTTTATGTCTTCAACTTTTCTTCATACTTGATGTTAAGAAAAAAAAAAAAGTCAACTTCTGCAGTTTCAAACAGATGAAAATAAATGTTGGTTTTAGAGAAAAGTTGGTCAGAAAAGTTTACGGTTTACTTATAAATTATAACTTAAATACTTTTAGTTTCATATGAACATATTTAAAAATATAAATCATTTTATGTATATTAATATTTTTTTCTTTAACCTATCTAACATCTGCTTTAGTATTTGTTTGAAGTCTGTCTTTGCATGGATGATTTGGCAAAACAAACTATTTTTGTTTACTGACATTCTTTGTGCCAAAAAAATCCTTTAATACATTAAATTAATTTACATGTTTTATCTCATTTAATAGTGTCAGCGATTTAAAGTCCCACTCCGACCATCTTTTGATTTATTTCAAAAACCGTTCTTAGTGGGTTTTTTTATTTTGATTACGCCGATTTTAGCCAAAATCAAAAAAACCTGTGTTGTTTTATAGGACATAGTTTTATCAGCAGTTCACCTTTGAATACTGGGCATAGCAACCTTACTGTTCTTCCTGTCACCCATCACTGTGAGCTCTCTGTTTACACTCTCCCACTAGCTTACAGCCCCCAAGCTAACATTACGGTGTAACAAAGTGGATGCATCAGAATAGAGCGGAGCCCCTCCAGTGTGTCTTCCACGTCTCAAATACAATCGTTCTGAAACTGCATTTTTTCCATCTGCTCCTGATTCCCAATTATTAGAATAAAAAAATACTCAGAAATGCAATTTAAGCTTAATTTTCTTCATAGAGTTGCAAGAGAAAATATGTGAATCCTTCGGGAATTACTCAATTTCTGTACAAAATGGACACATGATGTGTGTTTTTCTTAATCTTTCTAAACCACAATGATGGAGAAAAGCATTGTCTCCTTAAATCGCACCTATTGATGTTTTCATTTTTTTTTTATTAAACACTATCGAATTTTTGCATAAAACCAAGCAATTCCAAAGGGTCCATATATATTTTCTCCTGCAGCTATAATGTCCTCCATCCTCAGAAAAGTGCCACAAAAACACATTAAAAATTATAAAAACACAATTAACATTTTATTTCCAATATGTAAATCAATCAAAGGAAAAGAAAAGAAAAAAATCTTAACAAATTATTGTACTTTAATCAAGCAATTCATTCTTGTTGGAAAGGGAGTGGGAGCTCTAAGTCCACCACTTGTGCTTTTCATACCCGTTAAAACACAGTCCTCATTGTCACATTAACATGACACTCGGACCATAAACAAAGTAGTAATGAAATATTGATCTTGTTTGATTATATCCACAATTTTGTTCATATAATGACCATTCTGATACTCTTAAATCAATCCCCACTGGACTGGGACCAAACCATTTTTCCATTAATAAAAGGGTTAGAAAATGTGAATATTTCACCTTTGCTTGTGTTCATTTATCAGATCATAAATTTTCATTTGAAGATGAACTAAAAGATACATTTTTTTCCTTACTAAAACGTATGAGTGTCGTTTATTGATTATTGACTGCTCATTTCACTCTATCACTGTCATTTATGACTAATTTCAATACATTTTTAAAACATTGTAAATTTCAAAAGAGAAAAACAAACTTGTACCCAAGTTTGAAGTGACCCCTGTTCTTGTTTGTGCATCTTAAAGTGACTCGCATTTCTGTTTGAGGGGATGCAGCCGTGGGAACAACAGTGGTTGCTATGGCAAACAGGAGCGCATTTTGGAGAAGGCGTTGCCTCCGTTTGCTCTCTTAAAACACAGAAAACATGAAATGTGACGGGAAGAACTATTTGTTTCAATGTTGGCGACAAAAGCTTGTTAGGATTTGTTTTGCTTTAAAAACCAGAAAAAAATTGTCACCAAAAAATGAGGTGAGAGGAGAATGAAAAGAGGGAAAAATAGTTCAAACTAAATATATATTTTTTTAATTAAATAACTTTGTCGAGTTTGAAACTATAAAAGTGAATCTTTCGTTTAAGATCTGTTTTTCTGTTTCTTCCTAAAAACAAAAGGAGAGTCCCACGTTTATTTTTAAAATCAGAGACACTTGTACCGTAGTTATCCTGATGATGAATGTTAAGTGAGACTATTAAGGTCATGTGAGGTGAGGATGACGAAGCTTTTCTTCTATCTGGGGATGAAAGAAGCTTTGGAAGCGTCCACAGACGGATCCCCTGAGCCGCCTGCAGGTCAGCTCCGCTCCAAATTGAGGCGCGGATCAAAATGCTGCTTCGGGCCTTTGAGTGCTGAGCTTCAATAGCTGGCAGAGTGAGTGTTTGTTCAGGGTATTACTGCTTTGTTCGGCCATGAATCGCTAATAATGGTCGCGGGATAGAGTTCTCACAATGTCACACCAAACTGGAATTTCAATCCTTTTCACAGCGCGGCTGAAAAACCTGAAGGCCGGGGAGGGACGGGCAGCTGTTTCTCAGGAGGGAACGCGGTTTGATTTCTGGTCCGCGTGGCGATGCGTCAGACCGGGGTCGTCGGGCGTGAGCCGTGGAAGCAGCATCTCCGCTCTACTCTGTTTTAGGAGAAATGTAATCTGAGTATGCACAGCCTTAAAATCGAGAATTAAAGAGAATTCACACACACTTCAGTCTCACTAAATCTAATCTGTGTTATAATCTGGAGCCTTTTATTTATTCTTCTTGCTACTTAGTCTATTGTAGAAAATTACTTACAATTGGCTCCAACGAAATGAAGTCATTTCAGTTGTTATTTTTTCTCAATATGGAGCCAGACAACATCAGTAAGCAGCGATTGGTCAGAGTCAGTCAAGCCAATGTTTCTGTGGCATCAGTCCTAGCCAATCACAATTGAGCTCGTTGGCGACCACACCCCTATCACTTGATTTACAAAATCTGTCAAACATTTTGAACGTTCGGCGTGGGACCAAAGACTTTTATTGGTCAATTTATTATTTGAATTAAAAAAATATATATTTTTAGAATTATTTAGCAAGGTAGCAGAGTAAGAATTGTTATTCTGACAAATAAATTAACAGATTAATAGCTTTTTATTTCTCTATAGAAATCTTGGAATGTGTCTGAATTCCTCCCTAATCACTATATAGTGCGTTCGCCATTTTATAGTGCTGTCCCAATTTACTAATTCCAAATTGAGTGTACTCGTAATTTCCCAGAAGTCTTTGGGAAAAACTAGCGTACATTGATGGTCCCTAGATTAGCGGATATAGACCACGATGCATTGCGGTTGAACAATTTCGAAATAAAAAACGTGTTTAAGTGCAATATTTGAAAAAAACATCCACATTTTCACCATCAGAACACAGTGGAGTCATAAATAAACACTGTGAAATGTTTGTTTTTATTCAATTTTCACTTCATGAAATTGATGACGTCATTTACGGTTTTTAGAAAAACGAAAGAAAAGTAGTGAGCATCGTGTCCGAACTACCTTTAAAATCCAGAGCACTATATAGTCCCACACTATGTAGTTTTTTTTAGTAGTTAAGGGTTGGGATTCAGACACAACCATAGTCTATGGCATCTTAGAATGAGCGGGTACTTCCTGTTTGGAACACAAGGAGGCGGGATGACTGTCCAGTTCTCTTATACAATCAATAGTTTAAATAAGGATGTGTGGGTATTTGTTATCACTGTTACTACCCTAAATCAATTAAAATTTCTTAAGGTCATGATTTAATTTGTGATCCAATTTATATTGTAGCGACTTCAACAAAAAACCAAAAGAAGTTGCTGAGAGACTGAAGCTGGGCCTGTGTGACGCGCTGAACAAAGAGAGTCGTGCTTTGAGCCTTTTATTAATAAAAAAAAGTAATTCAATCAACTTAGAATCTCTCTTTGTACTTATTTGTAAGCAAAAGGGGAAAAAAGCGCAAAAGCGGCAAAAAAGCATTCAACAAAAAATGTGGAAGCTCACCCTCTCCTCTCTAACTCACAGGGGCAAAATCAACAGGTGAGTTAAAATCAGGAAGAAATCTCTCAGCCCACAAACATGTGACCCACCAGCTCAATATGACATCACTATAATCCAAAAACAATATTCATTCACCTTCATGCAAAAAAAGTCAAATTCAAGGCTCCTACATCTATTGCAGTCATATGAATTAAAGAGTATATAACACCTTATCACTGTGTAACAGATGATTCACCAACGGACTGTCGTAGTGACTGATGGTCATTACTGACACAAATTGCAAACTGCTTGTAATATTCCACACAGTACAATTTACACACTTTGTTTTCTTGTATTCATTCTTTATATCTTCTGTAAATAATTTCTATTCTGCTGCATCAGCCAAATTTTCCAGCTTAGAATGATTTCTATTCTACTCTATTTTAAAATTTCACCTTCACCCTAAATGTTTTTTCTTCAGTTATAAACGAGAGTTTTTTTGCATATTTATTTTAAAACCGAACAGAAGTGGAGTCAGCGGTCTCAAAAGTATTTTATTATCAAAAGTGTTTTTCCTACAGTGATCTGAGAAAAGACTTTTAAGGAAAAACAATCATTGCATCTCCTGAATTAATTAAACATCAATTAATACAACCTGATTCTGTTTCAGTTTTTGAAACATCCTGTCCAAATGTGGTGACTGTTGTTTTTGAGGAAAGAAAAAGAATCACAGCTTTAGAAACAAAATTCAGCATTGAACTGCAGGTTGATGAAAATAATCAGTTTATTTTATACTATTTTATTTTAATATATTTTTTAACTTAAAAAATATAATTTAAAAACCCGAACAAATGTAATTTAAAAAGACGGAGTTATGGGTTCATATTGTGCAGAAGAATTCTCTGCTGAAGTGGTGAGTGTGCTTGTTAGGTGTTAACTGAGTGAAGTGTTCATTGGGAGAGGAGGCTGGAACTAGAGACAGCAGAGAGTCCCGGTCTGCTCCACCGAGCTAATGATTCTTTTCCTGCTCTGCTGAACTTGATCCCTGTGCCTGGAGCGACTCTCCCAACACGCCGCCTTCACACAGTGGGACGTGAAAACCCAGAAGCAGCTCTTACAAATCCTGTTTTTATTCCATCCTTTCTGCTCCCAGATGTAAAATGCATAGTAAAGAGGAGCTCTTTAAATAGACGCGTCATTATTGTCCTGTACTTTCTGCACACTTGGACTCATGCTTTCTTTTATTTTAAAAAGGGATTTTCTCTAAAGGGTCCTCCAGGACTCAAAGTGCAACGTTGGAGAGGCGTACTTTACAGGAAATCGTGTTTTTTGGAGCGCCGGGGTTGTTTTGCACGAGTCTTGGCACCCACAGTTTGTTTTGACAAGCGAGCTCATATTGAACTTGACAGTGTTTTGAATTCAGACTTGTTTCCTGTGAAAAAAGCAGGATAGGTTTGGGTGCTAAGAAAATAGATTCCTAATATTTGTGGTAACAGGTTTGGCCATAAAAATCAAATTGGCCCAGTTGACCTTACATCTCTCACCGGCAATTATCAAAAATTGTAAGCAGATGCCTAAATGTCCTCATTTCTTATTCTAAGGAACATGTGGTGCAGCGTTTGACTCCGGTTCTGTGTCCAGTGGAGGCGGCGGCGCTGTTTGGGGTTCTCTAAGCTTTTAGATCCGTTTTTCCCTGAGCCCCTTCAAAAGCCCAGCACTCAATGTCACCGAACAGAATTGTATTTTTTGATTTTTCCTTTTGCTGTTGGCAGATTGCTTATTGTTCCTCCATCCAACTGATGAAAGATGAACCTAGAGAGGAGAAGAACATTTTTTCTGGTTTGAAGTTTTTGTTTTTATTAGCAGATATAGGAAAGATAAATCCACAAACGCAATTAATATATAAAGTTTAAAAAACTGGCTGAAGTTAAAGATCCAATCTTGAAATCGTGTTGGAAGTGTTTTTTTAACATGTTCTTGGGGCATTTTTCTCATGAAGATAAAGAAAATTAAGCTTAAAATTCCATTTTGGATTTTTTTTTATCCAAGTCCTGAATCAGGAGCAGATGAAGAAATACCATTTGAAAAAAAATGTAATTGTGGCGTACAGACTGCATAAAAAATACACTTTTTAGACAACTAGATCCATGTTTTAATGTTTTAGAGTTTTCATCAAATGGGAGGGGAAGGGGGGCGGGGTTGCTCCGCATCATGCCCACAACTCAGATGGGAAATTTCTAACGACTTACTGTTGCTTTGCATAAATGATGTTGTAGAAAACGACTATTTTTTGGGCTAAAATGGCATAATCATAATTAAAAGACCACTTATAATATCTTAAAAAATGATCGGAGTGGGACCTTAAAGTTACACATCAATGTTACCATGAAAATTGATGTGGAAATATTGAAAGTTTAATTACAGAAACACATTATAGTCATCAGGAATAGTTAAATGCCAAAAGGCAAACCTTAATTTTCTGTGTTGATAGAGCTTTGAATGTGATCTTTTCAGAGCTTATCGACATTTAAACCAAAGTTTAAGGCAAAAATGAGAATAAATGACATTTGTTGACATGTATTTTTTTTGGTTTAAGAAATGCTCTTAATCAATCCTTAAAAAAATAATTAGCACCAATAATATTATTATAAAATTATTTTACATTTAAGATATCTTAGAGAAGAAAGATGCTGTTGTTTTTTTAGATCAGCTTTTCTCTTTTAAATCAAATGAAAATGCTCTGCTTATCAAAAAGATCTTTATTTTATAAACTTAGAAAAGAACATTCTTCAAGTAATTCTTTATTTTATATTATCCAAAATTAATAGATTGAATACTCAGCAGTGAAGTACGAGATAAAGAAATGAAAGAAATGTCGTGCTTGTTTTAATGAATAAACGTTAGAGTGCTTGTTTGGAGAAAATATTCCCGATTAGTCCTTAGGTTGATTCTGGGAGTGAAAATAGAAACACACAACAGAGGAAAAATAGAATCAAAATTCTAAAAAAATGTCAATTTATGAGGCAAACGAGATTCAATTAAAGGTGAAAAAAGAGAAGAAAATGTCCCTTTTTTTGTCTCCTGTTTCTGAATTATTAACATTAAACATTTAGATATCAGTTTTAATGGTTCTTTACATCTGATGTCTGCACAGTTATATATAGTAACACTAATAGAATCAGTCAGCCATACTTTCCTGCTGTTTTATTCTTGACTTTTTCCTGATTATTATTGATAAAATCTCATTTTTTCTGTTATAATAATTACAATTTATGTTCTGCTTCATATAAAACAGAGCTGTCAATAAAACTATCTTTTAAGGTGAAGACTACAAAATAAAGGGATATTTGTTTGTGTTTCTGGAGAGCAAGGTTATTCCTGCGAGCCTCAGCTGCCCCGCTGTTCTTAAAGCAGATGCGTCTCATTGATCACTTCCAATAAGGCCATTTTTTAAATGATCATTTCAGCTGTTTTTCCGCTCAACAGGATTACCTCAATTAATCACATTTCCAGATTAGCTTCTTCTCCCTTATTAATCCGCGCCGCGACGCTGATGGCTGATCAATGCAAACGCGGTTAGGTTTTGCAAATCCTGTTTCAAAGATGAGCATTGATGGCAGAAATAATCTTTTTATCTGGAAAGTGAGAGGGTGTTTTGGGAGGGGAGGGTAAGTGGCTTTCAGAAAAATGTGTGTCAGTAAACCTAATGGTTCCGATCAATTCATCATAGATTAGTATTTTTCCCTTAAAAAAATCAGTTTTCTGAAAAAGCTGCTTAAGTTTGATGTCTAAGAAGAAACGGCTGATTTGAAGACACCAGATATGCCCTCACGCTTTCATAAACAGAGTCTTACTTGGGGTGTAGAGATAGTGTCCTTTGACTAAAGTGTACCCCTTCAAGCCTCATTCTGAATCCCTTAACCTTCTGAAGATTAGTGTTTGCATGAACTCCTACACGCACCAATAGCAGCTGTTCTACTATTCAGAGTTCCTCTCTAAAAATGTGAAAATCTGTTGCCCATGTTTGGATTGTCATAAAGTGATGCATCACTCGCACCACCGTTAAGTACAGATGGACGTCTTTGTGGACATGAAACTTGTCTATTCTGTACAGGATTAGCAGTTCTTCGCCTTAAAAGTTTAAAAATAAAAGTCCAAATGTTTAAAGCTCAAAACTGAATGAAGGAATAAAAGCCGTGTAAATATTTAGAAAATTGTGTAAAAAAGTGGTTTTCTTTATACTGGGTCTGTTGGGGGAAGCAAAACAAGAGAACTGGTCAGTCAGAATCACTAGTCTTCTGTTGCAAATGAACCTTGGTGTGGTTCAGCAACGGTATGAATGCAGAACAACACAGAAACATATCTTACAAAGAGGCTTGTTTTGGAAAAGACGTATAGCATCCTATTGTTATAAAATAAAAACAAGACTATAATTATGCTTTTTATGTTTTTGGTTATTGTTCTCTTTGGTCACTTAAAAAGCCTCGTTTCCACTGAGCGGTCCAGTCCGGTCTAGTACGGTCAGGAGTGCTACGGTACGGTCCAATTAATTCTGGTGACTGTTTCCACTCAGTTAAGCCTCGCTTCCACTGAGTGGGTTGTTTTTACGGCGCATGCGTGGTGTAGACCGCTAGTGTGTCACTGTAGTGCAGACCAGGCTTTGTATGGAGCTAAATTGGGGCCAATATTATTTGAGACCCAAATAAAATAAATTAAAAAAATATATATGTTTGACCAAAAAAAAAACGTAAAATGTCTGAAACTTTTTTGCTTTTCTGAAATAAACTTAATTATTTTCAGCTTTAAATTTTTCGCTTTTTAGGTTTCAAAACTCAAAATTTAAATTCAAAAACTTTTTTTTCTACTATCACTATTCTATTATCTATTTTATCGCTTTCTAAGGTTGTTGTCACTTTCTGCCAATCAACGGGTGGCTACAGCGACTCCGCCCCAACCGTTCCGTTCCACTTTTCATGAGTCCCCCAAAAGGTACATCTTACAATGGAAATGCTCGAAATACCAGACTGGACTGAACTATACCGGACCGCTCAGTGGGAACATTTGCTGCTGTGCTGTGGGTGAGTTTGCTCATGTGGAAGTAAGCCTCAGCTAACATCCTATCATCCATGTAATCAGCAGTGTACTTTCCGTGTAAGAATTAGAACAACATTTTTACATGGATAGATTTCAACTCAAACTGAAGCTCACAAAAATATCATCATGAGGTCCGGACGACAAACCCATGACTCCTCTCTGTCAGCACGCCGCCATCTCACAATATCCGTCTGTCACTTTTAGCATTTTTCTGAGAGTTCGTCACAAAGCTTGAGAGATGGATCCCTCTCCACTCTAAAAGTTTGCTTAAGCGGATTCACCAAAGGCTGCATTAGCATGACAACAGCACAAAGCCTCTGCTCTCTTGCTTCTGCAGTTTCTCCATCTTTGTCGGGTAGCCAGCGGTTGCTTTGCTTCCCTGTAAAAGCTTTAATTGCCTTCTGAGATGAGAGAATGTGCAAATATTTTCCTTTTGCTGTTTGGTAATAAGACACTCTTCAGCTCCATGGTTCGCTTTCATGTAACGGTGCTGATGAAGCCACACTTGCTGGATTATCCTGTAAATGTCTGTAAAGAGTTTGGTCACCAGTGAAATGAAACATCTTCTCTTTTGTCCCAGATATGTGTTTTTATTCTCTTTTTAGTTGCATTCTTGTTGTTGATGGTTTTAACCAACAAAGTTCACTCAGATGAAGGAATGATGTGTTTATATTTGTGAAATTTGGGTTATTTGTTGCTGCAAGTGAGCATTTCATGCATTTTTGCATGTATTCTTTTCATTTTAGAACAACAAAAACAATTATTATCAATTGGAACTTATTCAAAACTGAGAACGTTTTCTGGAAATTTACAGTATTTTATTAGAAATATTTTCTATATATAAATGTATAGTTTTACTCTGTTTTTTTCCCTTTAGGATGACTCTGCACTCTCCAAAGGATGTGGGTTTAATCGCAATAGCTGCTCGTCAGATGCAGGGTAGAGGTGAGTCCTGCTGCAGACTCTTAACGCCAGGTTCACACCGCATGCAGAAGTGCTGTGAAGCTGCACGAACGAAGGCCACGCCCATTCGGCGCCCCTGTTAACTTACGGTTTAGTTCACACCAGATGCGAAGCGCCGCAAGCAATCCGCGTCATTTCTGGCAGGAAGTTTTACACCAAGACACACGAGAAAATCTGGTCAGTTTTTAAAATAAAACCAATTTTTTCACAATAAAATACTGCAATTGACATATGTGATCGTATTTTTGTATCTAAACACTGTAGAGACAAATAAACACAAAAACAGACACTGAGACACACACATACACACACAGATCAACATAGTGGGACAAATGCAGGGGTGGGGGTCTGATGATGGCAAAAAAAAAAAAAAAATCGAAATAACCACAGCTGAGCAGAAGCGCCTAGGCCGTCACAGAAAATAGTCATTTTAGCCAAAATATATATATTTTTTTTAAAAAGAGGCATAGTTACTGCAGATCAGCAGTAGTTCATAGGAAATTAACTTCTGAGTTATGAGCGGGACTGTTGGCGCAGAGCAACCCCGCCCCCTTACCCCTCGCCGCTGCTTAGAACATGGAGCTTCTGACCCGCCCAGCGTATTTTCTACTTTACAAATGCTTTTTCCAACAGAGTTGTTTCCTCTGCTCATGATTCACTACTATTTACATAAAGAAAGGTCATTTTAATTTTAATTTGATCACAAGAAAAATGCCATAAAATGAAGTTAAAAACACAATTTTCCTCTGAGTGGGTCTTTAAACTCCATAAAAGGTTTCACAGGAAAAAATCCGGTAATTTTTAAAAATTTCACCTGCAGCCTGGTGAAATTTTAAAGCGATGCTGATTGGATTGTGATTGACTGCCATGTAATTGACTAATTATCAATTTGCATTAAAAAGCTACTCAACCGTTTTACCCTGAGGTGTTGGAAGAGATAAGGAAAAATAGATATAATTACTTGTGAAATGAGTACTTTGTTAATTTCTAGATTACTTTATTATTATTCCAGAGGTCCAACATTGGAGATTCAGCTTTTATTTTGTTTTTTTTTTTCCTGATTGGAGGCTTTTTTTTCTGCCCTGTCTGCAGGTCGGGGAGGGAACGCTTGGCTCAGCCCTCTGGGTTGCGCCATGTTCACTCTTCAAGTCCAAGTGGAGTTGAGCTCCAAACTTGGGCAGAGAATTCCCTTCCTGCAACATTTGGCTGCTTTAGCCGTCGTGGAGGCTGTTCGTACTCTTCCTGGATACCAGGTTGAAACTCGGGCACTTTCCCACTTTTTACAGATGTTGGTATATGCAGATGATATTATGTTGTACTTCTACACAAATGAATGACAGGAAACACGAGCAAACATTTGTTCAGATGACCTCTGGTGTCCTGACCAAAGCAAGTCTGTAGAAGTTCATTCACTTAAGGTGGAAGGGGTTGTAGTCAGCTAAATTTTAATCAGTCAAAATGGTAAATGTTCAATTCAGTGTTTAGCCTCAGAATTTTGCTGGTTTTAGGGGAACTCACTTTAAATATTCAGATATAGTTCCTCGTGTTCTGCTTTAAGTCCATCATTCATGATCAGGATTTTCTGCCGGAACACAAACGAGGTGACTCCAACTGTGCAATGTATCGAATGATAAATAATTTGTTACATTTTATCTCATAAAATATAAGTGGTTGATAGAAAAAGGTTTAAGATTACAAGAATGAAATTAACAAATGCAGAGCTACTTTATTATCTTCAAACTAGATGGATCACTAAGATACTTAAAGAAAAGAAGCTGTTTACTCCTCTGACTGAATACTTAGTTTTTCTTGAATTTTCTCCTCAACAGGACATAGACTTGAGAGTGAAGTGGCCCAACGACATCTATTACAGCAACCTGATGAAACTCGGGGGAGTTCTGGTGACTTCCACAGTTTTGGGATCAACTTTTTACATCCTAATAGGTAACAGTTCTGTTCTTCCACATGTATCAATGCCAGATTTTTATAGCTCCAATTCACCACAAACAGCTCTCTAAAAAGAAACACAACTATTTATAAAGGAGAAGAAAAGACATACAGAGCTCCCTCGTTTATTGAGGGGGAGACGATCCATAAATATCCCACCATAGGTGAAATCCACTAAGCTGGATGTTTTGTCTTGAAATCCCTCACTTTAGGGGATATATTTTCTCTTTTTTTTCATTTTTTTTTTACTTGCCCAGCAAACAAACAAATAATTTAATAAATAAATTGATGAGATTCTGCTTTACAGACTATATTCATAAAAATATTTTATTTAACCTGCAAGATTTTATAACTTATGAAGTTGAGGTTGAAAATTAGATAATTAAAATATATTTATATATTAAAAATAATCTAAATGAAAAAGCAGCAGCTGGGAGTTTTTCTTCCTCCAGTTACGTGGAGCTATCTGCCTAATTGACAGGTAAAAAGACAGAGATGTAAATATGAATACACGGATGTGTTTAAGGTAAAGCTGAAAACGCTCGTCATAAAGGCCTGAATGTGTTTACTTGTGAGAATGTAAAGGTTTAGCATAGAAAAAAAAAGTGTTCATCTGCAATTTGTCAGAATAAAAACCAAGTCAACAGTTGAAGTTGAAAATGGCAACAAAGGAAAAGCATGATCATGTGTTTCCCCACAAACCTTCTGTGTTAGCAAGGATTAGTGGTTTGAATCTGATTAAGATGTAGACGGTAAGGTGTAGGAGGTCAGTGAGCAGTGCATTGACTTAACCTTACGGTGGGTCAATATCAGCATTCGGAGCCATCTCTTGGATGGAGGCCAGCGGCTGCATGTATCTGGTACACACCAGTTACTATCTCTGGTACACACCAGTTACTATCTGGTACACACCGGTTACTATGTGGTACGTACTGGTTAATATCTAGAATGCACCAATTACTATCTTGTGCCCACCAGTTTCTATCTGCTACGCAACAGTTAGTATCTGGTTTGCACCAATTACTATCTTGTCCTCACCAGTTACTATCTGGTATGCACTAATTACTTTCTGGTGTGCACCAATTGCAATCTCTTGCCCACCAGTTACTATCTCATTCTGACCAGTTACTACCTGGTATGTATGTACCAGTTAATATCTGATTTACACTTTTTCGTGCCCACCAGTTACTATCTGGTGTGCACCATTTACTATCTGGTGTGCATGAGAATCCAGATTATTTTATTTTTTTTTTTTTTACTTTGATATCCTTTCAGGGACTCCGTATCTTTGTGAGGTTATTTGATTAGCTTAAAATCCTTTAACTGCACTAAAATAGTCAGAGGAAGGAATACTTTTGCACCAGCTTGAATTGAATATCCTCAAATTAACGTTTGAGTCGCTCTAATGTTTGTTCTACCTGTAATCTAAAATTGTTTTGGTTAAAAATACTTTTTTCCTTGAACTTACTGAAGTTACAATACTAAAACATTTTATTTATTGTCCAATCCCCCCTGCTCTTGTAAAGTGTAAAATAACTGAAGTTACTGCAAAGTTCAAAGCAGAAGATAAGAATGAGCTTTTTTAAAAACGTATCTTTAGATGACTTAAAAGACGGACTTTGCCGATGCATGTAGCCATAACTCTTCTGAAAATGCGTCCTGCAGGGTGCGGCATCAACGTAACCAACAGTAACCCGACGGTGTGCATCAATGACCTGATCCAGCAGTACAACCGGCAGAACGGCTGCAGTCTGGAGCCTCTCAGCTGCTCCATGCTCATCGCTCGCGCGGTAAACTGTCTGGAAACGCTCATCAGACGCTTTCAACAGGACGGTCCGGACGCCGTCCTGCCCATCTACTATAAGAGATGGCTGCACAGGTGAGTTCTGTAAACTTCATTTTTTCTTACTTAAATTAAAATATTCTTAAAACATTAAAATAAATTCTGGCTTTTTGAGTTTTCTTCACAGCTTTTCTGTTAGTTTATTGTTGGGTTTGCTGTCTTTAAATTTAGTTGGAGTTTGTTGGAATAATTATTTTGGTTTAAAACTAATTGATTTATGTATATTTCTTTAGGTGAAACTGTAATTTCAGAGGTCACACCAAAGCCGAAGTGTTTGTGTGTTAGTTATTATTAGTAGATTTAAAAGTTGGCATGAATTTTGTCAGTAGAAGTTCCTGTAATTTCTGGCTTATTTACAAAGTAGCTCGTATACAATCAGGGTTTAAACTGCTCATTTTTTCAGCTGGATTTTTACAAGTCTCAGCCTCATCCTCTTCTCTACTTCACCTCTGATGTCACAGATCTTTTTATTTATTTCTTTACAAAGTGTGCTCTTCACTTGACGATGTGTGATCTTGGTTTTGTGGCGTGCTGACGTGTGCCTTCGTGCTCCTTCAGTGGAACTCAGGTGCGTCTCTGGAGCGATGAAGGACCGCAGATGCAGGTGGTGGGTCTGGATGACAACGGCTTCCTGCAGGTGTACAGTCAAAGCCAGGGCGTGGTCTCCCTGGAGCCTGATGGGAACTCGTTCGACATGCTGAGGAACCTTGTGGTCATCAAGCAGCGCTAGAGGCGCGAAAAGCAACATCTACTACAAGCAGCACTTGATTGGTGGATCTCTAGACGTTTACTTTTATCTGTTTTTACTCGGTTACAGCACGTTGACTCTTTCTGAAGAAAGAAGGACCAAACAGGAAGCACAAACCATGAATCTGTTTTAACCACAATTGATTCACGTTTCAACAGCAGTGGGGGACTGTGAGCACGCTGGCTCCAGAGGTCGCATGTGCAACTGAATCGTCCTGGGTTCACGGAAAGTGTTGACTTTGTGCAAACACGACTGTCGCAGGATGTCGCCAAAGAGAGCCCAGGGATTTTCAAAATAAAACTACACAACTCCGATTACTTTTTTCAAATTGATGCCTGGCATTAAGCTAAAATTCATCCCAGCAAAGCACTACAGAGAAATGTAATTATATATATATATATAAATGTGTATCTTTAGAGCAAGTTTAGTTTGAATGAATAAATGGAGTTTGTGTATTTACAGAAATGCCGCTCAGACATTCCTGAAGAAACGAAACCTCATTTCTAACATTTACACGCGTCTTAATGGAATCCATTGCATTAATACTCATCCAATCGTCTGTGATTGGCAGCAATACTGAAGATAACTGAGGAGTACAATTGTTAAGTGAACTGAGCATTTCATGAGCCAATCACACGCCAGCAAATCAAGGCCGCTAACCACCCAGATGAGCTAAAGCTAAGCTAAACATTGAATTAAAAAAATTGGAAACTTTGATGTGGCGTTATTTTCTATCACAAAAAAAAAGGTTTTCCTGGAAAATAAGTGTCCAAATATGGAAGTTTGGGATAAAAATTAAACCAAAAGGTTCCTTTAAACTTGAATTTTAGAGTTATTTATCTCTGCATTTATAAATGCCGCCGCCTCACAATTGGCTGAGAATATATTTGTGTCTATAAGCACTTTGAATGAACGAACTTAACAAAGTGGACATATAGAGTGTGTGCCATAGTCGACAACAAATACATATTTTTATGATATATTGTATATTTAATCATTGATGTAGATAAACAGGAATACATTGTTTAAAATGAACAGTGACCAATAAAAGTTTGTTGTGTTAAATAAACATTTTCATTAAAATTTGCATTTCTTTTAGTTTTCTATTTTCTTCGTCAAATGATTCAAAAACATTCCATACTGTTACTCTATATCCAGCTTTATGCTAACTTCTTTAAATCATATTTATGCATTTTTCAGGAAAAAATCAAAAAACATGTTGATTTCTAGGACGTAGTTTCTGTAGAGCGGCGGAGTTTTGCCCCTCTTCCCGTCACCCATCTGTTTATTTATTTTTTCCTGCTAGCTTACAGCTCTTCACAACCCCAACCTAACATTACCGGTGCAACAAAATGTTGGAGATATCCATACAGTTTTGACCAGATTCCAGCTCAGACGAGAAAAACAAAGACGTTCATGGATCGATTTGTCTACAAAAATTAGATGCATCAGAATAGAACGAAGCCCATCATATTTTCTATGTAACAAATTTGCTCTTGTGCTCCAGATTAGCAACAATTTGAATAAAGAAATACTCAGAAATGTCATTTTAAGCTGAATTTTCATTATATATGTCTTTCATTGTTAGAAAAATGCCACAAGAACCTGTTTAAAACACCAAAAACACAATTCTCTTTGAAGTGGCTCTACAATTAATTTGTAGAACGATATAGGGGGATTTTAGAATGAAATAGATAGAAAAAAACTCTGCCTTTCAAAATAAAATAGTTAAGGATCATTCTCTTTTTATGAAAGTAAGAAAAAAATGTTTCTAATCTGTTGCATAAATGTATTATTTAAAGGAAACTTGAAACCAAATGGGTGGAACTCCACTTTGTGAGTGAAATACTTTAAACGGATGGTTATAAAGGTTCAAACTAAATCAGAATATTTGACACTTGAATTTTGTGAATAATTATTAGGTAAATCAATAAAAAAAACGAAAACCAGTTTGGATATTATGGAGTTTTATTTCATTAAAAAACACCTTTTTGACATGAAGACAAAAAAGCTCATCCAACGTACAGAGGCAATAAATAAAGACTAAACCCAAGCAGCCCTGCTTCATTTTTGGCAACATTTGTCATTTAATTCTTTGTCAAAATGGATTTTTGTTTATAATTATTGGTGCTTAACAAGCTAAAATTCTTTATTGAAAACATTTTGAAGCCATCAGGAAAAAAAGCTGTTAGAAAAGTGAACAAATGTATACTTTAACCCCATAAGTATGTTC
This sequence comes from Oryzias melastigma, assembly GCF_002922805.2. NCBI lineage: Eukaryota > Metazoa > Chordata > Actinopteri > Beloniformes > Adrianichthyidae > Oryzias > Oryzias melastigma. The sequence goes on along the minus strand of NC_050525.1, from coordinate 18,805,522 downwards.
ACAATTAATACATTTCTTCTTTAATTCCATTCCAAAGTGTCCTCACACCTCCCGTCTGTTTTAAAATAATCTTTCTTTGATTTGGAAGAATCTCTGCCTTTAAGCTACAGAAAATAAATCAGAGTGAGACCTCATCAGCAGATGTGGGTTTTTACCAAAAACTACAGATGCTTGAGGATTCAAATATAAATTCATGCTCCATGACGGCTTTGTGGTGTTAATATGATCTATCTTAAATGTTTTTGTTGGAGCGTTCATGTGCAACATATATTTACATGAACAAATCTGTTTTTTTGATGCAGCACGTATCTCAGATGCTGATGAGATTATTAAAAATTACAAAATATTTAAAGCAAAATCTTTTTGGATAAAATGACGTTCTGAATTTTGAGAATAGGTTCCAAAAGTTTGGTTTTAGCTTGAAATCTATATAAAGAAAAAACAACTGAAGTGAAAAAGGAATCATAAATAAAAATAATTAGTGAACGGGCCGTCGGCGGTCACCTCTCGTTTGTGATGATGACAGAAGTGCCACTGTAGTGTGGAGTCTCTCTGTGGACCTCGAGGGACGAGCGGGTCCTGGCGCTATGGCAACGGTAAGAAGTGGTGTCTTTGCCATGGTAACCGGGGCCGTCTGCTGAACAGATGTTGAAAGCGTTCGCTTTCACCGACCGCTGTTTGCCCAAAGTTTGCTGGAAGTTCAGGGACGTGCTCTGAGCTCGGGGTCCTCCCGTGTCCCCAGCGTGAGTCAAAGTCTGTCCGTCTTCCTCCTCTTGTTGCTTAGCAACAGCTCCAAACTGATGTGGGTTGTTCGTCAGTGGTGGATATCTCACAGCCTGGTGGCTTCTGGGGATCTCGGTCATGCAGAGTCTTCTTCTCTGCTCTATCTGTGCGGCCTGAGAATGGTCCACGCCATTCAACAGACGCCTACCGCCGTCCTGTGGCGAACCTCTGCAGGTCCGATCACCGCCGAGTTCTGGATCGAATCCTGTTTTATGTCCGATCTGCTGGTTTAGACGTTCCCTGTCCTTGATGGAAGGAGATCGATGAGGATAGCAACCATCAGGGTCCTTACTGGGAGGTTTGAAAGCTTCACAGGGTTCTTGCTTCAGGCTGCTGGTGGTGGTGGGATGACTTCTGCCACCGGGGCAGTCTAAGGGGTATCTTTGCTCAGCTGCCAATTCTAGACCTGGAAAAAAAAAACAAGTGGTTTGAAGAAGGAGCACCTTCAAAAACTGTTCAATCCAAGGTGTACCTTTGTGTGTGTAGCTGTTGAAGTTCCAGCCAAGAGATTCGTGCAGAGAGCTGAAGATCTTCTGGGAGAATTCAGAGGAGGCGGTTGAGTATGTGATCTGGCTGTGCTGATCCAGACGCTGGTGGTTGTAGGGGTACTGCAGGTTCAGGGGGTACGCTGGGCTGTAGGAGATCTGAGCTGCTTTAGGGGGCAGGTTAGAGCTCCTCTTCACTCCAGATGTCATCAAACACGGAGATTTCTCCTTCCAGTGTACCTTCAGAGAGAAAACACCATCCAGGAACAGTCATATTCTTTAAAGGATTCTTTAAAGAAACAAGAAATATTTAATAATTGTCTGTTGTTACAAGCTTCCATAACAACGTTACTTTCATAAATCACATTTGTTATCATAAATTACTCAAAAATTGTTTGTTTTTTTCATTTTTAACAGAAGAAGCTGTCATTTTTTTTAAAAATAGAATATATGGGGAAAAATGCAAAACTGACAATAAAGCCCCAGAATAAAGTATATTGAAATCAAACACATTTTTCTTACGCTTTTTGGGACAAAATATGAGTGTTACAAAACAAATCATCGATGTCTGAGAGTGGGGACACACATTCTGGCAGGGAAACGTACCTTGACACAACACCTGTTCATATACAACGCATACACGCTGATGCCAACTCCACACCCAACCCATTTATAAGCATGGACCGAGGAGTATAACAGTTTGTGTAATTCTTAGTCTGTGTGTACATTTGAATAAAATCACAACCATGTATCAGGTATACATTACATATAGTATATAGTACCCTATTAGTTTATAGAAAAGGTTGAAATCTCTTTTATCTGTTGTACTTTACACAAAAACATTAACACCACAGCCTGGGTCTTATTTCTGTGATGATCAGAGTCCCTTTCCTTTTAAAATTGGACCACAATTAAGCATTTTATGGTCATTTTACTGTATCTGCTCAGTCGTATCTCAGACCTTTACAATATGGCGTCCCTCTTTACGTATCTTGGACTCTGGTAACAGGCTAGCGTACCGTATCAAGCAATATATTTATTGTTGGTGACAAAATGTATAGCATTCCTTTTAATTCACGTAATTTCCAACCGTTTGAAAATTGTTCATGGAGGAAAAATTAAAAGTTGAGGTTTGTACTCAACTAAAGCTGAAAGAAAAAGCCTGGAGAAAGATTGATAAGATTTACACCACTTTCATGTTTCACAGCAAACTTCTTCCGTCTGTAGGTGGTGGGGATGCGCTGGTTGTAAACAGTTGAAAAAGGAGAAGCCCCTCCCTGCTTGCCTAGTGTGAACACCATGAGCTACACTCACGTGGTTGAACACGCGTCACATGCCTGGTGTGTCCGTGGCTTCACACTTTTCTCTGTAAGCTGTAGAATTGATCCGTTTTGGTCAATCGTTCCAGTAGAAACCTCACCTCTGGATATGGAGCTGCCCTGATTCTGCTCTTCATCTTGACTGCTTTGGCTCTGGCTTGTCTTTGGTGCTCCAGAGAGAAAGTCTGGTACATGTACTTGCAGGTTCGGATCTGGTCTCGAGACAGCTGCAGCTCCTTACACTCCACATCCCTGCGTGGAAACCAGCTGGCTCGGGTTGAGGTTCTACAGGCGGCGGTGCTGAGGCGGGCGGCGGACTCACGTGAGGACGTAGTTCACGCTGACGATGCAGTGAGGCCTGGAGGAGCGGCTGTTGTGGACGATGGTGGCGTAGCTTTGCACCCACACCCAGCCGCCGTGCTTCGACAACAAGCGGTAATATTTGGTGGTGACCTGGCCTTTCACCAGTACTGTGGGGAGCACAGAGAAAATAACTAAGTCACACATTTTAACACAGCAGGTCGTAAAATAGTAAAGACTGAACTCTGTTGGTATAAAAAATAAATCCAAAAATCTTAAAGTTAAAAATCACATATATTTCTATGTTTTTATTTTTCATTTTCTTACATAAACCTCTTAAAAAAGAAAGTGATAAAGCTCTAATTTATCATATATTGTCATATTTTGTTCTATTTTTTATGAGTAGTACTTTTTATTGGGTATATTATATCAGGTAAAAATGACCGCCAAAAGTGATGGTGTAACTTTTTATAGCGAAAGTGTATATAGATATAGATATTCACTCGACCACTTGACCAGGATATTAAATCTAAAAAAAGAGGCAAATGTTTTGAAACTCGGGGTGTATATCGGCAAGAATCCAGCGATACGATACATATCGCAATACACGTCTCACCATACTGTGCGTATCATTATATATACCAAGACTGCATCTGAATCATTTTTTAATGAGTATACTTTAGAAAACCTAAGAAAAAAACACCTTTCATGTTAATAAATGGTGAAATGTGTTTTATTTAATGATTACAAGACTAAGCACTGCAACTGTATCTTATATTCGTTCTTATCCGAGTCGCTACGAGTCACTGCAATCATGATACTGGCAGCAGCGTAGTACAGAGTTTTGGTCCGGTACCCATCACAAGTAAAAACTAAGTAGTACACGTCTCATAGCAACAAAAAGAGCGAGGCTGACTGAACTTTTAACACAAGCTGGTTCTCTTTTGATCGCGGTGCAGAGGCTCAGTGTGCCGCCAACTAGCGGTTTAGGTGAAAAAACTAAAGTAAGACGCAGAACTACGTTTACTCATAAATAATTAATTAAATATTGTCTTTTCAACATTTTAAATCAATAGAAGTTGCCCTTTGATATCCACGCAATACTTTTTTTTTTTTACGTGTGGGCCAAAACCAATTCAAATTCCATTACTTTACCCAATGGCAACAAGCTGAAGCTTTGAAAGGGAAATGTGCAGAGAACAAGCTGCCAAAACTCAAAAGTTCAGGCTAAAATGTTAGGAAAAGGTTAGGATTCAAACATTTAACTGTAGAGAAAATGCATTTTATTGTTCTAAAAATAGTCATTTTTCTCCCCTTGAAGAAAACTAATGTTATTTAAAAGCCATCATATCCAGTCTATGACTATTACCCACATCGAAGTGAAATACTGAGAGGACTCACGTAAATGGTGAGCGTAGCGTAGATGAAAAACATCACAGGTGTGGACATGGTGGTACAGAGTCTTCTCTATCAGGTCCTGAGGCTCGTATCCCGTCAGCTCAGCCACCCTGGCTCCAGCACACAGGACAGAGAACAAGTTAGGCCACGGTTATCGACATCACTGCGTTACAGGACATCACGAGGAGACAACAGCAGTCCCGGTTAGAGCTGATTCACTGTCTTAAATGACCCCCAAAGATCTCTCATTCACCCACTCAGTCAAACATCTCCTACTTCATGTCCAAAAAGATGAGCTTCAAGTCCAGGCTGGCCCGGAACATGAACATGTTGCTGTGGAGTTTGATCTCGGTGATTCCGCTGGGCGGCAGGGAGTGACCGACGGCCACCAGACCCACAGTCTGATAGCAGGACTCGTACAGCGCCATGTCCATCACGTACTGCCGCAGCTTCAGGTAACCGCTGCAGTGGATGACCTGAAACCACACCGACGCCGTCACAGACGAGGTTTGGAACATCAAACTAACATGTGAAGGAATTTCATGAGCAACCCTGAAGTAAAGAGCTTGAAATGTAGCACAAAAACTGATTAATATGTATATATATACATTAGTGAACAAGAAGAATAATCATGTAAAATGACTTTTTTTAACTCATTATTTGAAATTCACTGATTCTTGAGAGTTGGAACAACACTTGTCCCATGTAGAAAATAAATAAAAACACTAAATAAGTTGGAATGGTGAATACTGGTGAATGTTTTAGTGTTTTGGGAGTGTTTTTGTCCAAATGTGTGACAACTTATTAGATGCTCCATATTATTTCTGGTCAGCTTTGAAAACCATAAAAAACTATAGTTGTGAAAATCAATTCAAACATAATAGGTTAAAACTATAAAACAGAGTCACACTTAGTAACTCTCACTACTCAACAGGTTAGATGATGTAAAAGTCAGGAAATCTGATTTAACTAAGTGTTTTTTGAAGAACTGGATCGTCGGTTCACTCATTTCAGCGGCTGCATCCGTTAGGCAGACGTGATGTTTTCGTTCATGCAGACCTTTGCTCAGACGGATGTGAGTCTAAAAACATTGAACAAACACTGGAAGGCATGAAGGGAACAACAAACTCCACTTTATCTGCACAAGGAGGTGGAGCTTGGAAAAGCGTTTTTTTTAAATGAAGCATAGAAAAAAAATTCTCCAATATTAATAGTAATTTAACTTTGGCATTAGATAGTATTAGATAGCTGTTGGTGTCATCTGACTTTGATTCTGAATCATTGATTTTCAATAATTTAAGAGGAAAATTAATAATCTATCCTTTTCCTATCCGTGCTTCACCAAAAGCAGGATGACGGGGGTCTGCTGGAGCTGTTTTCAGGTGCTGATGGATAAAACACACGAGACTATGAACTACGGTGGCCCTGATGTGCAAGACACTTAATGCAAAAACATATTAAAGATCGGAGCAACAATCAAAAAAGCAACACAAATAGTTTAAAAACCAACATTGAATTTTATAAAGCACATTTCCAGAAACTGAAACATAATTTAAAAAAAGGAAACAAAATAAAAATGAAACATTTTTGAAAAAGTGATTTCTAGAAATCAAAATGAAATGGTTAAATACAAAACAAAAGAAGAAGCTGGCAAAGGTAGGAACTATGGGACATCACTGACTGGATGATGACATTTGTCCATTATTTTTACCTAAAGTTATTTAACATGAAGCGATACTGGATAAACTCCAAACTGATCACGATCATTGTTTTAATATGAAAACATAAAAGACACATTTGAAAAAACTCAAAGGTCATCTTCCAATCAGCGATGTCCTATAGTATCTACTTCTTCTACTTTTTACTGTATTTAGTTTTTTAACATTTCAGTTATTTTGTTTTCTAAAAAGTAGATTTTTTTTGTCAATGTGCTTTGGTTTCTGGAATTTTGTTGTGCTTTCTAAACTGTAATGTTGTTGTTTTTATTTGTTCAAATTATTTTTACTTTTTTGCTTGTGAATTATTGTGATCTGGAGACAAAGCTCTAGAATTACTTTGGAAATCCCCTCTGACATTCATTCATCCTCTTGGCGACCTCATCCCTTTTGGGGTTGCTGGAGCCTAACCTGGCTACTAATGGGTGAAGGACAGGTCTCCAGTCTGTTCCAGGGCCTCAACCACACATCCATTTACACATTTAGAGTCACCAATTTACCTATGAAGCATGTTTTTGGATGGTGGGAGAAAGCTCCACACAGAAAGGTCTCCATGTGGTGGTTCTGTTTCATATCCCCCAAGTGGGATTTGAACCAGAGCCTTTTTACTGTGTGGCAAGAGCGTTAACCACTGCACCAAAGCTCTGACATTCTCAGGTTAAACTAAACAGCTGATAAACATTGTTAATAAACACAAAACAAATATAGATCTTGTTTTTAATTAATGTCCTACACATAGATGTCAAAATCTGTCAAACCAGTTTTAACCCTGGAGAACGCTCTGACGGGTGGAAGTAGGGTGGGGGGTGTCGCCTGCCTAAATACCCTGACTGACCTCTCTACCAAATGAGATGGCTCAAAAAAAATTCAAAACCAGCAGCAGAAATAAAAATGAAAACACAACCCAAAACTTAAAAAAAGCCAAAAAAAAAAACATAAAAAGACACAAAAACTGAAAGACTCAAAAGAAAAACATACAAAGAAAAAAAGCCATTAATTGTTAATAGCTGTGACCCAAAATGAGCAAGCTAAAAAAAATAAATAAATAATTAACTTTAAAAGCCTTGAAAAAATTGATTCTTAAAGGTTTAAAAGTTCAACACATTAAATGATGAATCGTCAACGGTGTAAAGATGCCAGAAGTGTGTAAGACATGACATTACACTGTAGTGCACACCTGAATACATCATCACACCATTACTTTTGTTTGTCTGCTTAATGAAGACAATTTAAAACGTGCTTTTTGTCTCCAAAAGAAAAGTGACACCCCAATATATACAAGGATGATACTCTTCACCCTCAACAAGGACTGCAGACGTACCTTATACCCTCCACACGTCAGTCCTGCATTCCGCTTTGCAAGAACACACTTCATCCTCAGGAAGAAGGAGCGCTCCATTTCAAACTCTACAAAAACACATTATAAGACATTACTAACAGAAAATACCATCAAATTAACATTAAATTGATTAATACTAAATCAAAAAAACATTTCCACCCTTCCAAAGAAATAGGAAGTAAGTCTTAACTGTGCAAAACAATCAAGGTTAACTCAAGCAATGACACCATTTATCTATAATACTATCCAAACTGGAGGCACCGTGGGAGAAATGATGGCGCGGTGGTTTCCCGAGACACAGAACGGTTGTCATCTCGTCGTGGTCCGAAGGATGAACGTACTCAAATATGCTGTTTCCTGTCAGCTCCACCTGCAGCACAAACATTTCCAGCATGCACAAGTATATGTGCTGAGGCGTGAAGGAACCAGCACCCAGAGAAAGTCAGAGCAGACCTGTGGGTCCATGCAACACCAGCAGGACGCTCTCACCTGGGACAGGCCGAGGTGGACCGACGCCGTCTCGGAGATGTAAATGATTTTTCCGTCAGAAGCAACGACAAAAACAAAACCGTCCAGAGTCTGAGGAAAGGAGGAGGAGGAGAAGGAGGTCATTATGAAGCACAATTTGAAAATAAAAAGGTTGTAATTTCAATGTTTTTCAGCACAGTAAGCTGGTTGTTCACCATCTTTGTATATTATTCATTATTAAAAATCCTAAAACTTCACATTTGACCATTTATTGCTGTAGAAATTCAAATATTTTAGATTATAAAGAAAACTTTGTCTTCATGTTAGTTTTAAACATTTTGTAAATACGTTTAGTAAAAAACAGGAATCCTGGTGAATATTCCAGCTATGACAGTTTCATTGAAACTGCTAACACTTTAAAAATCGTACTTTTTTGGAAAAACTACATTTTTATTGTACATTTAAAAACATTTGTAGCAAAGAAGAAGCTTGGTTGTTTGTTTGATTCCTCGTTTGTTCGTTCATTTGATTGTTGGTCGAATTTGCGAATTTTTTTTGTCTGTTTAATTGCTTGATTGTTTATTTATCTGATTTCTTGTTTGATATGACATTTGGTTGGTCATTTGATTGGTTGTTTATTTGACTGACTGACTGATTGATTGATTTAATTTTCAAACACAAAATAAAATGGTTAAACAAACATGATAAACATAAAGTGATGGACTGAGTGAATTGAAGAAAATCTTATCAATTTCCCACCAGTCATACTGTACTTTTTTGCATTCATTGCATACATAAACCCTAAGCATAGAATTCTCATAAATACAAAAATACAAATTTAAGAAAAAATTAAAATAAAATATAAAAATGTGCCATAAAAATAAACTTGATTTTTTTTTTACTTTACATACATTTAAATTGTTGGTACATACTTTCTATTCATAAAATAGTCAAAAGCGCTTCGCCAACAACGATTTATAACTGTTCCTATTTAAAAAGTTGAATGTTTTTTGAATAAATGTAAGCTCCACATAAAAACGTATGAATAAATTATCTAAAAATGAATAGTTTTTTCATCATTGATTTTTTACCAACACATTTTACATTATGTCCTCCTTCTGTGCAACAATTGATGAATAAAATGATTTCCCATTAGAAGGTTCTGACAGCCACATGCAGCTCTTTCATCCCTCCTTTATGACTCTCTGACTGTAAAGAACAATACAAATGTTTTGGTTAATTTGTTTAAGTTAATTAAGTTTTGTCCATTTACAGTATGTCTACATGTCAAGTAACTGAGCAAAATTGTTGTAAACAGATTATATATTTGAACAACTGAATTTTATAACAATGCTGTGACGCTTATAACTCAGAAAAAATTAATCTTTGACTTTCTTGTCTTTTTAATTCTGCAGCAGGAGGATCTTTTATTTTGAAAGGAACTTGTATCTGCTGCTATCAAAAGTAAAATAATTTGAAGAAGTTATAAATAGAAAAATATATTTTTGCTACAGTTCCAATGTTCTACTTAAACAGCTTCATTTTATAAATGAATAATCACAAAAATACATGTATTTTTCTGATTCTTAAAGTGGAACTCTGCAGAGGAGGGGGTGTGATGCACTGACCTGTAGAAGGTGGGCGCCCAGGTCTTTTGCCATGTTGTCCAGAGAGCAGGACCGTGATGACTCCCCCCAACCATCACCCAGACCTGCAGACAACCGAGTGATGAACATGGGAAAGACCGGCGTGACAGCACAGAAGACTTAGAGAATATCTGTCAGGTCAACACGCAGACCAGTCACCTGACTGATCAATAACAGCTTTAAAATCAAACTTTTTCCAGCAAAAAAGCAAAAAGTTGGAGTTGATCTGCACCATATCACCGTCTGTCCAGCTGGGCAGTCCATCCACAATATAAACTATTTTATAAATTATTTATAGAGCACTTTTCTTCACCTCAAAGTGCTTTGCATAAAATAAAAATAACAGTTTTCATAATAAAAGTCCCCAACACACAAAAAACTGTTCATAAAATCCAATTAAAACCAATAGAAATGTAAAAACTGCATATAAGTTCAGCAAAAAAGAATAATTTAGCATATGGATGAAGCACTCACATCCTCATGTTCCTCGGAGTCTGACCTTTAGGACCACCAGACCCAAACTAAGGACTCTAAGGGTCATAAACTCGACGTAGTTCCGGTAAAAACCAAGTTCCAATTCCACCAAGACAGTAAAATAATCCTAAATCTGACAGGAAGTCAGTGTAGAGATTTCAAAATGTTCTGGTTAAAAGGCCGACGGTTGAATAAGAAAGATTTCAACATCTCGTCAACGACCACAAACTCATTATCTAGAAACGTTTCTAACTGATGGAACATGCAGCTTTTATTAAAATAACCAAAAATATTATGATCTCATCATCAAAACCTGGAAGAAAAAAGGATAAAAACTGTGAATTAATTGAAGTTCATTTAGGGTAAAAAACAAAGTGACTATTGAAAGGAAAAAGATTAATAATAATAATAAATTAGGCTGTCTGGTCTTATCTCATTAGTGCAGCAGGTTTAGGAACGATCAATTAATTTTAAAGGAAGTCCATGAATCTTACAGAACATTAACTTTATCCTAGTATCAGTTGGATGATGCTGCAATTCAAGATTATCTTAAAGAAAACAGATAAAAATGAAGAGTTTGAAAAGGAACAAATTCAGAAATTTGGTCTTTCATGTTTTATTTTCTTACCCTGAAAAAGTCTATTTCATATTAAAGTGATGCATTTAGATTTAAAAAAAAAATAAAATTTCCATGTGTTTTGTTGTCACAGCACGACAAACTTTGATTGGTAGAGAGGGGAGCTACGGGTTACTGATCGCCGTCAGGGGACATCTCTCTGAGGCTCTGCTGCGTCCCGCGGGACCACCTCCCCTTTGGTCAGATTCATTTGGCCGCCGTTTGTGACACGGAGGAATTAAGTGGAGGAAACCGAGTGTGACGTTAATGCAAATGAATAGAAATGAATTCACATTTACACTCAGGAAAAGAGCTTTGCTTGGAGGTCAAAAGCTGAGTCAGCAGAATGACTGAACACAATGTGAGGAAATACTTCAGTAAAAATGTTTCATTATTTAACACTTATTTATAGTATATAAAAGCTAATTACCTTTTTCTTTAAATAATGGGATTTAGTTCTGGAAATTTCACTTTTAATTAGTCCTTTTTTGTTGTACTTTTTATCAATGTGTTGATTTAAAAATGTATGACAATTTAAAAACACACATTTCAATTAAAACAGTGAATAAACATAAAAAGATAAAATTATGGAAAAATGAAAGATAATCAGGAAAATACATTTTATTTTGTCCCGTTTGAGAATTTAACTTAATAAATTAAATACTTTGGATTATTTTGACATTTAGTTGATTTATTTTTCTTTGCAACGTGTTCAGACAATTCTACCCATAATAACTAAACTATTAAGTTGAATTGTAACAAGTATATCAAGTAAATGCAAATACTTCATTTATTTTTAGGTGATCTTCTTATTGAAATCAACTCCAACCACCAAATTCTAATTTTATTTAATCTTTTTAGTTTGAGAACTGCACATTTTAAGTATAATTGTTTTTTGCAATTAAAACTATAAAACACTTCACAGAGAATGCTTTTTCCCATTTAATCAACAAAGTTTTGGAAAGATTTGCTGCAAATTTGAATGTAAAATTTGATTTTTGGGGAAAAAAATAAACAAACTGTTTTTTTAAAGATGATTGTGAAATATAAAAAAATATATATAATAATATTTGTTGCAAATTAATGCAACAGATACATATTTTTACTGAGTACAATATTTTGAGGTTCCTTAAATCCATGACTGTTGAAGCGAAATACCACAAAACTAAAGCAAAACTGGATTTTTATTTCATTTATTTTTATTGATTCTGCCTTTTGGATGGAGTCGCTTTTTATCTTATAAAAATGAAAACTCAAATGTTGAAAACTTTTAAATCCTTACTTGTTTTTTTATTATATATTATTTTAAAAATACCGTATAAATTGGGGAAATTTGTCTTTTTGAGTTCATGTTTATTTTAACTTACAGCTCAAACAGAATCCAAACGTGCGTAAAAATCGAGAAATCCTCAAGTTCGACAGCTGACTCTGATATGCGCAAGTACAAAAAAAAAGAATATTGACATTTATTATGTTGTGGACTCTGATATATTTCCTATCTGCGATCATTATTCTCTTTTTCTTGGTATAAAAAGCAACGGAACTGCTTTTCATTTCCCTGCATGATCTGCTGCACGAGAGCGACAAAATCCACCCACGTGTCAGTCTGCACTTCTGACGATTTATTTTGGATTTTGTGCCCAATCAAAGCTAATAATGCGCGTTCCTCCTTGTTCTCCGCGCGTCACTGAGGTTAACAGCTGCAGGATTTTGGCCTTTTTACGCGCAGAAAAGCCGCCGATGCTGCAGAGTTTGGCTCGTTTGGAAAGAACCGGCCTGGAGCGCCGCTTTCCCTCTGAGGGTGACAAGCGGAAATCTGCAGGCTTTCCTGCTCATTCACCTTAAAACAACAATGATAACAATAAAACAATTTAATCGGCTTATTGTAAGTGTTGAGAGAAAAAGGAAAGAACTGATGCGTAAAGTGTGTTTTTGCCGCGCTTGTTTTGGCAGTTTTTACAGTGATCCGTGTAGATCAAGAAAATAAACAAAAAAAATGCTTGTAGTTTTGATTAATTACAAATAAAATTAGTAAAACATTTTTTATTGAGTTGTTTGAAGAAAACAGACTATTTATTCCCAAACTTCTAAAAGATTTGACATTGTTTTTAGTCTTCCTTTTTGGTTTATTTAAAAAAAACACACACTTTCGCAATTAAATTTAAAAAAAAAGCTTTATACCTTCATGAATTTGGATTAAATTTGGTATTTTGAGGAAAATCGAAAGACTTTTAGGGTTTCCTATAAAAGAAAAAGAAAAAAACGGAGTTGGTCTCAATTCAGATGCAACATAATGGAGTTCAGCTTTAAGACAAAATTTGATTTATGATAAAACTTATTATAGAATAGAATAGAATAGAATAGAATAGAATAGAATAGAATAGAATAGAATAGAATAGAATAGAATAGAATAGAATAGAATTATTTCCGACTGGAGTTCCAAATATTAACACCATAAAAAAAATCATAAAACAAAGATAATTTCCTTTGATTTTCTTCACTCCGCGGATTCTGACCTTCGGGGAAGATCGCCCTCATCTTCAGGTAGCTGCTGGTCAGCCGGATGATGGAGGCCTTGTCCAGCTGGGAGGTGATGGCCGCCGGCAGCGGCAGCAGCTTGGCCAGCTCGTAGAACTCTCCGTTCTCCTTCTCCCGCCTCGTCTTCGCCGCGTTCTTGGATTTTTCCTTCATCTCTGCGGGTTTCGAGTCACTCCCGCAGCGTCCGGGACGCACCGGAGCGCAGGAACCGCCTCTGGACTCAACCTGCTCCAAGTTTGGCGCAGCTCTTGTTGCGCACTCTGCAGCTGCAGCAAATAAGTAAGGACCCCTCCACACACCCCCCCTGGAAATGCCACGTCCACTTTGTGATGCTCTGAGATGCTGCTCCAAACGCGCGCGCGCAGGTGCTGCACAAGGAAAACAGAAAACTTATTTTGCGTAATTGCGCGGACGAGCGATCTAGTCAAGCTGACTCGCCTGTGCCGGACAGCGC
>NC_050525.1:18783843-18791856 GCF_002922805.2 Oryzias melastigma | reverse complement strand
CTATTTAAACTTGTTGTATCACACATATTTCTTAATTTGGGTATTCTTTTGTTAACAAAACTGCAGGAGAGAAAAACTACGCATGCAGAAATTCCATCAATCACATGGTGGAAAGGGCAGAATTCTGAAATAAAACAAAAAAAAAAAGAAATGCATTTTTGTTTCTAATGAAGTCAGGCAATAATTATAACCTAAAAATATTTCTGGGATTTAAAAACTCAACATCTGCAAATGTTCTGTACTTTGAGGTTTGTGAGAAGTTCTCTGCCCAGGTGAGAGCGGATCATCTGAACTTCTCTTTAAGTTTTCTATGTGTGTGGCCCAGAAAAATAAAAAAAAAACACAACAAAACAAAAAAATCTAGAACCCCTAAAGTCACATTTAGCTGTAAAAAATAAAAAAATAAACTGTTTTTTCATGGGCACGACAAAACGATAAAAAAACGAATATTAAAGTAGAAACAAAAAAGAAATCAGAAGTTAAATATCAGTTTAGTTAATTAAAGAACTTAAAATGTAATGTTACAGCCTGTAGAAGTAAAGCTCCCCCTCTCTCACATATGTTGTCTCAGGACTGCAGGTTGAATAAGTAGAATAACTTCTGCAGGAACAAAGTCCAAAGTGTGACGCCCACATGTGAGGACCCCAGGCAGGTTCTAAAAGGTTAAAAAGAATCAGATTTTGGGAAACATTTTGTATTTTCTCACTTCATACTATGATATGTCACGTGGTTTTCTTGCTTTTAGCAGTTACTCAGACCCCCCCCCCCCAACCAAACATTTCCTAGCAAGACTAAAGGAGTCAGCTGTATATTTTTGAACACTAGGTGGCAGTCCAGCTCTGTGGATCAGCCATTAAACCTGAACTATAATAAATCCTAAACTAAAGTGTAGCTGCATAATATGAAATAATCACTTTACAGTTATTTTTAAATACATTTATATGATACTTTATAACAGGATTTACTTTTCTTTAACAGGAACACAACTGCTAAGGATTTCTGCAATTTTTGTCCTACATCTTTGTGTTAAATCGAAGGATGAGGTGTTTCAATATAAAGGAACACAAAGGATGAAGAGTATGGAAGTTTTTTAGTTCCATCAGACTCTGAAATTTTTTCCCCCTGAATTTTTATTCTGAATTTTTTAACCTCTGAATTTTTATTCTGATTTTTTTTAACCTCTGAATTTTTATTCTGAATTTTTTAAACCTCTGATTTTTTTCTGATTTTTTTTTTAACCTCTGAATTTTTATTCTGATTTTTTTTTGTTAACCCTTGCTTCTTAAACAGCAACATTTTATCCTCCCAAAAATATTTTCTATCTTAAAAAAATATCTGTTTTTAATTTCGAGACTCAAAATTTTGATGGGTCAGAATTTCGACATAAAAAAATTTGGAGTGAAATACTTGCCCAAACAGTGTCACCAGAGCAAGTGGTCGATCCAGGAGCACATCGATATCCAGCCAATCAAATCCTGACAGTGACGTGACGTCAGCGTTTGTTTTGGTCTCTTGAGCTGTGTCTGAATTCCTTCCTATGCCGCCGCCTTCGCGGTCACCGACAGCCATCTTACCCCATAACAGCTCCGTGGATACATTCCATGGATTAAGCCTTCAACTGCACTATTTGATTACCCTTTAAAAGTACCAAAATCAAAACAAACACCCCCCACATTGCTATTTTGTCATTTATTGCCCCTGTCTATTTTAAAAAATATATATATTTACCTGAATTGAAGAGTTTTGGGATTTAAAAAAAAAAGAAACAAACAAATAAGCCTCAGTGGGTATTGAACCAGCAACCTCTTGATTGTTAGCGCGGGAGTTTAACCGCTAGGCCACTGAGAAACCGGAAGTATATCACACAGCTTTGTGGATATATTCTATGGATTGCGCAACCAACTGCACTATTTGATTATCCTTTAAAAGTACCAAAATCAAAACAAACACCCCCCACATTGCTATTTTGCCATTTATTGCCCCGGTCTATTTAAGAAAAAAAATTATTTACCTGAATTGAACAGTTTTGGGATTTAAAAAAAAGAAACAAACAAATAAGCCCGAGTGGGATTCGATCCGGTAACCTCTTGATTGTTAGCGCAGGAGTTTAATCTAATCGCTAGGCCACCCAGAAACTGAGAGTACGTCACACAGCTTTGTGGATAGATTCCATGGATTGCGCAACCAACTGCACTATTTGATTACCCTTTAAAAGTACCAAAATAAAAAAGACAAACACCCCCCACATTGCTATTTTGTCATTTTTTTGCCCCTGTCTATTTCTTAAATAAAATTTTTGATACATATTAAATATGTATGTTATAAAAAGGTTTGTATCTTCTTTGTTCTGCTGTCTATTATGGTCCTTTGTGTTCAAGATTGTGAGTATCCAGCATCAGGAGAAGGTTAGTGGGAGTCCACTGCTGCTACTGTTGATTTGACCTCATGGATGAGGCATCAGGACAGAGACCTTCCACCAGTCCTCCTGATTTCTTCTACCTGGGAGTAAACTACAGCAGTGGGTGAAAGAGAGAAGAGTGAAGAAAGAGAGGAAGGAAGGAGTGACCCACCAGGTGGAAGAAGAAAAAGAATCACTAGCTGCGTTTCCATTACACATTTGCCTAAAATTTTATTTAAATTCTAGGAATTTAGAAAAATACATTTTCCATTAAATCATCATTTTGCTATAAAGCACAAACCAACTCACACGATGAGTAATTAAAACATGACAATGAATGAGATCTTTTTTATTATTATTATTATTATTTGATTCACTAAAAAAAGAGATTGCAGTGACGTCACAGCTCTGTCTGGAGAGCGTGTGCCGCGCAGAGTCTATTGACAGTCTCAGGTGCACGTGAGAAACCTGTTCAGCGGTTTTTAAATGAATAACCATTCTAACAAGTAAGCTGCTGGACCTTTTTTTGTTTAAAAACACGACCTGCACTCGCGCTTTTCCTCAAATGAGACTTCTGCATCTTACTCAGGCTCCAAGCTGCAGAAGTGCAGTTGCAGATGAAGCGATGATGAAATCTTGGTTATTGTTTTATGGAGGAGCTGCACGATTCAGAGGTTAAAAAAATTCAGAATAAAAATTCAGAGGTTAAAAAAATTCAGAAAAAAAATCAGAGGTTTAAAAAATTCAGAATAAAAATTCAGAGGTTATAAAATTCAGAATAAAAATTCAGGGGGGAAAAAAAATCAGAGTCTGATGGAACTAAAAAACTTCCATAGAAGAGGAGAAGGGAGACGCAGGGAAATAGCTTCACAAAAAAATGTCTTCCTTTCATGATCACTAGAGCTGTAATGATTTGTTTTATTTCATAATTTGTGGTTAAATCATATTGGTTCATTTTGAACGATCGATTCACTGACGTAAAATTGATCCAGGATGTGTTCACCCAAAACTTAACCAGTGTGACTCAGATAGATCCCACTGAACAGTGCAGGAGAAGTTTTACAGATTTCTTGCAAGACAGTAAAGAATAAATTAAATATTTTTACAAACAAGTTAACAAGAATAAATGTCAAATCCATTTACATTTTAATTTCATTAAGTAGAGCCTTCGGTTGTTTTTCCACTTCAAAATAAGAGAAACTTAACATTGTTAAAACATTCTACACGTCTTTTCAAAATCCTGTTTTGTGTTTGCCTTTTTTCTGCTGCATAATGTTGTTTTCACATTATAGTAAAAGAAATGTCTCAATTCAAATGGTATTTTCCAATATCGATTTATCAAATTTAACGATTTTTTTATTTTATATGTCAATTCGATAAAAACTTGCCTCAGACAGATCGATCTGGTTGAATTGTAGGAACAGAAATTAATTCAGACCCTAAAGTTTACAAACCCCTCCCTTTGTTTCTCAAGGGCCAATCAAAAAAAGCCACGTATGAGAAGGCGGGACTTACCTAAAAAGAAGAATTGATTAAGCCTACAAAGTATAAAAGTTATTGTAAAATAATACTCATGTATAAAGAGTTAATAAAACATAAAATGTACATTTTTTAAGAAGTAAACAGCTTTTATCTGACGGTCTTGTTTCACGTTTAGCTAATAAACCGCGTTAGTTAAAAACCACAAAGACAAATCGAGTGTTTTCTCCAGTATTTTTATTTATGAAATGCTTCACATATGATACAATAAACAACAAGCTGTATAGGGATAAGATGCCATTGAATTTACAATTGAATTTGTTTTTTTAATACCTATAAAGATGGAAATTACCAATAAGAGGAGCTGCAGTTAGTAAAAACACTATTTACATGTTAGATTTTGACTCATTTCGCCCAAGTACCACGTCCAACTAAAGTTAAGATAGTAAAAATGTCAAAAACATGACTCCTTAAAGACAAAAGACTGAAGTTGTGCAGTAAATGCTACATATGGTTGCAGAAACATTTGGTCCAGAAACGTTAAGATGCATAAACCTCCTGATAAAAACGGTTTACTTCATGAAAATCTGCTTTCATTGACGTTGAACTACAAAGTAAATGTATGAAACTGTCGCTATGGTTACAGCGACGGAATAAGGACCTGAAAACACAACCAGAAAAATTACAAAAAAAAAAAAAGAAATCCTTCACCTAAAATGTACAAAGCTCAACATTTATGAAGTATTGTTTGAGTTTTGTAGAAAGATTTAAGCACATAAAGGACATTAAGGAAAATGTCTGTACAAAAATACTGAAACAAGCTATAAACTAACGTATTCAAGTTAGCAGATTTGCAAACACTGCGTCTAAACCAAACACCTGCACCTGTCATGTACTGCTACGCTGTTTTCTATAGGACCAAAGAATGAGTAAACATGTAAACAAAGGTCATGAAAAACAACATTGATGGAGTTTCTGCGTTTGTCATGAACGTGGCGTGGAATCGTTTTGCATAATATTCAGTCCCCGGGACTGCGGCGTCAGATGAGGATCTCCACCATGTCTGTGTCTACTTCCTGCTGGGTGGAGGGAGCCGGAGGAGGGGGAGGAGCTTGTTGCTGAGGGTGGGATTGGACGGGGAACCGCCGCTCCAGAGTGCTGCTGTGGAACACCGGTACGTCTGGATGAAGATGAAAACAAGAGGAATGATACACAATTATTCTGAAAGCAGATTTTTAAAGTGAATCAGACAATTATTTTGAAATTATTAGATGAATATATAAGATTACAACATGATAGAAGTTCCTCTGTCATTTTCCCACATTGATTCTGTTTGAGCTTATTTTTCAGTGACTGAACTTTTGTTTTCTGTACTATCAAAACGTTGATCTTTTAACACTGCAATTCTCAAATTAAAAAAATAATAGATAAAACCTTAGATTAAAAAGGTACAAAAAAAGAGAAAACTTTTTATTGTGAAACTTGGATCTGCTTCCTGTTTCTTCGACTTTTTGCCACAAATTTGACATGTGGAAACAGAACTCCTGTGTGAAGATAAAGTAAAACATTACGACTGATTGATTAATTGATTGATTAATTCTTTTTTGCATCAATGCAGACGGACCAGCATAGTTGGCTTTGCAGGGATTTATGAGTTCATATTAAAATATGTGCCAAAAAACAGCCTGTGTGTGGCTCAGACAGACAGGTGGCGGTGATGGTTCCGTACTGACCCGCTAAGCGGTCGGGTATGTAAACTGGGCTGGGGCTGGACAGGCGGGCTGGCAGGGTCATGCTCTGGATTGCCGTGTTGGGCTTGCTGGCGTCCTGACCCTTGTCGGTCTGCGTGCAGCTGTCCCTGCTGCCCGTCTTGGAGTGGCCGGCTGTCATCGGAGTTCCAGACAGAACCGGGGAGGGCGACGAGGAGATGGACTCTGTCCTCAGGGACTCTGTGCGGCACTCCGGACCCAGCAGGACGCCTGAGGACCACAGAGAAGTTCCTTTAGAGAATGAAACGCGTGATTTTGCCAACTGTACGTGGTCAAATCAGGGTAAGCTTTAAGTAACGGTCGGTTCTGACCCAAACTGCCTTTCCAGCTGGTGTCCTTGCGTTCTTCAGTGATGGGGGAGCTGCTGAGTCCCAGGCTGTGGGAGAGCAGGCCCGAGCCGCCAGAGCCCGTGTTAGAGATGGACATGAGGGACTTGGAGGGCCTCATGGCGGACGGGGCGTCGGACTTGTTGGGCTCTTTCCTGGAGCGCTGGTGCAGAACCTTGATCATGGCATCCTTCTCAATGATCTGAGCATGGAGATTCTTTATTCTGGAACGGGGGTAAAAAGAGGGGGGGGGGGGGAATAAGTATTAGATAGAAATATATAGTTGCAGCCAGACTTATAAAGTGAAACTTTTATATTTTTAATTTTGAAATTGATTAAAAAACTCAGTTGAGATGAGCAAATATTAAAAAAAAACTATAAACAATGTTGTGCAATCATATAAACTCGCATCTGCATCATACATGGACATATAGTGTGACTTTACTTTTAAGTTGCATTTTATCAAAGAAGATTTTAAAAAGTGACAGATAATATTTAGGAAACTGAATGACATAATTTCCTGTCAGGATCTAAGGAAAATTAGACTTTCTGTAAACCAACTGCAACCTTTTGATTTCCAGATTGATTACAATTTAAAATTTATTTATGCTCCAATGAAGAAACAAACACACTTATAGGTTAAATACAAGGAAAAAGGTTCCTTTAGTGGCTAAACTTTATATTAAAGACGATTGTACATTTAAACACACTTTCATTATTTTTACCTAAAATGAACAAAACCAGATGTTATTGTCAAATTATGATCTTAGTAGAGCCAACATTTGTGCTTGTTTGTCTCTTCTTTTTGTCTAGTTTTAGAAAGTTTGAGGTTTGGTGACATAATTCAATCTGACCTTTCACACATTATGTAAACTAAAATTGGCACAACTAGATCTTTAAATACCACAGATGTCCTCGTGATGTGGGTTCATGTTGAGGCCAAACCAATACAAGATACAGACTTGTTTAAATCCCACTGGATAAACTATGTTGTAGAAAACAACTGTTTTATTACATGTTGGCTAAAAAGGACACAATCAGAATTAAAAGACCACTGGAAACTATTTTAAAATAGATCAAAAGATGGTCTGATTTATAATTCTGAGGTCATTCAAAGAGCAATCTTCCTTCCTCATCTGTCAGTACAGCAGAAGACTTCCCAACAATATTTCTGTAAAAAGCAGGATCCACACAAACAGGAAGTATGAATCACATCTAGAAATGGGAGTAGCTGGGAGCTCAGGGACTCTTAACAAGCCTTGATCCAAACGTGGAGAAAGTCCAACAGGTTTTGATCAAGGGTGTAGCTGTCCGTTCGCTCATTCTTCTGCTTGATAAATCCCCGCATGACAAACGAGACTAGAACAATATTTCAGTATTGTGAGGAAGAAGTACTGATCTACTTACGTCCCACTCTGATCATCTTATGATCTATTTTCAAAATATTAACAGTAGTTGTTCAATAAGTCCTTTTTAGCAAAAGTAAAAAAACATGTCTTCTTGTAGGACATAGTTTCTCCAGAGTGACAGTAGTTCATTAAAATTCAGAAATACTCAGAAATGCAACTTTAAGCTTCATTATATGTCACTATCGGCAGAAAAATGCTACAAGAACATGTAAAAAAAAAAAAAAATCACCCAAAACAGGATTTTCATCTAGAAACCCACAAGGTTTTAACAAACATCAACATTTGCCAATTTGGTATCATTTTAATCAGCACAACCTCTCCTATGTGACACTATCTTTATTTTGTCATTTTTCCATATTGTATTTTATTCACACACTAGACATAAAATCATGCAAAAAAAAAAGAAAATGCCGTCTGGAAAAATGGGATTCATTTTTCTGTGGAAAGCCCAAAAATGTTTAATAAACTTTTTTTAAAACAGAATTAAAGTTTTAGGTGTAATTTCATGAAAACAAGAAGAATACAATTTGTCAACAAACAAATTAACATTTTTTTGAATGAAAATACCAAATTAATGTGGGTCCCTGTCATAAAATAAAGTAATGATTGCTTTCCTCGTTGGATTTCTAATA
>NC_050525.1:18731826-18783812 GCF_002922805.2 Oryzias melastigma | reverse complement strand
GCGGGTCTGTTGCGTTGCATTCGTCAGATCGACGTTCATCTTCAGCCTTATTTATTAAAATAAAAGATCACTTTTGTCCAAAAACTACAAATAATTGTCATTTTCTCTATTTAATTCAATAAAATGTCAATCATATAGTACTCAGACAGAATTACTGAGTTTTATTACTCTGATCTCACAGCAGAACACCAGTGGTTCCAGAGTAAAAAACAAAAAATGTGGAGGTTTCTAACTGCAGCAGAGTTTTAGGTATCAGTTAGTCTGCTTGTAAAAGCCGTACCTGCTTTCCATGTCCAGACAGCGCCGGTTGGCCATGAGGATTTCCTCCTCTTCCTTTTGGATTCGAGCTTCCACAGAAGTGTCGTAGCTGCTGCTGGGAGAGTGGCTAATCCCGGCTGCAGATGTATCCCTGTGGGACACCGGAAAAGTCAAAGGAGATTCCTGTTCTGGAAAAGTCATCTACAGATGTTCACTTCACATCAAATAGAATTCAACGTCTGAGCCACAAGTACTGTACAGATGTGAAAACTCGTTTTAAAGGTTTTGATGGTTGAGAAGCTAAAAGGAAAATAAGTGACAGCTTCAAAACATGAGTGATGAATATAAAGATGAACCGTTTCTCTGCTGGGACTTGAACATTTCTGAGCTGCAGAAACACAAACCTTTGAGTGGCAACAGACGCTGCAGCATCCAGAGCAAACTGCCTCATCACACTCTCCTCCAAATACTTCTGCTCCCATTTGGTCATGTCAGCCTCCAGAGCCAGGATCCGCTCCTCCTTCTCCCTCAGCTGCTCCATCACAGCCGTGGCGTTGAACTCAGACGGGACCATACTGCTACTCTGGGAGTTTCCCTGGCGCTGGATGGAGGAGACACACAAATGAAGGTGAACAAACACAGAACACAGACTCTAAAAGGTCTCCTTCTGCGTTACCTGCTGCATGCGCAGAGACTCCAGCTCTCGCTCCAGTCTTGTTCGAAGTCGATGCTCCAGCTGCTCTCTCTTCTCACAGGCCGCCTGAAGCTGAGCCAGAGCCTGCTGCATCCTCTCCACCTTTTCCACGTACACCTGCTTTTTCTTCAGCTGCACACAAACAAACACTTATTCTATGCTAGCTCTTTTGCTCTTTTTTGGAGGGGGGTGTCACTTTTTGACAGATTCAGAGCCTTGCCTCCTCCTCTAGCTTGACCACTTTGGCCTGGGCGTTGTTGAGAGCCTGGTCTCTGATCTCGATGTGTCTCCTTTGGTCGTCTGCGGTGGAGCGAAGGGCGTTTAACTCCATTTCCAACTTCTCCTTCTCACGCTGCATTTCTTTATCTGGAAAAACATTCAAACAGAAATCCATTTCTACATCTTTATTTCATATAAATCATGCTTATTTTTTGGTTTTTAAAACTATTAACACAACTAAAACCATCTATGAGTTATGCAACATGTTTGAGTCTGCAGTGCTTCTGTGACATACACAGTGCACGTATTACACTAAAATATTCTACACAAAGTAGAATATTTATGATAGAAAGTAAAGACCGGAGTCAAAACTATTTACCCTATTTTTCTGTGCTTTTTTTTTGCATAGTTTGGCCAGAGGTGTACCTTTTATGTTATTTTTTTACACCTAAATAGGCTCCTATATTTTACCACTAACAACCGGTTTCCCTTTAGTGGTTGTTTCCCACTAACAACCACTAGAGGGCACTGTTAGTGTATCAGTATTTGCTACTAGCTGCAACGCAGAAGAAGTGCCGTCTAAAACAAACATGGAGGAGATCCTAATTTTTCTCCACTTGAACTTTATTTTTTTATTTTTTCCAATAAGACGTTAATTATTCTTGTTTTTATTTTTTCCTTCCTCAGACACCCAATCATCAAACTGGGTTACAGAGACACAGAAGTACCGCTGAAAACGCCTTCATTCATGTGTCATGTTGATTGTTCGAAATGTTTGACAGATTTTGTATAGCCTGCTTTGAAGTGGTAAGGGTGTTGACTTCCAACGAGCTCACTCCTGATTGGCGAGACGGACTTGAACCAATCACTGCTC
The DNA here is from genome assembly GCF_002922805.2 of Oryzias melastigma. Classification (NCBI taxonomy): domain Eukaryota; kingdom Metazoa; phylum Chordata; class Actinopteri; order Beloniformes; family Adrianichthyidae; genus Oryzias; species Oryzias melastigma. The sequence continues at coordinate 18,781,767 of NC_050525.1, read as the reverse complement.
ACTGACAATTTCTGAATCCAACATGGCGGCGTCCGTATTGTGAAAAAAGGATGACAGAATTACCCAAATTTTCTATGAGGGACATCACACTCACTACAGTTAATAACAAACATTTAGCATGATTCAAATTTTGATTATAAAACTAATTAAATTTACTTTTTAAGATGTATGACAATAGAAAGCTCTTTAGATTTCAGGAAAACATTTCATATTTTCTGTAACCAGTGCTGTTGTGTTGAGTTTGTCGTCTTTGTCAGCAAATATTTCATTGATCTTGTGATCTCCAAAGAATTCCCTCTAGAAGTGTAAATCCACAGCAGCTTCTATGATCACCCAAACGTTTCCGTGGCCTAAAAACTACTAAACAAAAAATGTTGTTCATGTGGAATGACTAATCTGCAGCAGCTTTTAAAGATTATCCTCGTGTTAGTTTTGAGCCTTAAAAATATGCTAAATGACCATTAGCCAATAACAAACTGCTGCCAACTCAAACACTGACTCTGTGGTGACTGATTGGAGAAGAAACGGGTGTTTAGAGTTGAGTTGTGTGTCACTCACTCTGTGCGAGCAGCTGTGAGATGGTCTTGCGGTTGTCCTCCGAGCCATCGCAGTCTTTCGTGGCGAGCTGCTTGTTTGCCGTCTCCATGCGCTCTTTAAAACATCAGAACAGGAAGTAAATGCTCTGCACTCAAAGACACTTCCAGTTGGGAAACAAGTCAGCCACATCATTTTTTAAACAGAACCCCCGTTTCCTTGACAACAGGAGAGTTCTCCACTGCACTCCAGGACTCCCAGTCTTCATTTGATTCCACAGGCGAGGAGATCCTGAACACTGTTGCTCCCCTTTAAAAGAGGTCGTCCTAACTAAGAGCTGATCCCTGGTTATACAGCAACACTCGACAACGGTGCAGACAGGCTGAGAGGAATTAGAAGACAAATTGCACGTCTCCATTGAGATTTAACGAGACTCCTGAGCTGAATATCAGAAGAGGCCAAAGCACAGACGCCTCCACAGCCTCCTGAGAACTTTTTTCAGTTTCTTTATTCAAAAAGTGACTTCTGTCGGACAGATCATAACTCTAAAGATGCATTCACACGAGCGTGATTCGTCAAACGAATTCGCTGCTCATCACCTGTCAAAAAATGTGTTCTGAGCTTGACGCCGCATGTGGGAGGAGCTACTAGCTAATGTCTTTAAAATTATCACTATAAGGAATAATATCTGTGGATATCTCACTTAGAACGTATAGAAGACACGGATGATGTTGAGAAATAAGGTTTATTTATTTGGGAAGAGTTCTACAAAAACATCGGTAACCACATCTCCATGTTAGGGTTTATATGATTATTAATAAAAGATTTTGCCGGTACAGAGACCTGTCAAACTTCGGATATTAACATTTTGTCACCCAATTCACGCCTCGTCACTCAAATCGAGCTGCTGGCAGACCTTTGTGCTGCGCCCGTCGCTCAAATCGCCTCGCAGGACGTCAGGTCGCCTCATGTCGCGTCTGTTCCATTGACTTAACATTGAAACTGGCCGCCTCTGCCGCTTGAATCGTATTCGGTGTGAATGCACCTTAACAAATTTGGTGCTAGCTCCTCCCACACACGTCTGGGACGTCTTGCTTATGAACACATTTTTGGACGCACAACTTGTGCTCCGTGTGAACGCAGCTTTACTTCTCGTCTATGAATGTATGGTTCCAATAGCTAATTTCTGCAGGCTGTATCTCTTGAATGCCCTGCGACAGACTGGCGACCTGTCCATCAGTAGCCAGGTTAGGCTCCAGCAACCCCATGACCCCGAAAGGGACAAGCGGCTATGAAGATGAAGCCCATTTTCCACCACCGTGTCCTGGTCCCAGCATGATGCTGTCATGATGTCTCGCTCAAAGGTGGGCAGTAAAAACTGTGATGGAGGGTTTGGCTAAAGACCCATTCTGAAAGTCCACCTTAGCCAAGACCTGAACCCGAGTGAATGGCTCAGATCCTACACCCCCTATAATGTAGAATAGTGTAGCAGGGGAAATTCATGAAAACATTCTCCAAAACACTTTCATCTGGGGTGTTGGGCGGCCATATGAGGCTCGAGTCCTAGCATGCTGGCATCTGCCGGACACATAGAACACCTCTCTGTGATGCTTCAGCAAAATACGACAAGATAAAGCTTCAAAAAGTCTTTAAGAAGAAAAAAAAAAACTCTTTTGTGATCTATACATCTGTACGTTTACCTGTAAAATCCCTCCAAGATCCACCGACCCGAGCTCAGTAAAGAAACATAAATGGTACGATTATAAATCAAGAAGTTAAGAAAAAAAACAAGAAAGATCTTTGTTCTAAAGATTTTTTGAAAATTAGTGAGAGTACAAATGGGAGTCTGATTCCTGCAAAGGTCAGCTCTAACTGAACTTACAGAAGAACAGACAGGAAGGATGACAGGAAGCGAAGCAGCATTCCTGATCCAGAGTTCCTAGTGACAGAAGAGATTTCCTCTTTGTGTGCGTCTGTGCTGCATAAATAGATGCTAATTGTTTTATGAGAACATTCATCTGATTTCATTTGGGGTTGGGCCTCATTTTCCCTTTAAAGAGAAACATTGGTTTGTGTGGTATTAGACAAGAGAAGAAAATAAGACTAATTACAGCTAAATAAACACCTCATTAATAAATGTCTTGAACTTATGGCACAGATTTGTCCTTTATGAGCACATTCACACCAGAGCCTCAGTGTGGTGAATTTCCACTCTGTGATTCACCCTGCCGGTTCCGAGCACCTCCCTGCACTCACCCCTCAGGTCTCTGTTGAAGTCGTGCAGGCGCCGCACCTCCAGCTCCAACTTGTTCCTCATGGTTTTCTCCAGAGCTTCTCTCTTGGACGAGGACTTAGCCAGGTTCTCGTAGGCCTCCGACACCAGCTGGATCTCCGTTTCCAGCTGCAGACAGGAGAGGAGGCTCAGCGTTGGATTTTCTCCAACATTTTAAGTTTTGACTGTGAAAACGTTGCCCCATAGAGTTGCTCCATGGATGCCGGTTCTTAAATGTAGATTTGCTTTAGGCCTTTAGCAGGTGTTACCTTTTGCAGCTTTGTGACTTTCTCTCGACAGGCCTCCATCTCTTGCCTCAACATCCTGTTCTCCTCCGTCAGCACATCCACCATCTGCTGAGTGCGAGCGAGCATGGCGTAGGGCTCGCCCGGCAGGTGGGCGTAGGAGTGGGGCATGGGGAAGTTCCCCGGTTGGACCATCAGAGGGGGTTGAGGATGACCTTGGAGCTGCTGGTGTTGCTGCTGCTGCTGCTGCTGACATGGGTGATGAAGCTGCTGATGATGATGCAACCTCGGGGTGGAGCCGTAGGGATCGGAGGGGAATCCGTGACCCCTGTGCATGGGTGGATGAGCTGGACCTTGGATGATTGGCTCGCCTCCCTGGTGGGAGCCTGTGCCCTGTGGACTACGAGGTCCAGACATGTGGTGAGGCTCCCCCAGAGACTGTTGGTGGGGGAAGGACGGATGTGAGGAGTGGGAGGCGGACAGCATGCTGCTGAGGGTGGAGGACTGGGCGCGTGACAAGGACCCAACCGAGGTGACGGAGGAGGTGGGACTGTGCTGGTGAAGCGACTTCTGGTAGTGAACCGAACCCTCCTTACTGGGTCTGAGGAGAGATCAGGCTATGATATTACCTAAAAGTACAATTTCCCTAAAAAATTAGTAGAGAAAAACACATTTTTTTCAGCTTCGGCTATAAGAGTAAAAAATGTCATAGTTTTTAAGCGGCGGGTCAGAAAACTGTCGTTTAGGAACAGCTGGATTAAACGGCACGAATGACACTGCCCTTAATCCCCACAGGAATGTCATCAATACCAACGCCTCGTGTCCCAGCTTGTCCCGTCCCAGTGATTAAAATTGTGAGGAATTTGTAGCTGTTACACTCTGAGGTAAATAGCAATAACTAATGTAGAACCAGCTCGACTGGATCCTGACGTTTCCAAAAACACTGTTGAGAAATCCAGTCGGAGTCTGATTTCATTTTCCACGTTCTGAGTCTGCTTTTCCTTGTGTTTTTGAATTGAATTTTTAACACGTTCTTGTGGCCTTTTTCTGATGATGGAGGACACATATAAAGAAAATTAAGCTTAAAACTGCATTCTCGAGTATGTCATTATTCAAATCAGACAAAAAAAACGCAGTTGGAAAATTTTTTTATTGGTGACTGAAAATATGCTGCTCGCTGCTCAGCTCCATTCTGATTAGGGCTGCTACGATTATTAAATTAGTCTACAAATAATTTAATAGTCGATTAGCCTTTTCTTTTCACAAAACTACAGTAGGCGCTTTCTAATGCCACGTCTGCCATTGTCTTTGACACACATATGCAGTGGTGCTAATCCGGGTCGGTAGTGATGTCACAGGAAGTTATAGGAAGACTCGGGTCCCATAACCACTTCAATGTCTGCAAGGCAGAACCTCTAACCCCATCAGACTAAAATTTCTCTGTTGAAATGAAGATCTGCTCTTAAGCGAGATCAAGTCTTACTGCAAGACATGTAGAAATGCTTTCCTGGCTACGAGCAAGAGGATGGTAAAGTTCGGAATTTTATCGAGTCAGAGTGTAGTGAAGTTAAATACGGTTGCACTTTTGCTGTATTTGAGTCAGTAAGACCAAAACTTTTTCTTTGTCTTTGTTTCAGATGCCAACCTTATTTAATTTAAGTCTTGTTTTAATGCCAGAAACAAATTAAGGAAAGAGGCTACATGATTTATTAAAGGTTCAATTAACTATCATCATTATTGCCTTTATTTTTAGTTAGCATTTAGATTAAACACTTTAAGTTTAAAGCTAATGATGGTTAAGATGTGTGTTTTACATCCAGCTTACGAGTGATCCGTTTAGTTGACGAATCTGAAAAGTTATCTGTGATTTGTCCACTATTATAATAATCGCTTGTGGCAGCCCTAATTCTGTTGTATCCACTTGTAGTACATCTGCTTTCATCATACGACAGTGGAATTTTTTTTGGGAATTATTTACTGATGTTTCTCTCACAGTTGATCTCAAACTATCTGGAGTTCTGTTGGGCGATAACTTGGAAGTTAGTGAGTCAAAAGTGCATGTTTCTCACCTGAATGAGCCGTACTCCGGCGGGGGCTGGTACCGAACGTTTGGTACCTCCCGAGAGTGCTCCCTCCCTCTTTGTTCGGTGTAGTAATGCCCCATGGGTTCTTGCTGTTTGGTTGGGGAACCAAAGGCTTTAAAGGGGTAGTCTGGAGGCGGGCCCCGGTGCTGTGGCTTGTAGTAGTCCCCCGGTTGGCCTGGCGGGGGCAGCTGGGGTGATAGTGGGGTGCTGTTCACTGGGGGGTGGGCCTTCACGCCGCTGGTGGCCAAGGAGAGCTGCATGAGTCGTTCGCTGAGAGAGCGAACGTGTCCTTGTTTCAGATCCTTCAGTGCGTCGTCCTGGTGGACTTTCCCGGCGCCATTGATTCGCTGCAACGTGGGGCGACCCTCTGAGGTGCGCACCTTTGCGCTGGTCACCCCAGTGACGTAGAAGGCGGCTCCCACGGAGGATGGCAGTGGGGGCTGCTGGGGCGGACTGGTCTGCTGCTGGGGCTGAGGAGGAGGGCCGTGACCTCGGAAGTACTGAGACTGCACTTTAGCCTCTTCGTATGAGGGGAGATCTTCGGGGTTCTGGCACTGTCCCTGGCTGTTGCCGCCGCTACCACCTCCACAAGTCCCCACGCACCCCCCACTGCTCCCACCGCCTCCTCCAACTCTACTGGAGCCCATTTTCTCCAGGCCATTGTCGGTCTGCAGCTCCTGCCCTTGCGGTTCCTGCCGCGCGATGTGGGACGCCATGGAGTGGTCGTCGCCGGGGTTCACCTGTCCCTGCACAGAATACCCCCCTCCGCTTACACTGCCACCTCCACCTCCTGCCCCACCACCTCCTCCCCCAGACTGTTGCTGCTGCTGCTGCTGTTGCAGCACATAGTTGCGGTTCATCTGCTCCTGCAGGAGGCGTTGCAGGACCGTGCTGCCGCCACTTCCGACGCTGTTGCTGCTGTTCGATGACTCGTCAGCGGCGGCCCTCATCTCTCGCTCACGCTGGCCACCAACCTCATGGAAGGACAAGCTCCGCCCTCTGTCAATAATCCCTGAGCGGGGAAAGAGAAAGTGCAATAAAGAATGAGGAAACGGAGGGTGAAACGGTTAACGGTTTGGCACAAACAAAGAGGCAGAAGATGAAGATTCAAGGAGAAAAGGAAAGCTTAAAGATGAAGATGGACCATCCATAGCCACCCGTTCCCCTACCACAAAAAAAAAACCACAACAACCCTGTCTGAAACAAAAACCGAAGACCAACATCAGAAAAATCCTGCACCATCAAACCCAGATGAAAAAAAACGAAAAATGTCAAGAGTTTCCTTCAAACCGATGACCGTAACTCATAGCAACAACCACAGATCACACAGAAGAAACACACTGACAGCAAAAGCATGAAAGGCAAGAAAAAATTCAATTAAATCAAAAATATTAGAAAATTAAATCTCAGCATAAACCTATTAATAATTATAGCTTCTTTTTATATTTATTCAACTGCTTATTATTTCTTGGTGTAGTTTGAAACCAGAATTTTACTGAAAATGTGAGGAGACATCTGTAAAAACAAGCCCCTTAGAAAAAAGTCAAACATTTTTACCCCATTGGCAGATTCTCTTTAAACACGCAAAAAACTGCCTATGGGGTAAAAATTGGCCTAGAACTCTAAAATTATAGTAATTAAGACTCATTTTCTCAAACTAAGATTATTTTTCTATTGAAAAATCTTCTTGATAAGATTTTTCTTGCATAGCAGAAAATAAGACATTTTCTTTTAGAAATAAGAGTCTTTCTACCTTCATTTTAAACACACAAGGATACCTGAGATCACAATTAATGATTTCCATGAAAACATAGACCAAAAAAGCATCTCAAAACCATTTTCACACATGATCTGAAGCCTTGTTTTCTCTTCACAGAGATGATTTGGAGGAGAGAAACACAACTTTTTCTCATTATTTCTCAGAAAACATAACCCTGTTCTCTGGTGTTCTCGACTAAACACTGCAGGTCGGTCAGTGGGTGTTTTTGGCTGAAACTCTACAAGAATGGGACTTTTTCAGGGATTTTACGATTATCAGAGGATCTTTTTAAAACATTGATGAGTGGATGTGAGCATAAATCACTTTTCTATTTCTCCAAATAGCGTTTCTCAGTCAAGTTGCCGCAGTGGATCAACAGACTGTCAACTCAAAGACCCACTCTGATGAAAATTGTGTTTTTAATAAGTTCCTGTGCCATTTTTCTCAAGATATAAAGAAAAATAGACTTATTTTTTTTCTGGATCATTCTTTATTGAAGTCATTGAGATTCAGGAGGCAAGCTATTTGGGAAAAAAAAATGTATTTGTGATGTCAAAAATATCCTCCGCCCCACAACAGGGAGGAGTTGCTCCACGGCAATGGTACCGCCCACAACTTGGAGGTAAATTTTTAATGAACTCTTGCCACTTTGCAGAAACTATATCCTACACAAATCTTTAGATTTTGGCTAAAAACTTTATAATCATAATTAAAATGCTTTTAAAGCACATCAAAAATTGATTGGAATGGGACTTTTATTTTGGAGGGGCAACTTTGGAGAAAGTCCAGTTTAAGATGCATACATGAAAGAATGGCTCCTGTTCATGTGTGAAAATGACTTCTAAGACAAAAACAGAAGGAATTTTAAAAAGCAGCTCAAACAAAATATTTGCGTTGTTGATTTGGAGAAGTGAGAAGTGTTCCCTTCTAATTCAAGTCAAAGCCATGCGTTTTATCAGACATTCAACTCTGTCAAAGCTGAAACCACCTGAGATGCGTTCGCTCTGGAGGAACATTTTTGACCACAATATAACTTTTGTTTGAGAAGTAGTCAGAAGTCTTTTCAATTGTTGTGGTTTCCCCTGACAGAGGTGAATGTCTGTCACTCTACACCCCTTTGGAGAAAGAGCAAAGAAAGAAAACATTACATCCGGTGCTTTCAGTTATCCTTCTCATTCTCAAGGAAGAAGAGGCTTTTTTCCGAAACATCTGCAGGTAAATAGAATATAAGGAGACACAATATTAGCGTTGTTAAACTACACCCAAGGTTTAGAAAATATAGGAATCCTGTATTTGATGTTGTAAAACATTAAATCACACACAACATAACATTTAATGTAAATTATGCAGAGATATAGATATTGAACCATATTTGAATGTATACATATATTGTTGTAAAAAATATAAATTTTCACTTTTAAAAGATCGAGAAAATGTAGATTCTTTCAAATCAAATTCTTTTAGACGAAACATTCATACATTTTCAAGCACTGGACTTCCAATGTTCTTTGTTCACAACTTCTTAAAGTATCTCCTATACCGTTGTGTTACTTTGGTGTCAAGCAATTGACACAGAACAATTCCACAAAGAAAGATGGTTTTGTTTCTAATCAGCTGTAGGTGGACTGGGATAAACAGGACAACAGTAGGTTCGTAGATCTTGAGGACTACAGTTGGACCATTGACGGTATAAGAGAGAACTGGACAGGTCATTCCCTCCCCCCTTGGGTTCCAAATAAGAAGTACTCACTGGCTCAAAGAAGCCAAAATCCCATAGACTTCTATTAAGAAATAAACAGCTATTACTCATTCTGTTGGTCACAATAGTAATTTTGTTCTGGTGTCTTTTTTAACATGTTCTTGCTAAACCTTTTTTTATGATATATTTTCTTTATCACAAGTTATTCAAGTTATAAACTGGCCAATCAGATGCCTCAATAAGAGCCCTCACCTCGAACATTTGAAGCGTTTAATTGACAGATTCTCTCCAAGGTCGCCTTCAGTGGAAAGGGGAGTGGCTTTCCAACAAACTCATTCCTGATTAGATAGAATGATTGCCATAGAAATGATGACTCAGACCGACTCGGACCAATCGCTGCTTACTAATGTCGTCTGGTTCCAAAATGGCTAAATCCGTACCGCAGAAAAATGGCAACTGAATTTACCTCATTTCGTTGGAACCCAAGGTAAGGCATTTTCTATGGGTGATGTCACACCCTTGCTTTGTCCATCTCTATATATGTCAATGGGTTGGATAGTCCTGCATCAAACAACAGTGTTTTCAGTCAGACTGCTGTAACTCCACTAACTACAGTTAAGAAATCAATGTTTCTCTGTGAGAAGGGCAAGAACTTCCTTTTTAGAGTTCACATCTCAACAGGACCTTGACAAACCTAACATGACTTTCCAACAAAAGACCTTTGATACAGACAGGCTCTAGCACAGTTCACACTTAAAATCTTCTTGACAATAACAGAGACCACTATTAATTCTCCCCAACGTTCCCTACTTGTCTGCTTCCACAAAAAGTCTTACATTCTCTTCAAAGTTAAACCAAACATACACAAAAATAAATAAATACCGCAGACTTTCATCAACATCCAGGATACTTTGGCAGATTTAGATATTTGATGACACACCCCCTTTTCCTTTTCCCAACTCACACACTCACTCCAACAGGTGGGGCTGGGAGATGCAGACAGGTGAGTATGCAACCATTCATCTCTGACCACACCTTCATACCATTACTAGTCCCTTCTGAAACAGACTTTTTGTTTTATATAAAATTGTTCCCTGTCACGACTTCTACTACTACCAGTGACTATTGGGTGCAGCTGTTCTCATCCATGTTCTCCCTCTGATCTTATATAAATCATTTTCAGAGATGCGAACTTATAAAGTCCTTTGATTTAAGCAGGTCTGCACACAAGAAATACAAAAAAGAAAATCATTTATGGCTGTCAGTAGTATTGTCTAGACATGTATTGCTCCCAAACAGGTCGATGACAACGCAAACAACTTATTAAGACGAAACCTGAAAAAAAAAAAAGTACTAAAAGTCATTTCTCCATGTGTGCCGTTATAGTAAACATTGTTTTGGCCTGAGGGACAATTCCAGATTTGCGCAACTTGAAGATGTTTGTGCAAAGAATCATATTACTGAAGAAGAGGCCAGTCCTGTTTGACCCAAATAAGTAAAATCTCGATATCATACATCTCTTAAAGATTTTTCCTTTAATAAAGAAAGTTATAAAGAATATAAGTTTCTACACATGGATAATTTGTTAGCGCTGACAGACACGAAGAAAGTCTAATCTCAATAGGTGACTCAATAGTCGGTTAAATCAAGCATTTCTGTGTAGTTTCAATTTATTTTCTGTTGAAGGACCTGAGTTCACATCATTACCTATCAGCTAGAGATTAAAAAATAAAGTTCAAGATGTTAAAAGTCCAGCTGCACTCTGCAGCACATTCCAACAACTTCCAGTAAAGTCACAATAGAGAACATAATCTGTTCTGGGCGGAATTATTTCAGAGGATTAATGGACAAATACAAGGAGAATGACAAAAATGTTTGTACTGCAGGATTGTGAATATTGTGTGCAAAAAGTTTTCTCACACACTTAATAGTGTTCAACTGAAGCTTCATACAGAACACAACTAAAAATACATTTCAAAACCTTCTGACCTTCGTTAGAAAAAAGACCTTTTTGTTCCAACTTAACCCCATACTGATACTATTTTGATTAAGGTTTAAGGGCTTCTGCTGCACTAACTCAATAGCAGAGGGTCAAATGATTTTATCTGCATTAAATCAGACAGACATGGATTTGTGGAATGAGAATGACACAGTTGAGTACGTGTTTGACTCTTCATTGATGTTCGGTGAGTTAGATGATTGTTTATTCATTAAGCAAATAGAAAGCTCAGTGGCACGGCAGCAAAAGAAATGGTGACTACTTGTGTGACTACCACAGTGTTGTTTCTGCTAAATTTTCTAAAATTACATTCTGATTAACATTGAAAAGAAGCCTTGTTCCAAAATTGTTTGACGTTATTCTGAACAAGTTAAAATAGAAAAATGTGGTTGTGTCCAATACACCAATTTTTGCTCCTGAACTCCAAGCAAACTGGGATGTAAAAAACATTACAGTTCCTAAAAAGACCACTAGAAGCTGGTTTAAGGGAACGATTTCCCTTTGACTAATGTTAAAAGTCCAACTTTCAATCTTAAATAAACCATATCTTCTGGTCTCTAAACCTTTCCATAAGTTTATTAGTGTAGTATTCATAATAATTTTGGGTTAACCAAGCAAACCTTTCAACTTTACTTTGTCCTACCCAGTTGCAGTTTTCAGAACATTGTTGAGATGGGTTGAATAAACTATGGTCCAACTTCAGGTTCTAGTTATGATGTTCAGAACCCTATGGATTACCTCTTTATTTGAAATTTTAATAAATTCAGGAAGAGATCACAGCATTGTATGTAGTCAACCTGTAAAGTGTTCAAAAGAAGAGATAAATAAATTAACAAAATGTGTTGCACTACACAAAAAACGAGTTTAGGGCATTTATGCCCTTAAACTACATCACGAAATCTAAGAAAGTGACAGTGGGAAACATTTTCGGTGCAAAATATTCAAAGGGTTCAGTGAAAGACGATAACCTTCCTGAAGTTTATTTTAGCACCAGTCAGGAATGACATTTTTCATGTTAAAATGTTTTCTATAAAAACAAAAAAAAAATACTTTCTTTTTTGCAAAACTATATTTCAGCATGTACTGAATTACCAATGCTATATTCTTTTAAATAAAACATGGTTATAAGAAAATATGAAACTGAATAATTTGAATTTATTTAATTGCATAACCTATAACTAATGAAGCTCTGGAAGCTTTTATTGTTTGTGACAATTGTTTTCTACTGACGGCATAATTGGTTACAACAGATACAAAAAGCAAAGGAAGAAAGAAAAAAAATGGAAGAAATATGCAGCCTGGCTACGAGAAGCACTTTCCTAACTCAGCCAGAGCTCACAGATCAGCCACTAGCTCTCATGTCTCATTGGTTGCTATGACAACATTAAACAACTTAACCTCCATAACCTTTGGTCAATGGCCAGTTGCATGACCTACTTTCAGCCAAGCTTTAGCTGTCAGACGGATGACCTCACAATGGACTCTAGAAGAGGCTGCTTTATAGCAAATTTCACAGTCAATCCAATAATGACAAGATGGACAGGTCAGCTGTTGATCCAGCTAACATCACCACACCTCCACCACCATGCTTTATAGTTGAGACTGTTTTTTTTTGTTTTTCAGTGTAGTAAAGAAGCAGAATGTTTAGCAAAAAAGTTGGTCAATCTTCCAGTATTGTAAATACTTTTATTGCATTTTTATCAAACTTGATTAATGTCCAAAGGGCTTCACAGTCACAAGTCCCTTGACAGAGCTGCTTTGCAAGACACTAGACAAACCACCTGCAGCAATGTGGGGTTCAGCGTCTTGCCCAAGGACACTTGGACACATGGGCAGACAAAGCAGGAACCTAAACTGCAGTCTGGGCTATCACTCTACCTCTATACCAAACATTTCTGTGCTTCCAAGAAACAACAACTGTGCTTCAGGTCAGTTCTGCAATGGCTCCAATTTGTTTTTTTCTATGGATGATTTAATATCAATGAGAACTGCGCTAGGATCGGATGTGTCTTGTTGCATAAATATTATTTTTAAGATCAGAAGTGCACACAAATGGTCTTAGATTTGGTGGAAGTCAAATTCTAAACTCCAGAAGAGGCTTTTTGTTCCTGTATTTAGTTAAGATCATGGCGCCAGCCAAAACGAGATTCAAATCAAATTAACCTGCTGGATTGACTCATGTGACCAAAATGTCTGTACAGTCATCGTTAGCTCCAGGGCACTACACGTCCAATCCCAGTCCTTGAAAACAGGTGTCCTGCTTGTTTTTCTGACGCCCCTGCCCCCTCTACTGGAGATTAACTAAATCCTGTATCTTCTAGCAGCGCTTGAACGCCAGAGGTACAAGAAAATCAAGACTCTAGCCTTCAGGAATGGAGCAGAACACCCTGCTAGTATTTGTGCTAATGTCTTTGATCATATGAGCTAAAAGAGCATGATTTAACAAAAATGTGTACAGCGGTTACAGTTCCACACCACACTAATCTCCCTTGTGTTGTTGAGTCATTTGACAAGTAAACGCCAGCATTCCACTAGAATAAAGTCGTTTCAAAAATCAATGAATAAAGTCAAGATAACAGGTTCCTCTCGATGACAAAAAATCTCACTTTTCGTTTTGTTTTTGAAAATGTTCGACACCCTGACACTTGAATAAACTGACAGAACTAAGATTTCCAATCATAGGATTAGTTTCAAAGTGTGTAAACAAGGTAAATTACTTTGTATAAAGTGTTTACAGCTCCATAAATGTTTGTTTAGGCACAATTTATGTTATGTAAATTAGGAATTGACATAACGCCACAAATGCATGTTTCCTTTTGGGTTCCCATGTATTTTTTTTAACCAAAATGCATCTATCCTTTCCTCACCTTGTGGAGCAGCCGTTTTCTTGCCGTAAACTTTACTGAACCGAACCCAAAATGGTCCGGTTCAGTCCAATTTAATGGGTCCATTTTATAATGGAAATGCTCAAAATACTTTTTGGGACCGTATCATATTGTTCAGTGGAAACAAGGTTTAATATTTCCAATCATAAGATTAGTTTCGAAAAAGGTACTTTACTTTGTAAAAAGTGTTTACAACTCCACAAACGCTTGATTGCATAGGCATAATTTATGTTATGTAAATTAGGAATTGACATAAAACCACAATTGCATGTTTCCTGTTGAGTTTTAGTTTTTTACCCAAAATGCATCTGTCCTTTCTTCACCTTGTGGAGCAAAGGTCATAAAGATGCTCACCTGGATGCTGTAAGATTTTTTTTGTTTGTTTTTACTGTTAGCCTTTATCATAGCTAACGATCTAAATGTGTTTTTATGAGAAAAAGTAAGTAAAACCTGAAATTTCCAATCGAACCTTGATTATGCCACCGTGAGAACTTAAGGCACATACAAATTTGCTAAATGTCCCCGTTTTTCTGAAGCAGGCCGTCCTGGCCTCTTGTTTTATATTAACCCCTCAAAATTTCAGAGAGTCTAAAAAACATTTAAAGAATATCCGCTATAGCGAACAGAGATGGCTGTCATGTTTGAACTGTAAGCGGCGGTTTGGTCTGTAGACGGTTACAAAGAAACCGAGCGGACTCCCGAGGAATGCAGTTTTACGACCCGGAACACGAGCGGGACGTTCACATCCCGGCGCGCGCGCACACTTTTAGCTTTTTACCTTTCCGCGGAGCTTCTTTTCTACTACCACGATCCTTGAAAACACCTAAACATGCCGTTTTCCTTCCCCGTTGGACAGAAGCAGTAGTTCCGAGCCCCTGCTCTTCAACCGAACTCCTCCGCAGGAAACTTGAGGCGGCTCAGTCCTGGAAGTCTCCGGAGGTCTCCATGAGTTTCTGCGCGGACACGACGTCTCGCTCCTTCCCATCAAATTTCATTCTCCGCCGTGGAAGAACAAGAAAAAGAAGGTAAAAAAAGAAGAAGTGGCAGGAAGCTCCCTCCAGGCTGGCCCTGCAGCATGACATGAATTTCCAGCCCCCTCCCTCCCCAAACGTCCTCCTACATCTAATGGAAACTGGATGAAGAAAAAAAAAAAAACTTTTTTCTTCCCCTTTTTTTAAGGGCCGTCCTACTCCAGTTTCCTAATCTAATCAGTCACATTCTTTTAAAACAGACACACAAGGGGGCAGCTCACAACCTAAAGTTACGACTCTTAATCGTTTAATACAAATCAACATGGAGGAATTTGTTTCTTGAGATTAATATATGGGCATTTTTGACCACATATCTTTAAAAAGTGGCTTGAGTGAAACAACTGGACGGCGAGTGTGTGACTCTGTCCTCCATGACGCAGCAATAAGGAGAGAAAAGAAAGTTGCCCCGACCTGAGAGGGGAGGGAGGAGGGGAGAAACGGAAAAATGACAAAGGGGCTTTGTGACTGCGGCTCCTCCGATGCCTTCAGGAGCCCGCGCGGAAAGTGGGAAAAAGTCAAGAGTCCGTGCACGTGCCAAACTTCCCCTGGAGGTTTTTCTTACTTCCATTAGCGACCAAAACTTATGTAGATTTAGAACATGATTCGAATGTGAACAGGTTCCCCCAGAAAACGTAGGTCACTCTGAAGTGGTTGATCCTATGGAATCTACTACTTTTATCTTCATTTGGTGAGGGTCAAATCTGGCACTGGCCAGACTTGGTAAAGATTTCACACGTTTTTTTAAAGCAGAAACAAATACTTCTGTTTAATCGAAAATCTAAAACTTTTTTTAGTCAAATGAAAAAAGAAACTATCTGATTTGCCAGACTAATTATAGGGCTGGACAATACTGAGCATTTGGATATCGATCCGATCAATATCGCCAACATCAATACCAATATAGCAAACTATCGCGATATTTCAACTCACGAGCAATTACTGGTCCTTTTTTTTAATCCTTAATTGGTTTCTCTAAATAATACCAAGAAATTATGAATCTATTTAGCACCTAAATCTTAAGTCTCCTAGCTTGATGCTAATGTTTAATGGAATTTCCCATAGGACGGCTAATGCTAACGCTCGGTTGAGCTAAACATACTTTGCTGACTACAAGAACATATTTATAAACTCACAGGCATGAATTTTTAAAATTCTTTTAAGGAAACATTTTTGTAAGTAACCATTTGTGGTCTAAAACACAGGTCCGAATCCTCTAGTCCCTAACTACTAAAAAACTAGATAGTGCGGGACTATATAGTGCCCTGGATTTTAAAGATTATTCGGACATGATGCTCACTACTTTTCTTTCGTTTATCTAAACACCTGATATGACGTCACCGATTTCACAAAGTCAAAATCAAATCAATATGAACATTTCACAACGTTAATTTATGACTCCACTATGTTCTGATGGTGAAAAGGTGGATGGTTTATTCAAATATTACATTTAAACTCGTTTTTCCGTTCAACCACAATGCATTGTGGTCTATATTTGCTAATCTAGTGAGCATCGATGCACGTTAGTTTTTCACAAAGACTTCTGGGAAATTTCGAGTGCTCTCGATTTTGGAATTAGTAGATTCGGACAGCACTAGAAAATGGCGAACGCACTATATAGGGCATTATATAGTCAGTGGGGGGAAGTTTGGACACAACCACAGTTTTTTTTTGCTCATACTGTCTTCTTCCTCTGGAATAAGGTGTACTGCTGTAGCGCCATCACCACCTAGTGGCCAAACTGAGACGCCCCTCTTAAAAATCACTATACTGCAGCAAGACATGAGATAAGTCAAGTGTAGTTTTGTGAAAGTGTAATTGTGAAATAAAGCATAACGAGGTAAAAAAAAGGTTAATTGGACAGTAATAAGAAAAATAAATAACTTTTTAAAGAATAACCATTGACGATATAAGAGAACTAGACAGTGGGTATGATGTCACCCCGAGGAAACGGTTTACTTCAACCTCCAACCAAATTTAGTCAATTCAGTCGCCTTTTTTCCAGAATACAGACACCACCATTTGGAGCCGCAAGAGGCCATAAGCAATGACTGGTCTAAGTCAATCTTTTTTCTTTTTTTTGAGACAACAGTTCTGTGGCAACTATTGTCGACAATCAGGAGTGAGCAGTACTTTCACTGAAAGCGGCTGCGGAGAATCTGTCAAACATTTCAAATGTTCAAGGTGTGAGGCAGCAGGCACCACATGCTTTTATTGAGATGCCTCAATGGCCAGTTTATAACTTGAATAACTTACAATAAAGAAATACTATGAAAAAAAAGGTTTCATAAGAAGATGTTCAATTTTCAATTAAATTTTATTTATATATCCCAGTATCACAAAACATGTTTTTTTTTAAAAATGTATCAGAGCAACAATGAATATTCTGACAAATAGAATGACTAAGTTTTAGCTGGTTATTTCTCTATAGAAGGTTCTGGGATTTTGGCTTTTTGGAGTCAGTAGGTGCTTTCTATAATGTGAGGAAGACACGGTCGCTCAGTCCAGTTCTCTTGTACAGTCAATAGAGAAATGCAAAAAATACCCACCTTAATAACACAAGAAACAAACTAAACTACATACTCATATTAAGACAAGACACAAGGCATTTGGCAAAAAATAAGTTTCAAACTCTGTTTCTTGTTCTGCTTGTAGCCTTTTTTTAAGCTTTGAGAATTTCAGTGAATGGCTCTCACTTGAGACATGGCTCAAGCCCTGCTGTTTTAACTGTCATTATTGATGATAAAGTTCCATCCAGGACAAAAACTGGTCTTGGTTTTGTGCCCACTTTACATTTGAGTGGAGCAGAACCAGAACCAGCTTTGTAATGAAGGCAATCCGAACAGTCTGACTCCTGTAACCAGTGAGAAATGAACCTGTTACCTGCACATGTTTTAGCATTTTGTTTGTGTTCAAAGCTTAAAGATGTTTTGTATTAATAAATAAGCCTCAATGAGCAAACATTATGAAATATTTGTTTTGAAACTTTTCCCAAAATTAATTTTAGGCTTTTATCTTGTTTTTTGCTGTTGTTATTTTTACTTTTTATTGATCCAAAAAAATTATCCAAACCGTGACCCTAAAACTGTGACACGATTCATGAGTTTTGTGATCCGTTACACCCCTAATTATTTATAAAACTGATGTGAAATTTTTTTAATCAGTTGAAAAGTTAAACCAACATCAAATCACCCTATGTATTAACTTCAAACCGGAATTTAACCATAATGGCAAGAAATGAAAGAAAGAAGGACATGAACTCTAATGAGTCTGAAAAACTGTTTTGAAACATTTTTGCCTTGTTGCTGCTGTTTTATTCTCTGCTACAGTGTGTTTCTCAAGAATACTTTGTAAAATAAACTTCAAATGTGCCACATTTTGACAAGAGAAGTCAGCAAATATATCACAATCGTTACATTTTAGCCCTAAGAAGAACAAAAATGAAGCTTAAAAGGTTTTAAACCTGTTAAAAAGATCAAACCGACCACACTGATTAAGAAAGGATTACATTAAAGTATAATAACTAAAAAACAAAAACAAGAACTCATTTGGTATCAGCGTGTAGGCAGGACCCACCAAAGAGCCTCTTCAGTCGGTGTGAGATTAAATGACTGGAAGGAGCTGAGGCAGTTAAACACAAACCAAGCGTGGGTTTCTGTTAAATGATCCGTTTTGACCAAAGTCACCAAAGATTAACCAGGAAGCAACAATATGAACGAGCTCCACCAGGTAAGAAAAGTTTAAGGTTAATAAAACCTGAGAAATGCGGAATAAGACAGAAAAACTTTATGGCTGGATTCTGTTTTAGCAACGGGGAGACCAAATTATAAAATGCTAAGATTGTGAGCAAAGACAACAGAGGAACTGTTTTATGAAGTAATCGCTTTATTTAAAAATAAAAAACTGGACTCCTCATGGATTGTCATGGATCAAAGGGATGAATTTGTACCTTAAAATCTATCTATAAAAATAAACGAGGAGCCTCTTATTCTTGCAAAACATGCAAATTTGTCAGAGGTGTGTTTTAAATAAAGATTTGAATATAAACAGCTATCAATTAAAACAACAAAACAAAATGATTTTAAAAAGCCTGGCTTTGTGTCAGGAAACCAGATAGAAACCCCTAACTGTTTTACTGAAGCTTTTACATAGAAATGAAATGTAGAATGTCTTAAGTCAGTTAATTTTTCAAGTCTGCAGCAGTAAGGATCAGTGAATCATTACCTTTAAAAGATCCCTTTCAACAATAATTGGAATTTTTCAACTTCTAAGCCTTTTTAATGATTAATCATGTAACTATAAAACAAAATTAATTCTAGTTTGCCTTAAAATTCAGACCACAGGAGTCACCGTGAATTAGTGTTCGCCTTAATGTATTTTAAAAAGAGATTAGTTTTAGAGTTTGTCCACTAGATGGAGCCATTGCAATCTGTTAACTCTGACAAATCAAACAATGATGTTAGCAACTTTTACGCATTCATTTAGTTTTTGTTATTTTCCCAACAAATATGTCAAATTAAGTTTTTGTAGGATATACACAGTACATTTATTATTGGATATTGGGTATGTTTTAATTGTGAGTGAAAGTGCAACTTTGCAACATGTCCACAGTCTGTACATTTAATGTATTTTGCTGTTTGATAAAAAAAAAATGTACAATTACTAGAGATACATGTATAGAAAAACTAATACTACTGCCACACAATGGAAAAAAAAACAGCAAATGAGCACATATCTTTAATAATAACCCTATCATTTGATTATGCAAACAACATTTAATCTAACATATATTAATATTAGAACAACTTATTCCAAAAATGTAACATTTTTATGTCAAAAAACATCAACACCTGAGCCTTTTTAATAACTCACTTAATCAAAGCATTTATTTTAAACTACAATGGGGTCTTTGAGTCCTACAAATATGTATTTACACTTAAAGAGTGCAATCTTAGACTAATTTTAGTAACATGTTTTGGACATAAATGAATAATTAAGTCATAAGACAAATTATTTAATGACTCCCACTGTTTTACGTCTCCTTTAGGGAAATCCTTTTAATGTTTCTGCCATGTGGTTAAACGTTTTTCATCACGCGACTGTTTTTGCCACATAAAAAAGAACAAAACAGTATATAAAAAGTCCTGCTGTACCTCTACACTAATCCTCATTTTACAGTTTTCTAAACGGACACTTGTATCCATCATTACACTGACTACTTTCACACGTGGGTCAAGTCTGTGCTGTTCTTTGCTCCTTCTTCAGCCTCAGGGGCTGGGACTCAGGCCTGTCAGTTAAAAGTTGGGTTGCGGACACCAACACCACCGATGGCTGGAGAGTCCTTGCCTTTGAGGAGGGTGAGGGACAAGATGAGGAAGCAAGCGCTTAAGATGCCCAGAATGATTACTCCTGAGATGAGCAAGCTTGTCACAGTGTTTATCTGGAAGGCTGGAGCTTTAAGGTTTGCTGCAGCAGTGGAAACAGAGAAAAAAGTCAATCAGTGAAGTCAACCACATTTTAAATAATTTCTTTCTTTAATCTTCACAGAAAAAAAAGTACTAAAACATTTTTAAAAAACTAGACATATAGCATTACCTGCAATAGATTAATAGCTGAAGATGCTTAAACTGATAGTTAAAAACACTGAAGCTGATACCCAGCTAAAATAGTAGCTAAATGCCAAATTAGGTAAAAAAAAAAAAAAAAAAACTCACAAAATTCCAAATTAGCAAAAAGAGCTAATTTGCTGAAATATAGCTAAACTCCAAATTACCCTAAAACCCAAAAAAAAACCTAAATTGGCCAAAATAGCTAGCATGTGGCTGAAATGTTAGCTAAATGCCAAAATAGCCTTAAAAAAAACTGATCCGGAGGGCCGGATCCGGCCTGCGGGCCGTAGTTTGGGGACCCCGGGTCTATATGTATAGAAATATGATCAATTTGGAATATTTTATAGTCCAATTCAAACTTTAAGTTTTTAAAGGAAAGGCAGAGAAAACTTACCCAGGTGAGAGTTGTTGGTTGGTGTTTCTTCTGTGAAAAACAAAAACAAAAGTTTTTATTATGCTTGAAATTTCCCAGATTTTTATTTTATTTTATATTAAACATCAACATATCTTTATGTTTAGTTTCACTTTCCAAATGGTTTCTTGTCATCAATCATTAGCATTTATGGACATAATCATTGAATGATCATTTTTAGAGTCACAAAGTTGAATGACTGCTTTACTCTGAAGTACATTTTCTTGTGGTACACACATTTTAAGTCCCTTAAGCTAATCAGAAATTAAAAAGATACATTTAAAAGAATCTTTTCAACCTCTATGAATTTCCTTATTGTACTTCAATATGATGATTATTTTTACTAATTTACCCGCAAACAAAGAAAAACAATATTTTTATTAACTGTACCACTCCGTGTGATGATGGGCCCTGCAGTCAGAACAGCATTCCCAGATGAAGGGGTGGGTTCTTTTCCATCACCTGAATCCCTCCTTTTCCTGCTGCCACAGATCTATATCACATAGAAGAAGGGCTTTAGAGTAAATCCTCTTTACTGTATTACCCACTCATGGGGAAAGATGATCTCTTCTGTTCTTTTAAATTGCCCTTTAGATCCTGTTCAAACCAAGACTGATCAGCACATCCTGACCGGTTGCGGTTGTGTTAATCACATTTTTATTGCATCTATAAATAAAGCATGATTCAATTCAAGAGTTTTAGTTATCGTTTTGTTCCTTGAAAAAACTGAATCAAATATTTAAAAAAATGTGCTTGAAGAGTTTTAACCAGGATTTAAAGCACATTATAGTACACCAAATGTGGTCGAAGACAGGCGTGAATCAGTCCAGAAAAATCTTTGTCTTTGTGTATTCTTAATAACATGACAGAAAATGTAAACAGATTGTTAAAGAAAATAGATAGATTCTACAGAGTCCATTCATTTCAACCACAGGGGTTCCACAGGGTTCTGTACTTGGCCCAATTCTTTTAACCTTTTTATTCTCAATGCATTATTAGGAAAAACAGCATACATTTACAGTTTTACTACAATGACTTGTGGTGGATGTTTCTGTGTTTTTGCTTTAGCTTTTCCTTTTCTGTCTTCTTAGATTCTAATTGGTTGACACACTATGAGGATTCTGCTTAAGGTTTCTACTTACTAGAAGTGGTTGCTACTATCCTAACTAAATTAAGCTAAATTAAACTGAGTTAAGTGAAGCTATACTGAATCAAACAAAGCAAACTAAGCAAAGCTAAGCTAAGCTAAGCTAAACTAAGTTAAGCTAAGCTAAACTAAGCAAAGCTAGGCTAAAATAAGTTCAACTAAATTAAACTAAGCTAAGCTAAGCTAAACTAAACTAAACTCAAATAAACTTAATTTAACCATTAGTTTTATTTGCAAAAACGTAACTGTATTGATTACTGAACTTTTTTTTGGCTTTTTTGAGGATTTTTGTAGCATCTTTCAGTAAATATGTTACTCCAATTATTGTTATTCTATGTTATTGTGGAAGAACTATCAAGTTGTATTTGTTTGATAATATGTTTCAAGACGTTTTTCTGCATAAAATATAATTTCTGAGTATTTCGTAATTCAATCAAAAGCAATAAGCTCCCTGCTCATTCCACTGTATCCACTTGTAGACGACTACATCCATGTACGTCTTCATTTCGCTCGTCTGAGCTAGTATCTGGTTCAAAACTATTTGACTGTATATCTCCAATATTGCTGCCATTTTTGTTGCACTGCTAATGTTAGGACGGGGATGTGAGGGACTGTAAGCTAACAGGAGCACTCATAAACCGAGCATACATTAATGGGTGATGGGAAGGGGGGTGGGGTTGCTCTGTGCTAACGGTCCTGCCCACAACTTGGAGGCGAGTTTCTAATGAACTACTACCACTCTGCAGAAATGATGTCCTAGAAAACAACACAATTTATTGCTGTTATTTTATTTTTTTGGTTAAAATAAGAAAATAATAATGTGGGAACACTTTTAGAATATATCAAAAAGTGGTCAGAGTGTGCCTTTAATTAAGAATAGCGTGTATTTAAGAGCGCAACAGGTACTTTTCTACTGGCTACAAATATTACCGTTCTGTAACTATGATTGTTGTAAATAGAAGTAGAACAAAACAAAGCAGATTCGTTTAATTTTGAGTTGAGGTGGGTTTGACTTGTATGGGTGCATGAGGACTCAGTGCTGGTCTCACTGGAATGAGCATGGGACAATCGTCGGCCCGACACAGCTTGGTAACACAGTGCAGGAAGACGGTAGACATCCTTTGGTTCTTGTGCTTTATGAAACGAAATACTTCAAAGGCAAACCGGCCCATTTGACTCTTCCCATTCTCAAAGACTGTGGTCTGGGGGTCTTTTTCACAGCTGACTCAGAAAAAGAAAACAAGAAAATGTATATTATAAAGAAAAAAAAATTCTAATATGGAAGAAAATTTAAGATGTTTGTAAGCAGGAGTTACCTAAAAAAGAGGTCATAGCGGAGCTCATCGTTGGGGTTTCCAGAAGGCGTTGTGTAGCAGTAGTCCATTAGAACGTTCCATCTATTTAACATAACACATATTACAAATTTGAAAATGTTTTCTTTTGAGATGTGTTTGGTTAGTTGAAACATTTGCGTACCTCCTGTCTAAATTTGTGGCTTTCACAGCTGCAAACACCCTTGTCTTCAAAGTCAGCCCTGCCATTGGGATAGACAGCTGCTGTACATACGACGAGTCCTGAACAGAAACAAAAAAGCACATTTGTTATTTTAAATGTGAGATTTTAGGTTTAATTTTCATGATTTTTTTTTTTTTTTTTTTACTAAATTGGCTGACAGTCAAGGGCTGAGGCGCAGAAGAAATACAGCGTTTAGTAAAAATTTAGACAATTTGAAATCAAAGAAATGTCATAAATAGGTCACAGCGTTGATCATTTATTTGCAAATATCAAGTTTCCAGATCTCCTTTTACTTGTGGTCAGCTCAAGCTTTCAAATGAATGCAGCACAAGTTCCAAATGAATTGAAAGGGAATTAAATATAATTTTCTCCCATTAAAGGATTAGAGACAGTGCAGTTCGGTCTTTGACTGCATGAGAAGTATCGTGTTCTCTGCAGAAAGCGGGTCATTCTCATGTCAGTCACAGAGGTTCAGTCAGAAATGTGACCTGGAGTGAACTTACGTTGTAAAGCAGAAGGTTCAGCGTGCTGATGAAAGTACCGTTGCTTTCCTTTACTGAGATTGCAGCTGCCGACCTTCAGTAAAAAAAAAAATAATAATAATTATAGACAAATATTTTCAAAATGAAACATGAAGATTGAACACAGATGTGACATTTAAACTAATTAAATCTAATTTCTGAATGTAGTAAGTGTTTTAATTAAAAAAAAAACATAAAATACTTAATTTTTAAAATTAACCCTTAAGAACGAAGATGATGGCATCAGTGCAACAGAAAAATATCAGAAATGTGTGCTATGGTCCACTTGGTTTGTGTTATATTCTACATAATTTTATTTTAATAAAAAAATGGATATGGGTTCTTACATATTCAGATATTTAAAAAAGGCTAGTAGGAAATCAAATTATTTTCAGGTGTTTGTTTGACTTTTTCCAGGATGTTTATGTTGTATTTATCTGGATACATCACACAAAAATATGTACTGTACCTTTTAAAACATATTTTTACTTCATTTTCTTAATTGTACAAGTACAATGCTTTAAACTTTTATAGAATAGAATAGAAACTTTAGTAATCTTTAAGAAAATTCCAAAGCTTCCAGCTGCTTGGATTCACAATCACACAAGCAGATCCAAATAAATAAATAAAATAAACAATAAAAGAGCAAAAACATAAAAACATTCCAAGAGAAAAATCTATTATCTAAAAAATGTAATAGTAAAAAAATAGATAATAAAGCCATATAAAATTCAAAAATTAAATATTCAATGAGATTTCTTTAACAACTCTTTTTGATTGGGCTCTTGTTCAGAAGGATGGTGTTTTCAGAGAGGAGATGGTGTGAATGCGGCTTACGAGGCGAGCTGCGTGTTGTTGACCAGATATTCCAGAGGGTAACTGCAGCTAAACTTGTAAAGCAAACTTGGCAGGTAGCTGATTATATTCGGAGGGTCGGGTGTGTCGATGAATCCCGATATGTTTCCAATCTGCACAAGAGACAGGTTCCCGTAAGCGTTGGGTCCTTGAGCAGTGGACACCTGCAGAGAGCAGCATCACTGGGGTTACTCTGAATCACTCACAGGCTCACGGGGCTTCAAGGACAAAACATAAATTAGATTTTTTATATTTTTTTAACATATTTTTGAAGTTCAGTTTTATTTTATTACAACTACATAATTTATATATATATATATATTGTTTTAAAATTAATCTAAAGAAAATGATTTAACCTTAAAAGTCTAAATTTTAAGATTTTTTTTTTTATTTGTTCCTTCTTACCACCAGAGAGTTTCCACAGGACTCCAGCGTTGCCAGACTGATGCTAAAAATCACCACAGAGGGAAAGGTGTTGTTGTTAATAAATCCTCGACAGTGTGCGTCTCCGTGGCGACCGTTGAGGGCCAGGTCTGAGTCCGTGTAGCCGGAGAAGAGAACCGGGCAGAAGTTGACCTTGAGGGTGATGGTCTGCACCCCGCAGTACACGCTGATGTCCCTCTCCGCTGAACGACACAGACAAGAAAAGCTTTCAGTCATCGTTTCCGATTTTTTTTCCCATTTTTATGTTTCCGTTCTGAGGCAGAAGGTGAGATGTTTGGAGGTCCTCACCGGGGAATCGGCTGTGAAAGTTGGCATCACAGTTGTATCCGTTGAACTGAGCTCCAGCAAAAAGGGTCTTAATAAACATTAAAAGAATAAAAAATATACTTTCCATTTCAGCACCTGAAAGAAGGGAAAGAAATCGTATTTATGTATCAAACCTGGCAACATCCTTTTATTTATTTATTTTTTTGTTAAATCCTTTTTTTTCTTTAATCTTAGAATACTTTTTTTTTAGGGTTATATGTTCCCCTCAGGATTTTAGTCAAAAGTTAATTATGATCTGCCCTAATTGTTGTCAATCATAGACAGAAAACAGCAAAATTACACCAACGTTTTAGCGTGTTGTTGCACACAGACTGAGGTTCTGTTAAGAGTTCTCACCCTGGTTCCTGGAAGCCAGCAAGTCAGCGGTTCTCCATAAGCTTGGGACGGACGATGGGAAGACTTGCACAGCATCCCTACCTGACAACTGGAAACAGGAGCTTGTAGCAGAGGGGAAAAAGGGACCCTACGCATAAGAGATTCATTATTTGAACATGCTAACAAAAAACGGCTGTCCGGGGCAAACATGGGAAAGTCCATCAAATCTGAATGTGTTATACAAATCCTTTCACGTCCATAGAAATATGAGCAGGTTTTGAAGTTTCCCACTCATATCCTTTTGGCCCAATCTGGCTCTGTCACTGCTCACAAATGGTTTGACGCCGCATGAGGTCCTGTGGCTGTGGGAGGGTGGGGGTGGATTATCTTTCCTGCTGACTGAGCTGTTCCTTTCTGCCCGGGCCAGAGAAAAAGCCACAGCCCAGCGCACAGGCCCTTGGCCTCTGGAATCCACACTTTCCTGGCTTTGTGTGTCATGGTTTTTCAGTCAGCACAGCAGCAGGCAGTCTGCGAGCTGGGGCTGCGAGCTGCTGCCCACCTCCCTCAACTTTGAATTTTGGTCACATAACTCCATCCAGGTAAAGACAACAAATGAAACAAAAGCAAAGCTCATGGAGGTTCTGGGGATTAGCCACTCTTTGCTGCTCCATCATCCATATGGAAAGCAGTAAAGGATGTGAAATGAGAGCCTTTTCTGAGAAAACTTTTTCCTTGGATGAAAATTTGAAAGCGTTTGTATTTGAAGTATTTCGATTTCATCATCGTTCTAACTTGAACTCATTTCATTCCATTCTTGCTGAAAGCTGTTAAAAATATGCAACCTATAACCACAACCACTACTAAAATTTAGTCCGATTTGACTTTTTTCCTACAAAAAGCCAAAATCATTAAAAAAAAAAAAAATCAATTACATTCCAGAAGAATTACATTTTTATGTAATAGGGATACATGCCTGCCCTATCTTTATAATTCTCTGAAGCTAGAGAATGAGCATGTGACGGCGTTCTTGAACGCACTGAACACCACTTCCTGAACTTGCTTTTAGCATATGGTGTTCAATTCAATTCAGTTTTATTAATATATCCCAATATCACAACACAGTCATCTCATTGGACTTCCCCTCGATAATTGTGCAAAAAAGAAAGTCAGGCATCCTACACTTTCCTTCTTGGTAAATAAAAACTCGTACAAAAAACCAGATTGCAGGAAAAAGAAGAATTAGTTAATCTAACTCTACAACTACATAGTTGATCAGTGTAACAGATAGATATCATCCAGATGGAACTCGTAAACAGCTGGGGATGCGAGACGAGCCAGAGGCAAGGTCCATGCCCAACAACAGGAGCGCAGATGATCCACCTGGAATCTGGACTCTCTCCCACTCCGAGAGGCAAGAAGAGCCAGAGGCGAGGTCCACAGCTAAGACGAGCCAGAGATGACGTCCACAGCCAAGACGAGCCAGAGGCGAGGTCCACAGCTAAGACGAGCCAGAGGCGAGGTCCACAGCCAAGACGAGCCAGAGGCGAGGTCCACAGCCAAGACGACCCAGAGATGAGGTCCAAAGCTAAGATGAGCCAGAGGTGAGGTCCACAGCTAAGATGGGCCAGAGGTGAGGTCCATGGCCAAAACAGGACCACAAACAATTCACCTGGAATCTAAAATCTCTCCCTCTCCCCTGGAAGAGTGGGAAATAGGAACAACACATGAATCACACTGCACAAAACAGAAGCACGAAGAACTACATAAAAAATAAATAATAAAGAATAGAGTAGAAGTAAATGAGAATAGAGGACAGAGCCCCAGAATCCCCACACTGGACAAGCAGGGAGAGGCTTCTTCTTTTTCTTTTTTTGTTTACTAGCTCATGCCCGCCACCTACAGTTGGAAAGGCTTGATACAAATCGTTGAAGTGGTGCAAATCTTGCAAATTTTGTCCCAGCCTTTTTCTTTCAAGAAAGAATTGTAGTTATATAATTCAATCCTGGGTCAAACCATAATTATCAATTTCACCTCCATGATCGATTTACAAACGGTTGGCTCTTTCCTGAATTAAAAGGGGCGTCATCCATATGTCTCTACCAAATCCGAGACCCTGATTGGTCAAAGTTTAACATTCAACGCACGTTCAGTGGACGTGTGTTTTGTACTTAGGGCCCAAGACATTCAAAGAAACTTGTGTGAACATGAGAGTTTTGTACATGGAAGCCCAAAACGCACATTTATGCACATTTATATGAGCTTTTCAGTGGAAGTGGTCATTTGAATGTGTGTTACTGGCTGGTGTGAACATAGTTGAACATGGTAAAAGTAAACATTTCTTCTGTCTTATAACACGTGCTTCAGTAATTCTGGGTTTCTTCTGACTCTTATAGAATGAACCAAATTCAAAGTAAACTGAAGATTTTAGCAAAGTTAGAATTATTATGCTACCTCAAGTCAAATTACTCAAGAAAACAAACCTAATTTTCAACTTTGAACTCTAAAGAAGACAAAAGTTCAAATTAGTTATCCAGACAGGGTTTTTATTTACTAAAAATAACATAAATCAAATGCAAGAAATAATTTTAAAAACAGCTAAAACAAATTTCATATTTTGTGTAAAATTTAACCTAAAAACGGGGGGGGGTATCAACAAGCTGTAAAAAAACTGTGTAAAGGCTTATACAACTAAAAGAGAAACGTTTTTTTTTCTATTTTATTCTTTTTTTTCACAGGGAAGTCATCAACTTGCTTGTCAGATTATCTCCTTCAGCTATGTTGCCATCTAGTGGGTACATTTGCAAGTATTACTGATATTTTTTTTTCTATTCCTTCCTAACCCTCGTCCTGTTATGTGGTTCGGAGTGGGGTTGTGGGGTATTCAGATTCAGACACTGCACTACACTCAATCCAAACACACATTTTTCAAAAACTAGTACATAGCCTGGACCAAATTGAAGTTTTCATGTTCTTCCTGTGAATGAGTGGATTTTCTCCAGGCACTCTGGCTGCATTCTGTAGACCAAAAACAGGCTTCATTGGTTGATTGGTGTCTTTAAATTGCTTGTAGATGTGCAAGTGTGTGTTTGTGTGGTCCTGCAACAGACTGGTAACATGTTCAAAGTGTACCCCACCTTCACCCAACACCTTGGTGAGTTGGCTTCAGCAACCCAATGACCTCAAAGGGGATTCAGCAAGTTGTGAAAAAAGGATGGATTGATGGATGCTGAAGCAAACATTTTTATTTTATTGTGAAAATCCAAAAATTGCTTTAGCGTTGCTATGTCACTCCACCTCTTTTTTTCCGTTGCTACCTCTTTTATTTTTTTTTAAACACTCCCACCATACACACAAAAGGGGGGATCATTTCTAGAGCAGCGAGGTGTGTGATTAATTTCCTCTTTAGTTAAATTCAAAACTATAATCCCACAGGAAACTCAGCTTCCTTTGTTGAACAGGACAAATCCAAAAACTTTTGCAACGTAAGATCATAAAATTCTGTCTTTTAAGAGTTGAAAGTTAACAGGTTAGACCAGGAGCCTGCAACAACTCTTTCACCTCTATGTTGTGGCTCTTAGGCTAAAATATTTTTTTTAATTAAAAACTAACAGTAAATGAAAAAGTAAGTAAGTGGCAAAGTAAAAAAAAAAAAAAGTAAATTATGTATCATTCAATAAGGATCCTAACAATCCATCAATCCTTTGAAGTTTATTAACATCATACTGACTAATTTGGACTTAATTTCCATCTTAATTTATCACAGAAAATCAATACATTGTCAGTAAACACAACCAGAATAAAAGATACATTAAGTTATAATCCACTGGATTATAGAGCAGATTACCTATTTTTGAACAAATGTAACGCTTTAGAATGTGCCTCGTGTTTTTAATATATGGTAGGAGTAACTTAATTAGCTCTGGTTTAGTTTTTGTTGGTTATATTTATGGATTTGAAGCTGAAATGCACCAGAAACAGTAAAATAAACCTTTTTTTTAAATGTATCATTGATGAGTTTATACTTCCTATTGCATTCACTTGATTCTATGTTGTAGGATGTCTTTTATTTTGAAAGGAAGTCATCAAAGCTCTTTTAAAAGCTGTAAACTATTTAATTTAAATTCAAAGCTATTTTTTATTCAAGTTTATATTTTATTTATGGCAAAAAACACATTTGTTTATTTAAATGTCAGTAGTAAATACATAAATATAAATCAGTATCTTATTCTTTTCTTATTTTTCTAAACGGTGAGTGAAGTCTTATGAGGCTCATTCTGGCTCTTTAAGAGTTGAATCCTGCAGACCCCTGGGCTAGACAGAGTATGTTCAGTTTCAGAATATCTTAAGCATTTTGTACAGTTAAGAGACAATCGAGCTGAAATTATGTTTTGCAGAAAAGAATCTGAGGATCCTTTCTTCACAGAGAAATCCATCCAGAGGAGGTGTCATCACACTGAGCTCCTTTTAACAGCTTTGAGTGGCACACAAATAAATTTGATTCTTTGAAATCATGAAAGGCCGTTTCTATTGGCTTTTGTCGTCCAAAATGTCATAAGTGTCATTTGGCCGAGGCTTTGCATCATTCTCACAGTCCCTTGGAGAGTATCCATGTATACGCTTTTTCCTCTCGTTGACACGACCATTATGAACCTGACAAATACATTCTTCAGGAGGGAAAGTATCCTCTGTATGAACCAAATAGCTGCTGGGGAGCAGAAAAAGCATTTGGAAAACGCCAGATCCTATCTTTTTCTTCTGAATATTGCCTTCATTTTCTAAAAATTCAGACTTGAATGTAAGTCGACACAAAACGGCAATAAAATGGGATCTGTTAGCTTTGGCAGGAAAAGTTTAAACTAACAAAGGTGTGATGCCACTGGCCATTGGCTAATATGATCAAAAGAGAATTCTATACAGATACAGTATATGAACTCAAAAAATACTCTGCTGTTTTTCTGATCCTGCCACATTGCTGTGAAAACACAGTGAATGGAAGACGGCAGATGAAAGACTACGCTGGATTTGAACCAGGAGCAGAGAATGTGAACGCTCAAAAGTCACACTTCAGGTGCAACTTTTTAGTAGTAAATACACAAAAAGGGAAGATCGGGGTTTTTTTTTCTATTTTATTTCATTTTCACAAGAAAACATATACATTAAAACAGTACAATCATGCAGGGGAAAAGAAAGGAAGCAGAATGAAAAAAAAGTAATTCTTCTGACTCTGTTACATGCACACATGCAACACAAAGCAAAAAGGAAGAGGAAGATCTACAACTATGTTCACCTTGTTACTTAAATTAACTTAAAGTAAATAAACATCTAAAAGATTTTCAGCACTTAACCACATAATAGTTTGTTTGATTACCTTTCAAGTGTCTTTTCTCAAACACTGAAAAAATAACCTAAAAATAAGAAAAGAACATTAGAAAAACAGTAGTCAAAATCTCTGTCCATTCAGCTAGATATCAAAATAAGTTCCAAACAAGCATTCAAAAAGAGAAAAATAAGATTAAAAAAGCTAAATATAAGTACTTTAAATATAATGTTATATAGCTCAATAATAAGGATTGTTTTGCTAGGTCTAAGCAAACAGTTTGTACTTTTTTAGTTGTGTGTACCTAATTGTAGTTTATTTTGATTAATCAGTGACAAAAACTATAGTGTAATAAATGGAAATGACAAATTTTAGAGCAGAATGTGAGCAAAATTAGAATACTATTTAAGTAAAAATTGGTGCAATTTAATAAATCATCATAAAATCTATGTTTAGAGAACATAAATATATATTTTTGCTTAAAAAAAATAACAATAAAAGCCAGTACAACTTGTCAACATTTAATGAGCATTAGAATAACATTCTTTATTCAATTAAACCAACAATTACAGTGCAGTTTGAGTTTGTTTTTTCTTTTTTTGAGTCTTAAATCAAGTTTTTCTTTTGTTTGTGCAAATGGATTTGGCCACATTTTAATAATAATTTCCTTATTTCTAAATCTTATCTTCTAATGAGACAAAAAGATCAAATTTTTATTGATTTTTTAAAAATGCTTGGAAAGGTAAAAAGAAGTTCAACCATCCTGGTAAAATCCTGTTTTTAATGGGTAAGTTAAAAGTTCAGGTCCATTACATTTGAAGTGATTACATATTCTAATTCATTTATTAATTATCATTGTAATTATTTTGGACAAGTTTAAAAAGCTCATTTACGTTGTACATTTTTATTTACTCCTCTAGTGTTGAAAAGAGCGGATGCCACGCCCACATTGTGGCTGGGTCTCTTCTCAAAGAGCATCAATGGACTCTTTTGATTTGACCCAAACATTCCCTTTTCTTGTCAGCTGTCGTGATTAGTTCACTGTCCAGAGGTGAAAGCTCCCATGTGATGCTTTTACACTAATATACGTTTTTTTCATATTAAAATCATCAAGTTTCCTGAGTGTCCTTCAATTGAAACGAACAGGTGACAAAAATAAAGGAAATTATTTAAAAATCCAAATATTCCATCCATTCATCCATCTCCCAAACCTTAATGCATTTGGGGTTGCTGGAGCCTATCCCAAATACTGTTGGATGGAAAGGCCACCAGCCCACATCCAAATGCTCATACGGTAAAAATTAAACATCAAATATTAAGAAAATCAGTCAGAGCTCCAAAAAATATATTTGTTCTGACTTTTAAACTGCTTAACCAAAATTAGATCCTTCCTGCTTTTAAAGCAATTTTTAGCAATGTAGAACACTTAAACGATGTTATCCCTTAGGTCAAGAAGTGGTGATAAAAAGGGCTAAATTAATTAATGATGACTTAGATGATTTAAAGAGTATTTGTTCAAAGTATAAACCATTAATTTAAACAGCTTCAAGTCAAAGTGTAATTTTTTTTTCCAAATCTTAGCAATATATACGTTAATTTTTATGTTAATGGTGAATTACTTTGCTGTTTGAAGTACATTTTATTTAATTTTTTAGTACTAAATCACAGAAGCACTGTAGATTAATTTTAAGTGCAAGAAAGCTAATTTAACAAATCCTTAAAAACACATTATTAAGCATTTAGTCTTAAAAAGGCAAAGTAGGTAAATTAACTTTTATGTGTCAATACCAGGGGGTGGATTTAAACCAATAATTTATTTAGTAAATTAAAATGATCGTCTCAGTATGACAGTAGACCATGCAGTTACACAGCTTTACTGCACTTTGTTACACAGTCTTCAGCCAAACCTGCAGTCCTGACGTTAAAACATTGTGACATTAAGCAGAAAAATGTAACCTTCAGTAATGTTTGAAGCTCCTCCCACCCACAGCAGCTCTGATTCATTTAGAGCTTTAATGATCAAACTGCAAGGAGCCACAAAGCGAGGTGAGACTTCCTTTTTACTTTGTCTCTGGCTTCACTGTACCTTTTTTTTGTCTTTGTTTTTGTGTTTCTCTGTTCAGGATATATTGGAAAAATAGTTTCACTAAAACCGAACATCTGCTTTGCGATGAAGAGGTTACTATTTGATCTGATCCCACAATTTTCTATAAAAATTTGAAATATTTTGTCAAATAAATCTGTTTTTTATGAAAAGGTTATATCAGTTAATGTACTGTAGTTGATCTTTTGGCTCGTGAATGAACAGCATTTGCAGAAACTGTTTTTCTTCCACTTTATATAATATTTTTCTGGCACTCAAATTAAACAAAAATAATCAATGCAAATATTTGTAATTATTTTAATCAATTTTTTTCTTCTATATCACAGTATGACTACATTTGATTTGGGGAACAGTTGCCTCTGAAAAATAGGAAACTTTGTAACCCAGTGACATGGATGATTTTGTTATTAATCTATTTAAATTTGTTTATTTCAACCAAAAAAAAAAAATCATTTTTTCCAAAGTAAGATGTTTTTTATGAAGAGCTCAATCATAGCTTCATCTTATGTGACTTTGAAAGAAATCCACATCAGAGCCTTTTAGAGTTTTTTTTAATTCAAAATCAGAAATACTTTTGCACATTTCCTGTTCAGCTGTGATGCAACCGTTGCACACCTGTCGTATTCTGCACATCAGTAAAAACAGAGAACTTCCCTATTTTAGGAAAAATTCCCTCATCTCTTCCCAATGGGAAAGACCCAGCAGCATTCCTCAGAAAGATTTAGCTGTTTGAAGGCTTTGCTGAATTAACTGAAGAACATGTGAGCATTCCTGAAAAATGTTCACACTCAGTCAGAGATTTACTTGTTTTTACGTCTGACCACAATGGAGAGAAATATGTGACTTTAACTAGATCAGATTTTGTTTTTTGCTGGGTTTTTTTAAGCTGTTGTGTAACATTTCATAAGAAATACTTCACTCACACATGAGACTTACACAGGATTACTACAAAAACAAGAATTTCTTCCTCCTTTTTCACAAGATTAGTGAAACTTTTTCATTGCCATGTCAAGAAGGTACAAGATTGCATTCATTGCAACAAAGTCAAAGTAGAACAATAGGTTGATTAAACTGAAATTTATCCACAATTGTTGTTTGAACATGTTAGTTTGGTCTGCAAAAAGCAGAAAATTCTGTGTTTTGGAAGGAAAAACTAAAAATCGAGCTTGCTTTTACGTCCTCTGCTGTCTTCTTCTGATTTCTCTTAAAGGCTCAGATGATTCAGCTTGAGGAAATAGTCAAGTCCAGCTGTTAGACTAAAAGGAAAAGCAGAAATCCTCACTGGAAGAAAGGAAAAGAGAGGATCATGATTGACTTGAGCTTCCTGACAGAAGAGGAACAAAACTGCATCCTGGCCGTCCTGAAACGAGACGCAGAGCTGAAGCAGACCGAGGAACGGCGCATCGAGTGAGTCCCTCAGTTTACTCACTTTAAGGCTCACACTGACTATCTTTAGATCAATTATGAAAGAATTTTTTAAATTATGACGCTATTTTTAGACAAAATAATGAAAACCTGTGTCATTTTTTAGGACATTTTCTGCACAGTGGCAGGAGATTAATAGAAATTTGCCTCTGAGTTGTTGGAGTGGAGTGAGCCTGCTCTCACTTCCCATTATCCCTTTTTTACAATCCCTCCTGCTAGCTTACAGACCCTCACACCCTCAACCTAACATTAGCAATGCAGCAAGAAGGGCGAGCAACACTGGAGCAATCTAGCTTTATAGTTTTAATCCAGATTCCAGCTCGGACGAGGAAAACAAAGACGTACATGGATTTAGTTGTCTACAAGTGGATGCATCCGAATGGAATGGAGCACGATTTGGATAAATACTCAAAAAACACTATTTATAAGCTTAATTTTGTTTATATATGCCCTCCTCCATAAGAAAAATGCTACAAGAACATGTTAAAACCACCAAAAATACTATTTCTATTAGAGTGGGCCTTTAAGCAGACTAATATGATACACCACAGAGAGGAGGACTGAAGTAAGCTCTTTAAAGCTCAGCTAAAAAAAGGGATATTTTGTTTTTGTGAACAATAAACTGCTCCCACAATAGATCTATGGTGTCTGCCTGTGAAAACAGGCCCTCACAAAACTGAAATGGAGCACGGAAACTGTTTTACTTTAACAATGAATAAAAAAAACTCAAAACAGTACAGAAACTGTGGAGAAAAACTGTTAAAAAGTCCTTTTTTTGTGCTAAAGATCCTTAAAAACCTCCATCTTTGCACTGCATAAACAGAATCTTAAGAAAGTAAAAAGAGTTTTATGAAAAAAATATATGTATATGTTTTTCTGAATTCTAAGAAAAATCAAGAAAGTTTAAAAAAATTAGTTCAAGAAAACATTTTAATTCTTACAAGATTAACAGATTTTTTGGCTATTCAAAAATTCTAATATTTTTTACTTGTTTATAGGGGACCTGTTTTGTTCAAAATTTCTTACAAGGGTTGGAGTTTTTCTTTAGTTATTAAACACATTTCATAATTTTTACAAATAAAATAAATACATAAAAGTAACAGCCAATGTTGTTAAATCATGTCTGAGAAGATTTTTGTGTACAAATGTTTTTCAGCTGCAGATCCTCCCAACATGACAGCTGTAAAATAAAAATAAAGTTGATCCACGGTCTCTGCATTATCACAGAAATGTGTGTAAGCCATGAACTAAAACTCTGCAGGTAAAAAATATTATAAGCAAACAAAAAATCCTCTTAACAATACTTATTTTGCATTTAATGGATCTAAAGGCTTTTACAAAGGCAGTTTTTGTTGTTTAAATGTCATCATAAAAGCTAAATTCACCCGTTTTATTGATTTGAAAGCTTGATAAAATGACATTTGAAAGATGTTGGAGGAAACAATCTGTTTCTACTTTCATCGTCTGCTGTCAGAACGCTGCAGAAAACTGTGAGTGATAAAAGTCAGCTGAAGTTCCTGACCGGAGAATGGTTCTACCAAACCAAGCAGCTTCGCCATCAGGACCGCATCCACGGCTCTGACATCATCATGGCCTCCATGGCTGACAGGCGGCATCAGCCCCTGACTATAAGTGAGTCAATATACTTAAAAAAAAAAAAAAAAAAAACACTGATTCAAAAGTCTGTTTTTCTTTTAAGACCCAAATTTCGGCACGAGTTTTATTAAAAATAAACACATGTGGGGATCAACTAAATGTGATTTTTGTTGGATGGCTTTAGAGACGTCGTCTGGATATTTATGTGTTGTTTTTGACAACAACCATGTGATTTATGCTACAGTGAAGGCCTCCTATGTGTTGGCGAAAAGCAGCAGCTTCACAAGCTGTGAAGATACAGAGGAACTCTTCCCTCCTGAGCCTGAGCTCTGCACTGACGGGTGAGTAAAGATGAGTTAAAGGCAGACTCTATACTCTCACAGCCTACATTTTATCTGAAGTGGGAAGATAAATGTCAAGAAACAAAAAGATTTAAAAAAAAAAGATCACTTAGGGATGCAGGTTCATTGTAGGAAGTCTGCTTCAACACTGAAAAACCGGCCCAGAGACTCAAAGGTAGATGGGATAGGCTCCAGCAACACGGTGGCCCTGAAATGAATAGATTTTATTAAAAATGTTGATTTTCACTTTAAAAAAGTAAAATATTTGTCAAAATCTGTAAAGCTAAGGGATTTTTTTAACCAAAAGAGATGCTGCTTTTATTTAATTTTATTAAAATAATATAATATTCGTTCAACACTTGGCAAAGGCTTTGTTTTTAATGTCTCCTCTTTGTAATAATGGTCAAATGTTCTAGATGTTTTGAGTGCCTCTGTGTTTCTTTTTTTTTCTTTTTTTCCATTATTTTGAAGTTGCTCGTAAGTTGAGGTAATTCTTTCTGTGAACATGCACACTTCAAGGGTTACCGAGAAACGGGCCCCATGGATCTTTTAATCTTCTTTCAAATGTCACATGCTCCTGTTTACCTCTGCTGCTGAGCGAGGCGGGATCGTAAATCCTCTTCAAGCATGCACCGCTTCCCAAGACAAGTCGAGTCAAAGCTTCATTTTACATGGAATAATGGAAGCAGAGACAAAGAATCTCTAATAATAAAAATAGTCAAAAAAAAAATTTAGATTTTATCAAATGAAAGCATCACAAAAAACAACAATGACAAATATTTAAAAAATTTTATTGATAAAAATTATTGAGAAAAATACAAGATTGTAAAAACGATCAAACTAAAACAATGTAATAAAGGAATATGGGTTGTGGTTTGAAATATTTTAATTAATTAACACCATTTTAACAGTACCTGAATGCTGTGAAGAAATAATAAATTCACCAAATATATTTTTTTTAATGAAATTTGGTTGTAAAAGCTTAGATCAATGTTGTGACAGAATTTAGAAATCTTTGAGGCAACATGAAGTACCAAAGTTACCTTTTAATGTGAGCTTTTTGCTGACATTTCACATACAAGTATATATTCATTTTTCTTGTTGTTATAGCTATTTTATTTAAGTACTCTGATATAATTTATAGATTTTTACATGCTTGACTAAAAGCAAATAGTTAATAAATTCTCCATGGACGTCAGAAAAGACCATTTTAAAACTGTTGAGGGGCAGAATTGGAATTTTTAAAATGGATCTTCTACTACAGTTTTTGTGTACAATTTGCCCTCTAAGAATGAAAAATGTGTTTTCTCCGCAGGTTTCAGAGTCCTTATGAAGCTGAGAAGAACACTCAAGCTGGTTTAAGATCTCCTCTGAAGGTGGGGATCTTCATTGTAATAGAAAACAATTTAGTTAAGTGACAATCTATGTTAATTTAGATTATTTATTTATTTTTGCATTATTCTCATCTATACAGAGGAGAGAAAACCCATTTGGCGATCAGCTTGCTTTAAAAAAACAAGATCCTCAGTTAGTGGATGCAAGAGAAGATCAATGTCTGACACAGAAAGGTGGTGAGTGTAAATGTCTTCTTTGTCATCAGATGTTAAACATGAAATCAAAGTACTGTTACTCTCTTTCATGTAAATCTGAGTGACATCCAGGATTCTTTTCATCCTTTTGGAGCGAGTCAGTTAAAATATAACCTGAACTTTCTCAAGGGAAAGTTTCAGAGCCAGTTTATCAGTCAAAGCATAGTGTTAGAGAGAAAAACATTCCAATGTGCTAATCTGAACTGTATGACTCCTAAATACTTCATAAGAGGAAGAAGTTATGTGGAAAAAATACATTCTTAAAAAACAAACTTGTTTTTACTTTTCTGGTACCACACTAAACACCTATTTCATCTGTGAGACAACCTTTCTTTATCTAAAAATGATTTGACTTTTAAAAATGTCCTTTTTTGCACATATTGCATTATGGAGCTCCTAAAAAAATACATTGAAGTTTTTAAAAAAAATACTTTCTTGTGTGCACCAGATTAAAGAAGAAACACTTAAACTAATGTACACAAAAGTAAAAATAAAACACAGTATTTTTGTACTTATAAACAAAGTCAAATTACAATTTTAAAGCTTAGATAAAAGACTAATAAATACAAACAAAAACAGTAAATTTAATCCATGGGATTACAATTTTTTTCATTGTTTTGAGATTTCAGCACTTAAAACAGCTGCATTTCCCTCAATAGACACCAGAGGGCAGATGTGAGCTGCTGTGGTGGTTTCTGCCGGCAATAGCATAATCTGATGAAGGCACAGAAAAACAGTAGTGATGTCATTTTACATTTCCTGAAATCTAATAGTTTAATTAATTTCAATCGATTTAAAAAAGTAAAGTTTTAGGTTTAACTTTTGTTAAATACAATTATAGTAATTTCCTGTAAATTGAGTAAATTGTTAATTTCATTATTTTTTTATTTACACACTGGAGGAAACTTAACCCTTAAACTAATGTCCTTTATTTTTGCTTGTTTTTCTTTACAATTCGCTTCATTTAGAGACCAGAATATCACCTGACAGCTTCATATCAAACACTTCTCTGCATAAGCTAAAGACAGAGGATAACACAGTCAAAGAGGATGCATTTGTTTCATTTCCAGCTCTTGAAACAACAAAACTGAGTATGAATTCTCAGGATGGGTCACATGGCAGATGCACAAGTTCAGCCGAAGTGCACGTCATCCTCAAGAACCCGTCTGCTTCCATCTCCACTGTGTCTCCGTGTTCTCACCTGGACGCTCAGAGCCAGGAAGTACACAAGAAACGGGAGACTTTAGGTCACAGCGTCATGGAGGACTTGCAGAATATTCAAGAAAAGAGTACCCAAAATATCAAATCTCTCACTTCTTCTGAGGCAAAAAACACCAGTGCCATTGAGATCAGTACAATCACTGGGACAGGCAGATCCAGTCCTCAGCCGAGTCAGGATGACTCACAGGAAGTGGATATCCAGAAGCATGACATTTGCCATCATCACAACTTTGGTGGTAAGAATCGATTTTCATGTAGACCTAAAAGAAAGAAAGAACAAAACATCTCAACATTTCGATGTCTAACAATCATTCCTGTTTTTATATTTGACTGTTTTCTTTGGCCTTTTTCATAATTCTGATGAATCTAGCAGCTTACTACAATTTAAATTGATTACTTTAAAAAAAAATTACTTTGTGTGAAATATGATGGTAATTTATATATACATAAGTATAGTGATAGAAATCTGCAGTATTGTCTTTTAGGTTTTAAGCTTTTGCGACAGAATGTAACACATGGACAGTTTTTGTAGGGGGTGAAGTCCCAAAAGCAACGTCTGACCTGCAGCAGACAGAGGTCAAGAGGCTTTGACAGACTGAGAACAATGACATGCTGACTCTTCATTTGCCCCTTTTGCCATAGAGGCCTTATTATACAGCTTTAGCACTAAAATTTGAAATTCTCACATACAATGTTGACTGATTATTGTTTGCTGTTGTGGTTGATTTCCTTGCCTGTGTCAAATTTAAGTCCTTTACAATCTGTTGTAGTTCCTTAATTGACCACTAGGAGCTGGTTAAATTTCTAAATGACTTCCGGAAAGGATTTAGTAAAAATCAACTGTGTAGATCTAGCTTGAGCTCAAATGTGTGTTTCAGTGATTGCAAGGTGGCTGGATTCAACAAAACTCTTGCTTACGATCAGCATTGTACATTCAAGTAACTACTTCCAATGAAAATTTATGTAAATGCATGTATGTGCGCGTTTCGGGCTTCTGCGTTTAAAATTCTTGCGTTCACGCATCGCCTTGCAAGGTTCGGGCTTTACGTACAAACCACGCTTTCATTGAAAGTTCCTTTGACCAATTAAGGATTCAAATTTAGCAGTGATGGTCTTTTTTAATTCACTGAAATGCCAACTGTTTGAAAATTGATGTCATAGGGGGAAATAATTATATGACTCCAAGTTCTTTGTATATCGGAATAGAGCTGTAAAAGAAAAAGCCTGGAGCAAAATTCACAAAATTTACACTTCTTCCATATTTTGCCTTTTTTTGCCTTTTCCACCTGTTCGTGGTTGACATTCCCTTGTATAAGGTAGTGACACTTTAATGTGAATGCCATGCGCTAAACGCACATTTAACAATGCATGTTTTACGCGTTCTTAAACAAGATTCACATGCCTGGTATGTATGTAGCATAACACTTCAGTCCGCCCCAATAGCCCATATTTGGACCCAGGTCCTTACAGAGCTAGGGAAAATTCTGCAAATACAGGTGTAACTCAAATTACTTTAAAGTTCTACTAATACATTTAGTAAAAGTAAAAGAAAACCAATATTATCCCTTTTCTTGAACTTTCATTACACAGAACAATACACTTCTACAAACACAGGTCGAAACTGTTCATTCGTATTTTTTCAGCAGACTACTGGCCAGTTAAAAATATTCCTTCATTTATGAAGTAGCTTTGTTGAAAAACTAGCCTTTATCTGTGAAACTGTTCTGGCTAGTAGAACAAATAAAACCCCAACACCGGGTCACACATGCACACACACAGAGAACAGTTGGCAGTTATGTTGTCAAGTATTTAGAGGGTGAAATGTACATGAATAATCCGTCTTTCTTTGCAGATGTCTGTGAGCAGTGTTACTTTGAGCCGATAATCCCTGCAGCTTCCAGCTGTGTTTCTGCTTTGGAGGAGCCAGAGAAACGTCCCTTCTTTGCTAAAGCCAGGAGC
The DNA here is from genome assembly GCF_002922805.2 of Oryzias melastigma. Lineage (NCBI taxonomy): Eukaryota > Metazoa > Chordata > Actinopteri > Beloniformes > Adrianichthyidae > Oryzias > Oryzias melastigma. The sequence continues at coordinate 18,740,565 of NC_050525.1, read as the reverse complement.
AGTTCAGATGAACGCTGTGTTCAATCACCTGAGGACAGCTCAGACGTCACCTCGGCCCCCGAACACAACTCTGAAAGTTCACCTCAGGTTCTTCCCCCAAAGAAAGAAAGCAAATGTCAAAGAGATAGTTTGAAGAGGAAGGAGCAGATGTCCTGTACACCAGCTGAAGATGAGATCGAGAAGAAATCTCATAAACAAGAAGTACAGTCGACTCAGATCTCACAAATCAGGTCACTGCAGCTGGCAGTGCTGCAGAACCGTCCATTTAAAGAAACAATGACTTCATTAGATGTAGATAATCTACAAGAGGGGTCAAAGAACCAAGCTCAGGCAATAAAGAGAAAACCCAATCTGAAGACTTCATGGATGACAGAAAAAAAGAGCATTGATTTATCCTCTACTGGACAGGAGGTGAAGCACGAAACCAAGAGCAAGATTGTTCATTTTTACAGCATCCATAAAAACCCCAATGTGAGAGACAGCTTCTCATCTCAAACTGGACACCAGAAAGACACAGCAGACAGAACTAAAGAGAAGGATGTCCCATCCCAGATGGAGACTTACATGATGCAAGACGACGGGACGTATAGAGCTAGCCCAGTGTTCATCTTTGAGGACGATTCTCTCTTAGCAACTGAGTTAAAGATAACTGAGCCAGAAGACAGTCCTGTTCCTCCTCTTCTAGTCAACAGCAGTCTGGTTCTTACTAAACCCAGGTCCATTCCTCATGAGGGCATGTCAGAACACCTAAAGGACAAGAAAACCACATCTCCAGAGGAAGGTTTGAGCAGTTCCTTTGTCAAAGACAACCCAGGTTCCTCTGAAAATAGAGAAACATCTGAGGAGTACGTAGATCAAATCAATCCTCAAGAGTGCCTCCTTTCAGACTGCTCACAGATGAGCAGCTTTAAGGGTGTGGAAGCTCATGAACAGAAGATGGACAATGAGTCTCGAGAAAGATCCCCAAATTTCAGTAAATTGCAGTTCCCGAAATCGAGAGACAACTTTGACAAAATCAGAAAGAGTCCAAGTAAAACCTACCACCCCAACGTTTTACCTCAGGAATCCTCGAGTGCTAAGGAGTCCAGGCTGAGAGAGTCTCCACTGAAGAGCTTTCCGATAGACATTGTTCCCAAAGGGAAGGTCGCACAAGAGTCCAGACAGAAGGAAAGTTTCTCTCCTGTGAGAAAGCAGAGGGAGCAAACCAACACCACCGTTAGTGCGGGTACGTCTTCTGACTCTTCACTTGTTGTAAAACAAAGATGAGACAGGGTTTGGTTAAATAAGACAGTAATGCTACGTTCACACCGCGTATGTGTGGTGTGTTGAATCACGCACTGAACAAGCTCTTGAATAAGCTTTTAAGATATTGTGTTCACACTAGAACGTCGCTTACTTGATACTAGGACACATACTCAAAGTTGGACAAGGCTTTTTGCAAAATGTCAAAGTGGTGCAAACGTTTAAAATCTCGCTTTTTCTTTTACAGCTCTATTCCGATATGAGAAATTATTAATTTCTCCTTCATGATCATTTGGCACTTCTGTGTTTTTATGAGAGCACTACCCATACGTCACTACCAAAGCCAAGTCTCTAATTGGTCAAAGTTCAAATGGTTTAATTTTCAATACACCCTCTATGGTTGTGTGTTTTTGTACACAAAACCAGAAACCTGACTTAAAAACGTACTCATCTACAAGTTTTGAATGCGTAAGCCCGGAACGCAGATTTACTCAGACTTTTTTGGAAGTGGTCACTTGATTTCACGTTTCCTAGCTTGATGTGAACATAGCATCATGAAGAGATCCAACACATTAGCGTCACTATGAAGAAACAATACAAAAGAAGACAAACTTACCTCGCTAAGTTTGTCTTCTTCAGCATTGTCGGAAGAAAGCCCACACTTTATTTTATTTTACAATTCCATCACCAGACAACTCTACAGTGAGACTCTAAGAAGTGGGCGTGAGACATTCCAAAAATCTATTTTTTATATCTAAGACACAGATGGAAAACCCAGCTGCAAAGTAGTTAAGACCCAATCCCAACCCCAGACTAACCCCAGCAGAGCGTTTCAACACGTGACTCAAAATTTATGACTCAGAAAGAATTAAACATCTTTAGAACAAGTCTAACAAATTATTCAAATCACAGCGACTTAACCCACTACAGTGAGTCTGATGTGATTTAACCCTTTAAACCCGACTACATCAAAAAATTGACAGGAAAATTCACACATTTTGGAATCAAGATGTTTTTTAAACCCTTTAATAAAATCCACAATAAAAAGGTTGACTTTGTCATTTTTTTTTACTAGATATAGCTGTGAATAGTATTTTACACTGTGTGGTTTTTGCTTACAACAATGTTACTTTAAGATGCAAAAATATTCACATAAGTGTTCAGTAAAAAAAAAAAAAGATTCACACATTTTTAACATGACATAACTGCATTTTAAACAATGAATTATCAATATTGTTTTTTTCAATACATAAAGTAGTTAAAAAAATTAAATTAAATTAAAAAATATGCGTTATTCTCACCATGAAGCATTTCCCGCCAAAAGTCTTTTCATGATTTCATGGAAGCTGCCATTTTGAAATGACCTGGGAGAATCCCTTTTACTACCCCTAGTGGAATGGCGATGAACTGCAGGGCAGAAAACAAGGACCATGTTAAATTTAATAGATTTTTAAGGAAAGTTTGGATCATGCTAATGAGATAGGAAGTTTCATAGATATCAAATAGAATTTGATATTAGATGCTAAATTCACCGTTAATGCTTGTTTTTGTCGATAAAAATTCTACAAAAGTATGAAACGTTTGTACATTTCAGCTTGTGTAGTTTTTCCTTTTTTTTAGGTTATTAACAATTTAAAAAACACCTTTAAAAGTTGAGTTTACCTTAAAAGAAAAAAAAAGTAAAAAAAAATGATAAAAGAATTGTGTTAATGGGGTTTAGGAGCAGTTTTTTAGTTTTGCTCATTGTAATGTAGTAAAAAGCCATTTTCTCCATGTTTCTCTTTTATCTTCCAAAAACAGCTTTAAGTCCCTCCAGGTCAAAGAAAATGAAGATCAGCTATTCTCTTCCTCTTCAGCTGGATCAGGTAAATGTCACATGTGGTTTTCTGGAAATAGTGGATATATAGAAGGAAAAAAAACACTGAGAGAAAACAAAAAACTTCAACATCAAGAAAAAATAGAAAAGGTTGCATGAGAATATTTTTTTTTTTCTTTAAATATTAAATTACTTTATATATTCTATTATATTTTTAAGAATTAAATTTGATATTCAACTCTTTAACTGATATTTATTTGATATTTAAAACTTTTTAATATTTAAGGGAAAGTCTGGATTTGGTGTACAAACAGGTTGGTCTATATCAATAGAAAAAATAAATGGAAACACCAGCATTTGAATCTACACAAATGTGTAAACCCACACATATATACACACTTACTCACATGTGCAAATTATAACATGTATGTCACACATCCAGTGAAAAATAAGCAGTTATTTTTTTCCCTTTGTGAGTCTTCTGCTTTAAACTTGGAAGCCCTCTTAAAAAGAAATATTTCCTAACTTAACCCTGTTTTTCCATATTTGTCCTTTGGGACACATCTATAGGTTAGATGTCATCTCGTTTGTTTGTTGTGTTTTTTCTTAGAGATCCAATGACAACACTTTTGAGACCAGCTTTGGACACAGAAGGAACACAAACAGCTCCATCTCTGACATGAGCTTCCCCTCAGAAATGGACTCCATGTCTCCTGTGTGTCAGCACACCTCACTGAATTCTATTTATATCCAACAGACGAGTCAGAATGAGTTTAATTAGTTCCTAAACCTCTTTTTTGTGAATGAACAGATGAGCAGCAGCCTGAACAGCATCTGCTCTGCAGACGTCAGAGACACTGAAGTTCAGGGAAGCATCCAGTTTGCATTGACCTACATCCAGAAGCTCGGAGAGCTTCAGATCTTTGTGGTGCTCTGCAGGGGTCTGGCTGTGGGCGACACCAAGAAGAACCGTACCGACCCGTAAGTCTTTCTCATAAATGTTATGAAGCGGAAAAAGAAAAACAGAATACATTTGTCTGGTAACACTGGTTACAATCTGAAAAACTTTCTTTTGCACATCCAGTCGAGGAGGTTTTGAGAAACAATGAAATCAATACACACCAAGTTCAAGCTTGTCGATGAAAACATGGTGTCATCTAAAGTGGTGTTGTGATGCTGCTGGTTAGTAAAGTTGACTTTTATTGCAAAAATACTAAATTGACTTCAAATTAATTCTAATAATGTGGCACAATTGAATTAAATATGAGTTCATATATTTGTCCGTTTATGTCCATTTTGACTTATCCACTTCATTATGTTCCTTTCACTTTGGTTATGTCATAAAAAAACAGGTGCAATTCAGTTGTTGTCTGTCAATGAAATCCACTGCAAATGACTTGAATGCACTAAAGTCCAACATTAATGGAAAGATTTCTAAAAAAAAAAAAAATTCACCATTTTTAAAATTATAAAAAGATGGATGTATGACGGAAGGGAGGGGTGGATGAATGAATGGATGGAGAGAAAGAGGGGTGGGTGGATGAATGTTAGGATTAAGGAACGAATAGATAGATGAATGAATACATCATTCAACAAACTACCTTTTTCAAGACATTTCTTTTACAAGTCCTGCTTGAATCTAAATGAAGGAAGGATGGATTGATTGGCTGATAGTGAGGGGAGAAGGGATGGATGGATGGATGTGTGATTTCCAGTGATCCATTTTTAGTCTTAATTTTCTTTATATATGCTCTCCATCATCAGAAAAAATGCCACGAGAACATGTTAAAAACCCCATTTCATCGGAGTGAACCCCTGTGGAGCCGTCATGTGACCCCTGACCTTTCACACCCGTCCTTTTAGGACTTTTACTTGGACAGCTCAGCTTTCTCAGGTCAGGATTAAAAGTCGGAAACGGGCTGTGATCCATTGGATAACTGGAATTCCCGGGAAAACACCCACTTCCTACTGATTAAAGCCTCACAGCTTGTAGATATCAGTACAAAAAAACTTTATTTGTGAATAAAAATGACATCTTTTCCTAATGCCAGAGACAAGAATCTGTTTCAAACGGGTTTTGGGTAGCTCCTCAAAACATCAGAACCCAGCTTGCTATAAACCGGATAAAGCTGACACTCCGAATGTGGACTGTTTCTCCTGAAAAGCAAAAAGGTTCCCTTTCAGCCTCACGCTCAGTAGCACTCTCATAGTAGCACCCTCAATCCGGCCTGCGTAAAGGGATTAAGATTCCACTCCAACTCCACTTTGTAAAACCATCTCACTCCTTTAAGCAGCTTAACCTGCTGTATTTCCCCCCGATGGGAGGGGCCGGACCACTCCATACGAATGCAGCTGTCTGACCTCACTGCTGCAGGCAGCATGCAATCATTCACACCAGCAGCTGGATCCTTCAGGTCACATGTCTGTGAGGTAGCAGGTGTTACTTTTGTCATCGCTACTAAGGCGTTTGGGCGAATGTGCACTTTTACTTGTGAAGCATAGGGCGTGCACTAATGCACTTTTAAATCCGTCAAAATGTATTTATAAAAATCATATTTGTGCTAAAAACACTTAACAGAATTAAGAATTATAGTAAAAATCCAATCCATCCTTTAAACTCTGTTAACACATACATCGCCACAACACAACAAATACTTATTTTAAGAAAAACTTAAAGCTGAAACAGTATCATACTTTAAATGCAAATCACTTTAAAAAGAAGACTATTAAAAGAATCATAAAATCAGTTCTGAAACAAGCAGGGAACCATGTAGCACTTTCCAAACCAGTGTAACGTACTCCTGCTCCCGGTCCTCGTTGGATTTAGTGCAGTGGTAATAATTGTAATAATTGAACCTAATAAAAATAAAAGCATCAAGATGCTGGCAGGAGACAGGAATGGACGGAATCTGGAAGTATTTTTTTAATTCCTGTTTTAGCAGCATCTTTAGTATGTGGCATCAAATTCAGCTCAGAGTGGAGCAGTACGCCCACGTTTCTCATGCAGTGATTAAAGTTTAAAACCCTACATTTTCGGTAATACTCTCTCTTGTCTTAAAGGCTGATGATTAAAATGTGTTTATATGTTTGCTTTTTGTGTTCTTTTAATAGCTGTAAAGTTGGTGTTACGCTAAGATGTATCAAACTCATCATGTCTTCAGTTTTCTCTTATAAGAATAAAACAACCATGTTTTAGTTCACACATGTGTTTGCAAACATATGGAAATTTGTCTTGTTTTGTCATTAAATGTGCTTTAGTGAGTGCACAGTCATCTGATGTTCAATACTAATAATAATACTTACTCTGCCGTGCTTTTGCAGGTATGTGAAATGCAACCTTCTCCCTGACAAAACAAAGCTGGGCAAGAAAAAAACCCCAGTGAAGAAGAAAACAACAAATCCAACCTACAATGAAGTCCTTGGGGTGAGAACACTTTAACCCCTTCATGTCTATTGATGCTTTAAACAAATTTATTTCATTCATTTCCTTTATTTAATGTCTACATTAAAGAAAATTCAGTTGTGGGGTTAAACTTAGTTGTTCTTTGTGTCTTATAATAAAAAAAAGTCTGTTTTTCCACCAACATTTAACAGTTTCTGATAAGGATTGATGGAGCAAATATTCATAAAAGACTTTTATGAACATGGTTTTTGTTGATTATGATTATTGTTGCAGCTTGGTTGGATGTTTCTTTCATCTGTGAACTGACACTTTATCAATTAAAAAAATCAAACTAAAATAAATGTATATCAATTGTGGGGAAATATTTTTGCTTCATAGTTTAAAATCCCAATGGAGGTGTTAAAGACTCAGCATCTGAACGTCACAGTGAGTCACAAAGACTCTTTTGGGCGGAGCGCCTTCCTCGGTGAGGTGGACCTGGATTTGTCTGTGTGGGACTTCAGCAACACTCAGATAAACGAATATCCACTCAAGGCGAAGGTGAGAGCTTCACGTTGGTTTAGTATTCTGCAGCAGGTTTTACAGTTTCACTGACCCCCAGCTGCTCAATTTTAGGCTCCAGTGCAGGTTTTAGCGCTGTCGATGAACAGCAGAGGAGAAATGAGAGTTGCCCTAAGATTCCTGCAGCAGCCAACACAGAGTGAGTTGTGGATTTGGTTCAAACTTTCTTTTTAGTGTCACAATCAGGTCTGTTTTTATGAACTGTTTGTGTTTACAGGCGCTGGAGCGTCAAGAATAGAGATGGGTGAGGTCCAGATCTGGGTGAAAGACTGCAAGAATCTTCTTCCACTGAGAGGATCTGTGATCAACCCATTTGTGAAGTGGTAGGAAATGAAGACTTTCCTGTACATTCATTCTGCAAAAATGAGCCTGAAATTAAAATAAATGAGACATGTTATGATGTGGATGCTGGTAGAATCAATAGGAAGACATCTATCTACTGGTAAATGCAGCGAACAGCTGAGGATTGACAATAATGGGGTGACAATGGGCAAATTAACCTACATTACAGACAAAGAAAAAAATCAAAATTAGGGAAACTGTAACTTACACAAAAACCAAAAAACAATTGTTAATAGTTAGTACTTAAGTCTTAATCACAACAGCCCCTTACGGGTCAGTATGGGATATCTGGGGGCAAAAAATGTCAAACCTGTACGAGGCAGGCAGGTGGCCCACATCTCAGACAATTAAAATGAAGGAAACCTTTTCTCTCTGACCTGTCATATATTGTTGTAAAAAATCGCCTAGTAAAACATTGCAATTAATTGTGATTAATCACAATCCAAAAGTAATTAATCTGATATTTTTTAATTGACTGACAGCTCTAATTTAAAACAAGCATTCTAAATGTAAAATGTTGTGTGTGATTTTGTGTTGGGATTATTTGCAGATAATAAGGTGTAAGCAAATACTGTAACAAAAAAAACATATACAATGACGATACATTTTTTTTTCAGGTTTGCAATTAATTGGTTAATTTTTTTAATTGATTCCCAGCTCTAGTGAAAATGATTATTTTGTAATGAAACAATAAATGTCAAATGAACTATTTATTTTTCAATCTTAAACTGTTCTGTGATCATTTAAATTTTAATTCTGGACATTTTTTGTTAAAATCACATCACTTAATAGGCTTAGTAGGAAAAAAAATCTTCAAACAGTGAATCAAAATCATTCAGCTGCAAAGTAAAAATACATTTTTGCTTAATCAATAAGTATCAATGAAAGACTTTAAGGTTAAAGTCCCATTAGCGGTCACACAACTGGGAATTTGTTCTCTGCATTTGACGGATCCTCTGGGGGAGCGGTGCAGACACAGCCGCACTCGTGAACCATTTAGTGGTTAAACCCCTTAATCCAATCCCTTAAAGATCCACTCCAATGAAAATCATCTTTTTTGTGTTTTTAACATGTTCTTTTTTCTTTTTTCTTAAAATAGAAGGCGTATACCAAATAATTTACAATTAAAACTGCATTTCTGAATATTTCTTAAGTCAAATCGCGTTGGATCAGAAAACCGGATACTAGAAAAAGCTCAGACTAATGATGCAAAATACTGTAATGGGCGTTCATAAGTCTCCTCTTTCCCCATGCCCTGGCCCGCTCATGGATAGTTGGGTGAGAAATTTTGCGCCACTAATGCTAGCTCTATAAGCTCCTGCGTGAGCGCAGAATCCAAGCTCTCAGCGACGAGGAGGAAGGCAAGTCAATAGTC
>NC_050525.1:18659873-18731533 GCF_002922805.2 Oryzias melastigma | reverse complement strand
ATGCTAGCTCTATAAGCTCGTGCGTGAGCGCAGAATCCAAGCTCTCAGCGACTAGGAGGAAGGCAAGTCAATAGTCCCGCCCACAAACCAGAATTGTGTATTTCTAATGAGCTGAACACTTTTTGTTTCTAGCTAAAAACTTAATAATCATAATAAAAAGATCAACGGGAAAAGAAACAAATAAGCAAGGAAGCACTGGGTCATATTGTTAGACTCTTATGACTTAAGGAATTGAACTCTCAACCTTCCAGTTGCAGGGCAGACACTCTACCACAAGGCCACTGAGCTTTTGAATTGCTCACTGAGTCCCTAAAACACGATTCAAGCATCTCGCACATAGAAAACCGGATAAAGCAAAGTAGAAGACAACTACAAAAATGTACTTTTCATTTTCGTTCTTTAAAAAAATATATTTTTGAAATAATATTTTCGAAATTTTTCTGTCAGTTCTACTGAAAAAAACAAATACATTGTTTTTTGCAAGATTTTAAACAAGAAAAACAAATAATAATAATAATAATAATAAAAACTATTTTTTTTTATAAAGTCAGACAGATTTATCATATGGTCAAATATGGGTTTAACAAATAATTCAGCAACATTTAAAAATGTGTAATTTATTTGTTTTTCCTTTCCATGTCTCATGTAAAATCCTCTTAAAAAACGCGTTTTGTTTTCTTCACAGCACCGTGCTTCCTGACATGAGCAGTAAAAGTCGACAGAAGACCCGCGTGGTGAAGAAGACGGCCAGCCCACTGTTCAACCACACCATGGTGTACGACGGCTTCAGACCGGAGGACCTCAGAGAGATCTGTGTGGAGATCACCGTGTGGGATCAAGACCAGCTGAAGAACTACTACATCGGCGGGCTCAGGCTGGGGCTGGGGACAGGTTCTGCTTCACACAAAAGTAACACAACGTTTGACATGAACGCACAAACACGACAATATTGTGTCTTTGCAGGCAGAAGCTATGAAGTGGACGTGGTTTGGATGGACTCGACCGCACACGAAGTCAATTTATGGAACCGGATGTTGAAATCTGGAGGGGAATGGGTGGAGGAGGTTCTGCCTCTGAGGTTCCTGGCAGGAGCCGCAAACAGCATGTCGAAGTGATGCATGCTGGGATTATTTACTGACGTAACTCAATAAAAACTGAATCGAATTTGTAAAAATTGAAGATTTTTTTTATTCTGACATATTATTTCACAAACATGTATTTTAAAAAATTACTATAACAGTGTAAAAGGAAATTCTATTATTCTATAAAACAATTTTCCTTAATTTTTATCATGTGGTGGAGCCAATATTTAATTAAAGAAATAGAAGTTGGTGTTGCTAAGGACTGAATCTTGGAGATGATGCATATATGATGTTTGTATTTTATATTTCATTGAGTGGAGTTCTGTTCATAAACTGTGGGTCTATCAGAAAGTCATGTCTGGTCAGCAGTCAGAGTATTTTATACCAGGATTTCTCCACCCAAAATTCAAAGATTTCTTTGTCACCACTGAGACATGTACGCACTGAAATGCCGCTCATCTCATTTATTCTTCCTAATTATTATGTTTTCATGATGGATTTCATTAATATAGAAAAGGATTGACAACATAGATTACCTAAAATTAACATCGACATTTTCAATTTATAAAATATTTTTGCTTCGAGATTGTAAACTTCAATCATTTAAATCTCAATTTTTGAACGGATGAGCAGCAACATTTGCTTTTTCTTTTCCCTTTTTTAAGTGAGCTAACAAAAACCTGAATACTTAATAAATTAACAAAAATATCAGGTTTACTGTTGCTAATGCTTTTTTTTTTTTGCAAGAAGCTGACATTGTAAATCAGGCCAAAACAGGATTATTTCTCATCTTTATCAAATAAGCTTTTTTTTTTTGTTGTACGTCTGTGTCAAATTTGGTGACTTTACATTTTATGGTTTTAAAATTCCTCAGCAGAAACTGTAAGTGCATTCAGTTTATTTGGTTTGGAGAAAAAAAATGGAATTAAAGACAAATTTATGTGAATAAACTTTTAATTTTTTGCATAATAACTGTAAAGGATGACTTGTGTACTAACATAATTAACCCCAAATAAAGAGTCTTTCAATATTTTCAGTTTTTGTATTATGTTTTATGATAAAAAGCATTTAAATAAGGGTATATTTATAATGTAGCAATACTGCTGCAATGTGTTTATCACTGCTTATACCAAAGAATCTGTGGTGTTTTTTTCTGTTTTGTGTGCTACTTTCCTTCTCTCTGTGAATGACAAAGTGGTCCACAAACAGAAAAAATCTATGAAGCGTTGCTGTTAGTTTTCCACTAAACTCCAAACATCAACATGTCGACACAATTGGAAATTATTTCAGACGGTAATCGGAAATTTTGAGTCAGCAAAGCAATGAAAATGTTCAAACGATAATCAAACAAGTTATAACATTTGTATTATTTATTAAAAATGTAAATATGTTTATTGATGCTGTTTATTAGATCAACATTCAGTAAATATAATTGTTTTTTTTTAACAGAAGCAAAATGTTTTAGATCCTGGAAAAGTATGTTTTTTGCTACGACTTTAGCTTAGGAGCTACGATTTTCAATCACAATGATCGCCAAAATTGTAACCAAATTAAATAAATAAATAAAACATAAAAACTGAATTAAATTGAATGAAATTAAATTAAATTAAAGCTGGGAATTGGACCTTCTTGCTTGAGGCAAAAATGCCAATCACTACTCCACCGTACAGCCCTACTTTATTATCAAGATTCTGAAAATAATTCAACGACTATGCGTTCATGTGAGAAAGTGATTTGATAAACTCAGCGCTTACCTCTATTTCTGGTGCTCGCCTCATGTGGAAAATCTCTCCGTGACCTCCCAGGTTGTGTCAATGTGCCAGGCTCTTAAACTTATACATCACCTGGAAGTGATGTGAGGATACTCTCTAATTGGATCAGCTGCATGTTGCGCTTGAAACACTTCCCAGTTTAATGGAGTTATCAAGGACCTGTACTGGACACAATTTTTCTCCGTCCGAGCACGAAATGACCCATGAAAGAAAGGTCAAATGGCGGCAAATGCAACACTTTTTCACCCTAAACGGCAGTTAATAGACTCATATATTCACCTTCACATCCTTGACCAATAAAGATGTTTGTTTCTTTTATTATTTTTAAAGAAATGGTACATATTTGAAATAGTTGGGGATTAAATTGTGTTTAGAAAAACATTCAAACTTATTAAGATCCAGGGATTTTTGGAAGAAACAGTAATTTTTAAGAATGTTTGCAGTCACATGCATCAAATTTTAGATAAATCTTTCTATAGGCCTCATTCATGATATATTTACAAAAGAATTTATTCATTATGTAGGGAAAAAAAAGCATCTAATTTGATTTATTTCTACAAATCTTTTTTCGGTCAGTCAGGATTTCCTGTTTGAATGCAGAAAAAAAATGTGATAAATTAGCTGAGATTCTCCCTGAAAAACTGCACTGTGTTTGTGTAATCTTAAACAACAAAGGAGTTGTGGTGTTTTGGACTCATCCATTCAGCTTTGCATTGGACACACCACCATGTGGCACATCTTCTCCAGACGGGAGCAATTTTTAGCTCCATAATCTGAACAACAATGAGGTCACAAACTTTAAATGAGATTAACAGATGCAAGGAAACGTTAGCCAGCACTATCGCCACTCAGATGTATGTTTTTGGGCAGTTTTAATTAAAGGAAATTCATTTTAAAACCAGAAACTTTTTAATTTGTAAAACCTTTTTTTCTTTTTCCAAATTTGCTTTAGTTCCAGAATTAATTTGGGAAGATCTGAGAAAGTTACATAAAATCAATTAGGAAACATGTCTGTGTTGGTCCTCCGACGAGGCTAAAATTATCTCACTCCGGCTGCGTCAGCCTGTACGAGTGGTAAAGGAGTGTATGGCTTTCATTCACTTTAACGAGTTCAGACTGCCTGAGCTGCATCACCTTTGAAAAAGATTAGCCCTGTTGCTCTGGTGAAGGAAATCCAAGCTGGGAACTGGGCTCAGTAAGAGCTCCTGCTCACTGGGAATACAAGCGGGCCTCTTTGCTCACAAATGAAGGCAGTCATCAAGGTCAAAATCTGCAACTCAGATCTACACCAGGGTGGCTCCAGCAATCAGGTACCAGGAGGGCTTTACAAAACAAATGTTCAACATTTTTACAGATTTATCCTAAAAGGCAAGGATTGAGTTACGGGAGTGGCTGAGGATTTAAAGCTGATTGTGTAGCAGGAATTGTGATGTTTAGTTTGTGGTGCTTTTTTAAAGATCATAATGCTCAGAGTCCGTCTTTGAGCTGCAGCTTGCAGATTGTTGTGTTAGATAACTGCTTTTATTTTTTAACTCCTGGTCTAAACCGTGACAGTTTGGTTGAATTTTACATGTGCCCCACAGAGGTGCTGTGATTGACAAAAACGTGTACTTTTTCTCCGTAGAAAGTCACTTTACGCCTTATTTCCTGTTTCAGAGACACAATAACACTCAGTGTTAGCTGTCACTTCAACAAGGACATAGAGTTTATGCAGCTATTATGCTCTGCTAAGACTGTAAGATGTTTGTGATTTTAATCTTCTTGTTTGAAAGTTAAAGGGACCAAGGTTGCCAGATAGAGTCATGGTTTTCCAGCCCAAAAAAAGTTATCTAAAAACTGCAAGACTCCACAAAAAATGCCCAGTAATTAGCATTTCGTTGTGACTTCTCATCTTGACTGACAGTCCTACAAGACCTTTTTTTTACGTTTATAATTTTTGCAGTCAAATCCAATCTCAATTCCGTGGTGCAGTGGAAGGGCAGTTGACTCCTGATCAGAAGATTGTGGGTTCAATTTCCGCCTTGTCCACCCATGTCTCGAAGTGTCCTTGGGCAAGACACTGAACCCCAAATTGCCTCTGGTGGGAGGTTGGCGCCAGTGTGTGTGAAAGGGTCTGTGACTGTAAAGCACCTTGGGTCTTCATATACAAAAAAAAATTGTCTTGGGTAAGACCCAATGGAGTTGGCCCATGACTTCCCAGTCAGGGTGGACACTGTTCCACTTGGCCACTGGGTTTTCAGTAGTAAAGGTCCTTTAAAGTTACCAAAAATCTTTGATAAATATCACCATGCCCCAAAATGTGTCCTCACAAAATAAGTATTGTTGAAGTCCATGAAATTCCGTCTTGCTGCTGAAGGGAAATCGTAGATTTTATTATAAATTCAGATCAGTGGAATTTGTTGAGTTTGTTGCTTCTGCCGTCTGTCAATATACACATTTTTTTTAAGTCAGAACCCTGTAAAAAATAAATCCATGACTGCATTTTATCAGATTTACTGATAAACGTAGATATCAGGTCCGTTCATGGGATAAATGGGACTATTTTAATTAAAAAGCACGAAGGTTTACAACACACTTAAAAGGTTTAACGAAATGTTCCTGGATAAGGTTTCTCTATTTCTTTCTAGAGCACATAACGTCTTTACAAACTTTCAAACAGTTGCTGATTTTAGACTAAAGATGTACATTTTATCTGAAATACATATAGAACAGGAAACATTTTTTGAATCGCTTCTTAACTTTTTGATTGATCATCATTCTTAGTCAAGAACTGGTGGTGGGATTTTTTGTTGTTTTTTTTTTTTTTTTTTAGATAACCAAGATTTTCCAGACCAAATGATGTGTAACAATAAATTATATGTGAACATGCACAATCAAAGTCTTAGTTTCACAGTAAATCACCAGTTTGAACAAATAATTGTCTTAAAATTGTACTGTTTACATTTTGAATATTAAGACAATAGAAACTTTTGATTTTTGAGGCTGATTTTTCTTAGTTGATATTAAAATATAAGAAGTGTCTCCAACACACAGACAAGAGGATAAATTCATAAATATCACTCTTCAACTGCTTTAAAACTCAGCTGTCCATGTCATCACACAAACATCCTTTCAACACATCACACCTGTTCTACAGCGACAGATTATCTACAAAATACTTCTCCTGACCTATTAATCCTTCCATAATCATACATGTATCTACACCGGCACGTTCCCTCAGATCTTCCCTCTTGTTACAGCTCTGGAGCTCCCTTACCCCTCACCTCCAAAATATTGGCTCATTCCTTCACTTCACTAGAGATCAACTAGAATGAAAATGGCATTTTTTGTGTTTTTACATGTTCTTGTGCCATTTTTGTGATGATTGAGGACATGTTTAAAGACAATTAAGCTCAAAATTTCTTTACTCAAATTTCTGTGAATCAGAAGAAAAAAAAAACAATGCCATTTGAAAAAGAGCTTATTTGTGATTTAGAAAATACACTTGGCAGACCACAAGCCCCTTGCTACACTCTGCAACAGGGAGGGGAAGGGGGCGGGGATGCTCCAAGCCATTAGTCCCACCCACCACCGGGAGACAAATTGTAATGAATTACTTTCATTCTCCTAGAATGCCCCGCCCCCATAATTCCTGGCCACTGAGGGAGGAGATCTTTGCTCACGTGAATGAGGGCCACCTTGGGTTCCAACAAATAATGTGTTGTTATTGTCAGTAAATAGTTGTCCTCTTACACAATGATGGGATCATGTTGCAAACTTTTCCTAGTTTGTTTTTCTGAATATTTTTACTATCTTCTGATAATCGGTTCTCCAAAAAGTCCATCCAAAAGTTCCTAAAATAGAATTAGATAAAAGCCGATTTTCTGCACTAGAAATACATTCTTGCCGTCTCAGAGTCTGGTCAGTAAGACAATGACTACACAACCTGCTTATTTTTTTGTTTTTGACTGTTTTAAACCCGCCAGCACAAAGCTGCAGGCTTTAATCATCTCCACCTCTAACCTTGGATGATATGCAGCTTAATGCAGCCTGCTAAGTACGCTCAGTGTAAGCTTTGATCACACACTGCACAAGACTTCAATGGCAGACAAGTTGCCTGACAGCGGCTTGTGAATTACTGTACCTTAATACACTGGATGCACGCACAGCTGCCGTCCTGACCGAGGGAATCTAAAAATGGACCAGAAAAGTTTGAATGTCCTCTTTTAATCCTGTTGCAATAAAAGCGTAATCTTTAATATAAGTGCAAACATTATGTTGTGAGCTATAATTGACCACAGAATGCTTTAGATGTATATGTGGTTACCATGCAGGTTGAGATGACTGCAAATCTTGCAAATCTTAAAGACGATTTACCTGAATGTTTAGTGCTTCAGTGGATGTTAAACGAAAGCCTGCACATTTTTTTCATGCTGCGTGTAGGAAAATGTTTGTGAAGGGAAATAACTTTTTAAAACTTGATTGTGGTTTGCATGCAGCTCACACAAAGCTTAAAAGGCAATAATGTGCACATCAAAGCTGAGCCCCTGAATGAGTGTTGCATCACAGTCATGACTGAGGAACATTTCTGCTCTGTTAGCACAAAGTCTTCTTTTTGCTGTGTCATAAGGGGCCAAACACACCTGCAAGCTGGAGATATAGGAGACAGAGACCGATTGGTTGCTTGTCAAATACTTTCATTTTGTTCTTGAAAAAGCTGCTTTTAGAGGTAAAAACTTACGTCTGTGACCGATAACACGTCTGCACACGTAAACAGCTGCAAATGGTGAAGAAACAGGAAAAACTACAGTTGAGTTAATCTCAGAACTAAAAGCCCACACCTGTTAGAGTTTTACCACAAGTTTGAAACGAGTTCAAAATAAACCCACACGCTTGCAGATCAGTTGAGAAGTGATGTACAACACAGAGTGCCAGTAAGCAGTCCACAATGACTCACCCATCCGCCTTTGACTCTGGCCCACGACACACAAATAACCTACAAGGAAGAAATCTCAATGAAAGCTAAGTTAACAAGTAAAACAGACATATGATGCAGTGTCCAAAAATGAGGCACTTCAATAAAAATTGTGTTTTTAGTGTTTTTAACGTATTCTTGTGGCATTTTTCCAATGATGGAAAACATTAATAAAGAAAATAATTTCTTCATTCAATTTGTTGAGAATCCGCTTGTAGCAGAGACATTCCATTCTGATGCATCCACTTATAGACAAACGAGTGCCTCTTGGCATCATTGCAACAGTACTTTGATTCAAGAAAAACTCTTCACTCTATGTTTGTAAAAATTGACTGAAAAACACTCAAAAATAAATGAAGGACAGTATGGTTTTAGAACAAAAAGAAACACAACAGCAGCTGTAATCGATGCCATTGAAGAAATTAAAAAGATTTAGACAACAAAAATCATGCAGCTGGTATATTATTGACTTCAAAAAAGCTCTAGATCATACAGTACATAAATTAGACCAATATGGAATACGAGGAATAGCATGGAAGTGGATACAAAGTTATCTAACAGGAAGGATACAGCATTGATCAATATGCTTCAAGTAATCTAGAAATTTCATGTGGTGTGCCTCAGGGCTCCGTATCATCTAATATCATCCGTAATATCTAAAATATTCTCCTTTAAGCTGTCCAGAACCGACACCAATCAGAGGAGTAAGCCATCTGAACTTTAGTAACAGCAACATATTCCAAAATCAAAATGAGCAACCTCCCTTTTGCAACAACAGCAGGTCGTGGCCTTAAGACTTTAAAGGTCTCATTATTATTCACCCAGCTGCAAACTGCTGAAGGCCTCTATTTGATTAAATCAGGATGAACGCTGTAGCATGACTAAGCGACTCTGTGGAGGTTTTTCCCAAGCCACTGGTGCTGCTACAGCGTCTTTCTGCAGCTGTGATTAATCTGGATCTGAGTTTGCGCAGGTGTTCAAAGCTGCAGTCACAGCAGCAGATTGAGTTTGAGCATGCTCGTAATTTTGTCTCCTGCAGATGGGGGGCAAGCAAAAACGAATCAGGCTACAAGTCCTCTGCATCGACTGGAGGGTGCTGTATAAATAGGAAGGCATGCAAATATCAGCAGAACCCGGCTAAAACTTGAAAAGTACTTTCATCTATCTTTGGTCAGTGCAGCTGCAGAGTCGGAATGTGGTTGAATTGGATAAATTCTCATGTGCCAGCAGATTACATGAGTTGCATAACTGAAAAATAGCAAACAACAAACTAAATATGTATCTGAATAATACTTATGCAAAAACGTACACTTAAATAAATAAGCTTGTGTGACAAAAACGACATTAGACATGCAGAACTATATATATTTAAAGTACAAAGCCGCTGCAGATATTGTCATACATCAATAAAATACCGTAATTGAAACTTTTTTGTAAACTAGAATAATACAAAATTCAAATAATTTAATTCGAACTAAGCAAGAAATATTTTAGCCACTTAGGAATAGGGATTCTTTGAAGAAATATGTTTACCATTGGCAGAAAATATTTGTGATGAACTATCGTTTTCTTTTTCCACATAAATAGCAGCCAGGTGGCACCTGGCAGTAAAAATGTTGATAAGTATTGAACTGATCCAAGAACTATAATTTTGTTTGAAAAGTCAATGAAACTGTTCCATCCCGAACTCCACTAAAAGCTGCATTTCTTCATATGACCACTGGAGGGTGGTTTCATAAGGGAGTATTTTCTAGTTTTGAAAACTGGAATTTTTAGATGTGTATTACTGTTCCTTCTGGTTTGTGCATAACTATATATTTAAAAATATATATATTTCCAGATGGGTGGATCAATAAATTGAATCAACAAACCTTTACTTTACTTTACTTTATTTTGTCCTGATAAATTACCATTTTTTGGTTAGATGTGAGCACTACTGAGTGAATTTTGTGAGTTTTATTTCTGCCACACTGAATCTTATAGGTGACCTGAACTAGTATCTTGGCATTTAGATAGATCTTAGCTTTGGTAAACATTTTAAAAGTTCTTGATTGGTAATAATGTTATCATATGTTAAAGTCTGAGTTCACATGCTTACTATAATGTCAAGTAAACTAATGACAGTGGTCCTAACAGTCTGTTGTGTACAACATGACCACTGTCAGGAGTCAGAGCTCTGACTCCCCCTCTGGGCACCAGCGGGAACAGTCACCAGAGTACTTACTGCACTTCATCTCCCAGAAGCCCCAGCCCACAGTTCCTGGTTCCTGCTCAGCTGTCTCCAATCAGACAATCACCCACCTGCTTCTTAAGTAGCACACAGAGCCACACTCACTGTGAAGTATTTGTGCGTGTCACCCTGCCTGCAGTACTGAGTGTTTATACATAGACATGATTTTCTCTCTCTCTGACCCTTCTCTTCCTCTGATTGCCTGCCGCCTGCCCTGAACCTTGCCTGTACTCTGACTACTCTACTCTCTCTTCTCGGCTGATCCCCTGCTTGTGTATGAATTCTGCCTGTCTGACCCTGCTATAATTTTGTGGACTTTTAACTCCGATAATAAACCTGCTGCACGTGGAACCAGCTGTCTGCCCGGTTTGTGACAACCGCTATCAAGGAAAAAAAACAAACACATTTACAGCAGTAAATTTGTTAGATTGGAGGAAAAAAGTTGAAATTTCTTGGGAAAAAAAAAGTTGCAGATTTGTGAGAAAAAAGTCAAAAAGTTACCACAATTTGATTGCTGTTGTCGGGAAGACCCAGAGGGAGCTCCACCGTTAAGGGTCGGCAGGGTCCTTAGATTGATGTTTTGAACTGTCATTTGAAATGATTCCATAAAAAATTGTTAACCAAAAAAAAAAAGAGTAAAGTTGTAAAATTATGTGAAAAGGTCGTCATTTTATAAAAATAAATTTTGAAATTATAAAACCAAAACATTAGTTTTACATTAGATAAACTTGTAGAATTATGAGTAAAATAAACAATATTATACAATGAAGCAACCGTCTATTTACTAAGAAAATATGAACAACAAATGAACTAGTGAAGTAAAAATGAGAACAATACATTATGATCCATATTCCCCTGCTAGAGAGCATCAATGCACACTGTTTTTTTTCACAGAGAATTCTAGGATATTTCTAGGAAACTGGAATTGGAATATAGATTCAGACCGCACTACAAAATGGAGAACGCACTACATAGTGCCCTATCTACATTTACTACATCTATTGCTTTGAATAAGAGAAAAAATCATAAAATGCTGCATTGATTGATTAATGCGAGTCTCACACAACTAAGTAGTTTCAAAAGCGCAGATGTTATATGTACGTATTTACATTTGACCAAAAACTGATGGAAATTCTTGTTAGCCACATGCAATTTGTGCAGCCAAGATGTACAAGATGTACATAGTCTGCACATTTAAGTGCGCCCTAGGCTAAATATTGTAATTGGTTGCATGTATTAGCGTAATGCTAATACTTCCTCTGTGTCCATGAGACCAAGAAAAAAAAATCCCACTGGCGAAAGTATTTAGTAAATAACCTGAGGATAGTCTCTTTCAAAAAAGAACGGCTTTTTCTTTTTTAAATTGCAACATTTTTCTCATAATTTTAAGAGTTTACTCTTGTAAAATTACAACCCTTTTCTAATTCATTTACTACGCAATTCTTTCATTTTGTTATGATAATTAAGGAATAACTGAAAAAACAAAGAAAATTTAAGGCTTTTGCTAATAATAATAATAAAAATAACTATATTTGGCCCAAAGACAGCGTACAATTTATAAACTCGATAAAATTAGAGTATATCACGGGTTTTCATTAAATATTTTGATTTGAACTTCCTTTTCCCGCGCTTGTGTCACTCTTTGAAATGACCGGGCTAAACGACGACCACCAAGGAAGGTTCCTACTTGGTTGAAAAAAAAAAAACCGCTACAGTGGGGCGGGGTGTCGGGGTTTTGTCGCAGTTGGCGATGCAGCAATATAGAAATAGTTCTTATCACAACACTGCCCGTGTTTCCACACATATTTTTACTCCGTAGACTTTATGCTGCAACACAGTGGGCGGTAGTTTTCATGTGAGTACTTTTTTTTCCAGTAGCGGGCAGAATTTTCCACACACGCAGCCCCCCCGGCGTACACACAAAAAGCTTGATGTACGAACATGCAGGAGGAGAGGGGTAAAATCGTGGGGGTGAGTAAACACTTTTAACAGTTGAGAGATGAATTCCGCTTGGTGTTGTCCGCGTTTGTTGGCAGCTTTGGCTCGGGAAGTGGTTCGCTCGGTGGCTGGGTTGGAGTTGAAACTGCAGAAAGTATCTTTCTTCCAGTCTCTTCTTCAGCGCACCAGCAGCACCCCTCCCCTCTCTGCTCCTGTCAGCTGAACATCCATTCAGTGATAAGTGCGTGAAAGCCGTTCATGTTTGAGGGGGGGCCGCTTGGTGATGCGGTTTGAATCAAACGGGAACTCCTGTGCAGATGAGACTGTGAGAAACAGGTGACGGGAAGAGGTGATGCTCTGCTGGAAAATCGCTGTTGTGTAATTGACTGAAGGGAGGCTGCAGGAAAACACCATGAAAAAAAACATGGGGATGACAACAACATATATATATATATATATATATATATATATATTAATAAATCCTATTGAGGGGTAGGCAAAAAAAATTCTATTCTATTCTGTGATATATCGTGATACTTCATTTGACGATACTTATCAATTTAAATATCGTTTTATTTGTTTTTAACTTTTTTTTTACTCGGAATGGATACTGAATCAAAAATCGGTGCCTCGTTCCTGCCATTAGTGCTGGACAATATGATAAAATATATTGTGTGGCCAATAGAAAAGTGTCTATTCCTCTTCTGTCATTTCTGTCATTTCTATTTGTTTATTTTTACTGCTGAACTTTTGTGCAGAATTGTGTTTTCATTCTAAGAAACTTAAAACTGTTGTGCACTTTAAACATGTTTTGTTATCAGTTACATTTCAAAATTCAGTCAGAGAAAAGTAAGTAATGACATCGTGATATATATCGTTATTGTGATATGAAATTATTTATATCATAAAATATATTTTTTTAATGTGGATAAAATGTATTTTATAATTTTATTACAATGAATTAATATTCAGGTAGAGTCATACTGATTAAAAATTTATGAAAAATTCTTCTGATACAGTCCTGATATTGCGATACATATCGCATCATGAGCCAGGTATTGTTATAAGTATCGCCAGACTCTTGCCAATACACAACCCTAAATCCTTTGATCCAATTCTTGCTGTTTTAAGCTATTTATTAATGGAATTTTTTTTAATTAAAAATGTGAAAATTAATTAAATAATTTAATAAAAATAGTGTTTCTATCATATTCTTGTAGCACATTTCCCACAATCTAGGACATGTCTAAAAAAATTAAGCCTAAAATTCAATTTCTAAACATTTATTTATTCGAATTGTGGTGAAACAGAAGCAGGTGTTACATGCAAGCTACAATCGGCGAACCACGGGCTCCCTGTCCTGCTCCAACTGTTTTTTTTTTTTTTTTTTTAATTTTATTTTGGCTACAAAAAAAAGCATAATCATAATTAAATGACCATTGAAAACATTTTTAAAATAAATGAAAAGATCTTTGGAGTAATTTAATTGTTTTCTTAAAAATGAATGAAATCATGTAGTTTTCTGTAAAGGCAGTTGTGGTTTCAATATCAATTTAAGAGGTGGGGTGTTTCCCTGAACGACAGACCAGATTGGAAATGCAACCCTGAAGTTGTTTACAAACTAGAACAAAGCACTTTCTATGATCTAACAAAGGTTCTGGGCCTTCAGTGTTTCCAGAGAGGTATTGCATTTCTTTCACAACAATCATAAGGAGGCCATGCAGTCTTCTGCAACAGTCAGTGATCCTAAGAAACTGACTATTGATGTTCCTCAGAAGCATCTTTAGGTGATTGTGCAGAAGAGGGTTACACAAATGAAGTATTGAAAACTCTGCATGCACTTTGCACATTGAGTCTCCTTTAGGTTTAATTGGTTGCGAGAAGTTTTGACTCTTTGGGATATTTTTTGTAAGGGTATGAAAGCCTCTGTAGCACACAGATTTTTCTGGCAAATAAAAGCAATCTGCAGACTTTTCCTTTTTCATTAATTCTAATATTAGAAATGTCAAGTTCTTTTGAAAATTCCTGATGCTTTGCTTTTTTTATCTAACAGTTTTACAATATTTGTGTTATGTATGTAAAAAGAAGAAGAATAAAGCTTGAAATACTTAAAAATACCATTTGTTAGCTAATAGCTTTAGCACAATCAACACCAAAAAGGTCATTCAAACTTTAAGTTTGATATACTTTGGGCTCTTTTACTTTTACTCAGGATATATGTTTTTTAATCTTTTATGTAGTAACCTTATATGTTAATTGCGTTACAAATTAGGTGTTCACAATAAAAGCTACATCCAAAACCTTTTTTCTTAAGCATTCTATGAATGTTCTATCCATTTTTAGATATTATTTTCTTATTTTTCATCTTTTTATTGTTAAAGCTTTTGCCATTTTTTCATTTTCCAGATCATTTTTTTTATTTTTAAAATTATTGATTTAATTTCTTTATGAAAATGTTTCAGCCTTTCAAATTTCCTGTATTGTTTCAAAAGTAAAACATACAGCAAAAATAATCAAATGTAGTTTAAATGTGTGCACTTTTATTTTTGATCCATTCAGATGCACAATGGCACTTGATTGAGGCTCCTTCTTAAAAATAGCAGAACGCGTGAGCTGTTTTGGTTTAAAAAAATCTGTAACAAATGCATCAAGGGAAGTTGCAAGATCACAGATGCAGGTTTGCCTGTTCTGCTGAGAGAAAATAAGTGTAAATCTCTGCATTGCTTCACAGTTTCTGCTAGTCAGGAAGAGTTACTTGTACTGAATGATTTCACAACACGAAGTCACAACTGTTGTGTTTGTAAATCCATAAAACTCTTCTGGTTTTTGAAAGTACATGGATGTAACCTCAAACAAACCCAAAGCTGAACCCTTTTCTTAGTTGAGTGTGTACTAACCTTATTATTTACACCCTTAATGAACTGGCCCTTTTTAAAACATAGAGATTCAACACAGTTCCAAGTAGGGTTGCACGATTTGAGGAAAACTTTCTATGTGCGATATTACTGCATTGACAATATGACTTGTGATACATGAACAAATATCAAAATAACTTACATAAATAATACTTTAAATGACAATTGTCTACATACAGTTGTGCTCATAGGTTAGATAACTTTGAACAAAATTATGAATTCTAGGCTATATTTCAAAGAATAATAATAATAACACAAAAACTTTATTTCCACTCATTGTTTGTGATTGGATTTTACTACTTTTTAAATCATAATGACAGCAGAAACGTCCCAAACGGCCCTATTCACAGTTGATGACCGTTTGAGATCTCCCCAGAGTGGCTCAATAATATTGAGGTCAGGAGATGTACACTGCCACTCCAAAAGCTTCACCTTATTCTGTTTGAACCAAAGACAGGTGAACTTCAACGCGTAGCCCTCAAGGTGAAGAGTTTTCCTCCAGTATCTTTTGATAACGTCCTGCATTCATCTTGCCATCAGTTTCAACCATGTTTCCGGTGCCTTGTGGCCATTCAGTCTTGATCTCATCCCTCCAAATGACTTTGGTCCAGTAGTTAGGAAGCTGTTTGGCGTATTGCAAGCAAGCTATTTTGTGGCATTCATGCAAAAAAAAAAGGCTTTCTTCTGGTGACTCGACCATGCAGCCCATTTTTCTTTATCTACCTTCTTATTGGACATCTTGAAGCATCCAAATCCCAGTGTGGATTCAGAGTCGTGGGTCACAGCTGAATTTATTTGTAGATGTTTCTTTCCATCCCTTAAGATTTTACTGGGAGTTGTGGCATAAACTTTTTTGTAATCATGGTTTCAACAGAACTTCCCATTTTCCACTTCTTGATCAAAGTTTAAACACAGCTGACTGGCATTCTCAGTTCCTTGGAAATCTTCTTATATCCCTTTCCTCTTTTGTATAGATCAGTTACCTTTTCCCATAGATCTTTTGACAGCTCTTTAGCTTTCCCCATGACTCAGGATCCAAAAATGTCAGTGCAGCACTGGATGAAGGATGCAATGGTTTGTTGGGAGCCCAGAAACTCCAAAACTTTTTGTTCACACACATTGATTACAGGCGAACGAATCACAGGTGAGGATGGTTACCTTTAGCTACCGTTCATTCGAACCCCTTAGTATTAGCTTGTCTGCACATTTTCAAAACAAAGTAATCATGATATGTAAACTTTTCAACAGGATCATTTGAGAAAATTCTGTTGTCACGTTACTTGCCGAGTTATTAGGTGTTTTATCGGGTTCTACGTACATAATGCACATCTATTAAACGCGTGTTGAAAGTTAAAGCAGTGCCCTCATGTGGTCGTTGCCTTTAGTAGGCCCGACCATCGCTACACTGCCTCACAACGCAGTGTATGTACCAGGGGTGGGGTGAGGGTGGGAGTGTGTTGAAGGAGCGCCACGTCTAAAGTAACAAACACCTGTTTGAGCTGGAATTTATTGAAGACAGGACACAACTGGAAGATATACGGTATTCCACATCTAAAATGAAGTTTTTTTTTGCTGATCAACTCTAGCTCTGTGGAGAAATTAAGTGTTTGTGTTAGACTGGGGGCGGAGCTATCAGAGCAGACTCTTCCTGGAAGAAGCGGTTGGCATCGTGCTTATGTCAGCACGTTTCCACCCACTTGTTTTCGTGGGTATGGGAGGAGCTGCTGCAGACAGTGCAAGTTCTTAGAGGATTACTCTTAAATGCATGAACAGATCAAAATGCTGCTTTGGGGTTCTTTATAGAGAGGAAGGGACAGTAAAATGCATTTAAAACCTTGAAAAGTAGAGTGTTCATGATAGGGGCCCTTTAACATAAAAGCAAATAAAATACACATTAAAAACACAGAGAGTTATGAAAAAAAAAGCACACAAGGGAAAGCCCGAGCAGCTTCGCTCAGCTCCAAAAGCCACGCCCCCTCAGAGGAGATTTTGCAGACCCAGGTTTCAGATCAACATGAAAAATGTCTTTTCAAAACATTTATTTTGTGGGAATTTGGTTAAAAACTTCATAATCAAAATTAAAACACTACTGAGAACATTTTTTTAAAATAAAAAAATGATCATAGGGGGACTTTAAATCAGAAATAGTTTTTTTTAAATATATTAATTATAGAAATATATTTTGTGGACCTTTTCGTCTCGTGAAATTAATGTGCTTCAATGTTGATGTAGCTTGTACTTTTAACTCATGCTGCCCTATTGCGATACGGGCTGAAGATACTTGATTTTTGACATCTTTCCTTTCCTGTACTCTCATGTGTCTTTTCTGGGCGATAGAGCGCCATCCAGCGGCTGCTGCCCATCGCTGAGAGAATTTCCCCATTGTGGGAGTAATAAAGGATTATTGATTGATTGACCCCCTTTAAAAAAAACAATACTTTCACCACAACAGGTGATTTGGTAAAAATGTAGACCCCAACATCAATTAAATATGGGTTTTTTTCCCCTCAGGATTTTTTGTCTCAAATTCAAAGGACGTCATGTATTTGTTACCAACATTAAAATACTATTTGTTTTTTATATTTTCTAATTTCCACTTTGTTCCCTCTCTTCCATTCATAGCAACTCCGCTGCCAAGAAGAGGACCCTCTTAATCCCAGTCAGGGGTTCCCAGGACTCAACGAGTCGCACGCTCCGGAGCTTGTGCACGTTTCAGAGAAAAGTCTCTCTGAGATTGAGAATGTTCACGGATACGTGTCCCACTCACACATCTCCCCTCTCAAGGTTAGAACTCATTCGAAATGTGTCTTTTTATTGTACTGTACATTCACAGTAGAGACAGTGTAACATCTTGCTAAAAAGGTTCCCACACATACAGTAAATGATTAATTTTATTCATCAGTCTTTGTAGTTTTGGGGGCAGATGATACAAGTTTGAACACGCCCGCTTTCATGCGCCTTCATGCATTTTGTTTTTGTGCTTCTTTAATCGATGAGGTGCCAGAGGGGATTTGGGTTCCAGCCTTAAAGCCTCTTTTTTCCACATGAAATGTGGAACATAAAAGCTCCACGAATGCGTTAAAGATGTTCAAGGCTTCATTAATGTATGTGAAACTGAAGTTTCAGATCCACAGGCCTGCTTATTGAATTAAAGATGAACTGTAAAATAAAGAGATATAAACTCTTCATAAAGTAATTTTACTCTCAACATTACAACATCATCACTACAGCAGTCAATACTGCCATAAAAGAGAGAAAAAACAAACCTACAGATGCTGTAAAACCTGATGTTCATTCAGTTCTAAATACTGTTCTAATACTTCTGCATGCCCAAAATCTCTTGATATATGGCTTCTTAATACGCTGAAAATTTTTACTTTGCTTTTATAATTTATGGGAAAATGTTTTCCAAGCTGCCTCGGCTTCTTTACGTAGTTCTAACTTTATTTAATTTTCTTAAAAAAGTATGTAATGGAGGTTTTGTCCTGATGCTGTTGTTTAATATGGCAGTCCTGCCGAACTACTAAATGTTACACATATACAGAGCCGGTCTGATGATGTAATAATGTTGCCAAAAATGTTGAATCATGTGAATGTATTTCTAATTTACAACTACAAAAAATTCAAGACATACGAACAAAACTTTTATTTGTGGCTATAAAAGTGGTAAAAAATGTGCACAAATAAAAACTATATCCAAAAAACAGTAAAATAATACAAACAAACAAAATGTAATTTGTGGCCACAAAATCATTAACATGTATGTACTAAATGCTTATTTCTGACCATAAAATAACTAAAAAGTACCAAAAATGTATTAATTTGTGATAATGTAATAGTTAAAAAGTACAAAAAAATACTAATTTTTGTTAATGAAATAGTTCAAAAGTAAAAAAAAAACTTATTTGTGATCATGAAATAGTTAAAAAGTAAAAAAAAAAAATGTTATAAAAAGAGTTAAGAAGGTACACAAAGATACTAATTTGTGACTACACAATTGTGAAAATAGTAAAAAAAATACTACGGTAATTTGTGACTACAAAATAGTGAAAAAAGTACAAAAATACTAATTTATGATTATGGAATATTGAACCAGGTACAAAAAATACTAATTTGTAACTACAAAATAGTTAAATTGTACATATAAAATACTGATTTTTGGCTAAATAAAGTAAAATTGTGTGAACAAAATACAAATTTTCAGACACAAAATTTCAATAGCACTGGTAATACGTTTTCTAGACCCCTGGGTGAATAAATCGACCGCACATTTCCTGGTGAAAATTAATATCCTGTTTATTTGGGTCTTGGAAGTATCGTAAGAATACATTTTTAGCTCATTCCCAGCCTAAAATCAATCATACTCTCTGTCCAGTTTTACTTTACTTCGATTTTCTTATCCAACAGATCACGAAATACGGAAGTAAAATTAAATTTAGATCTTTTTAAATTTTGTGGCTACAAATTGTTTTGTTCATATGGTTAAATATTTGTGGGTATAATTTATATATGTTGACATGTTTTGACTTATACCTATTTTACTTTATTTCAATAAGACAAAATAAAATAACTGGTTTAAATATTGGACAGTGCATTCTGAGAAGAGCCTGCTTTATGACTTGGAATGAATGTTTCACATTACACTCCCATAAGCCATGGCAACATTTGTGCCCACCCAAAACATTAATTACAGACACATTCCTTAAACAACAGTTTCTCTGAGTCCTTCCTTTTTATCATCAGTCACTGAGCCGGGTAGAACACCACTGTTTTTATAGAAAGGAGGCTCCATGTTTGTTACATAAAGACGTTGTCCTCACATAAACTCTGACAGTGAAACATGAAGCCATAGACTTCAGTAGATCTAAGAAGCTGCAGCTAGGTAAGAACCAATCAAAGCCAAGTTTGAACTCAAGGAAAAAACGAATGTATGAGTCCAACAAATCAAAGTCATGAATTGCTGCTATGCTCCTGTATTTTCATGTTGACCACCACAATAACTGAGGTGTTTCTCTTTTACAGGCCAGTCCGGCTCCGATAATTGTCAACACAGAAAACTTGGAGTCACTTCCTACTGTGAGTGTTTTGCCACAACACTTTAATCTCTTCAGGTGTGCGGGCAACACCTCCATTTGGTGGGAAAAAGAACCAAAACGTAACAGTAGGAATGTAACTACGAAGTATGTGAGGTGTGATGTTTATTTGGCTGCATTTACTCACTTTTGTGAGCTTCTTTTGCTGTTTGGACTTTTGCAGCCAGACTATTAACAAAAGTCATCGCTGCTGTTGAAATACTAGGTATGTTTCTCTTGGGCTGAGTCTCTAATTTACGAGAGTTTTAGGGTCAGTTTACAAACCAAAAAATGTAATTATGACTTTAAATCTCTTACATTTCTGAGAAAAAAGTCCTAAATTTATTACTTTAAATCTTGTTAATATATTAGAAAAATTTCATAAATGTATTTCTTTTAATATTGTAAATTTACAAGACAAAAGTTGTACATTTATTAATTTAAATCTTATAAATTTATGAGAAAAAGTTGTACATTTACTAGAAAAAAAGTCGTAAATTAACCAGAAAAGCACCAAAGAAGATGTGAAGCTTTATTTCCAGATTGGTGTCAAAAACAAAAGAAATTCTGAACCTTTTGGAAACTCAAAATCAAATCATTATTAGTGTAGACGGCTTTCCGGGGTTCAGTGTTGGTAATGCAGAATTTCATACGTTAAATAAGGAGCTCAGAGACACATGTCTGCAGGACCACCACTTTATTCTGCCCTTCCAGTTCACATACCCAGAAGTCCATTCGCCACCTTATGTCATGGTCTCTGTCATGTGCAGAAGGACCAGCAAAGGAGGATAAAAAACAGTGATGCATACGTCCAGGGCTCCAAATGAAACTTCCTGTTTGAACATAAAACCCCAAAGAGGAATGAAAATAGTTTGTTACTTTAGCACAAGAACATTCAGAAAAGTAGGCTTCTTCAGATGGAGATATCGCACAGAGTTGGAGAACATCTTGTCTTTCCTAGAGAAAGAAATGGTTGGAAGTGGACAGCTGTGAGGATGTCGATGGCTTCATCAATGGGCTCTGCAGAGATCCTGCAATAAAAGATTAATAATCAAACAAAGGCGCTTCCAAATATTACTAGATGACAAGTTGTAATATTTTAGTAATACATTTAGTAGTATTTTCTTCTTTTGGTGGCCCTAATACGGCGTCGTACTAATAGAAACCGTTTAACACTGTAAATGTCGCTGGCAACACCCAAAAACTTCGACTGTACGCGAATCCGCTGATTTGGGCGCAAAGGATAGCAGCTCGACGTATTGACTTTGCATCGACATGAAGCATAAAGTGTTGCCTAATGACAAATCTGAGGATTTGCATGGATTACGTAAGCACTCCTCTAACCTAAAGTGTTGGACATCAGAGCAAAGCTGCTTTTCTTAGTTTTCATTTGGGTAGTTGAAAGATTGTCAACACTGGAGTTAAAACACCAATGTTAAGGACCAGAATAAATCAAGATGAGCCATAAACTGAAAGTCAGTCTTGATTGTTTTTACCTTTTCTTTTTTTCCAGGTCAATGGCGTAGAAACACAGTATGATTTTGAAGAAATCACGTTAGAACGGGTGAGTAGTTTAAATGCAGTTTCTCATGACAACTTTTCCAAAACACAGAAGCGTCTGAGTCAGTCATGAACAATTCTGTGTACATTTTCAACCTATCACTGTGCACAGATCTTTAGATCATCATCCCAGTATTTATCTACTCAACATTTAATTTCTTTTAATGATTTGGAAAGGGGATCACTAGATCTCCCTCCACCTTTTCCACAAGCTCCATGTTACCAATCACATCTTAATGGAAAACTCCTAGAAAGTAGAGACCTTTCTAGTTATCTTATCTTGTACCAGTAATTTTATTTAAGACATTCACTTGCACCAACTCACATTTAAGAACAATCAAACAGCAAAAAAAAAATCCAGTTTGGTTCACTTAGTTCCAGTAAGTCCAGATCTTCTGAACCGCATGTCAATATTTAGTTATCAAAAATGATTAAAAACTGACATCAAAGATGTTTTAGTGTATTTCATGTTCTGAAAAAGCAGGAGGGGATTATGGAGAGAAAAACTCCTTAAGAATGAATTAATTTAAACCAATCCATTCACTGATTTTCAATTGAAGTTTTCAGTCTGTGGAACTTTGGCTGCAAATTAATCCTAAAAGTTACAACTTCCTCTTGAGGAATTGGCACTTATTGGTTCTGAAGAAACTGCAGTTTTCATTGTTTTTATTATGAAAAGGAGAAAGTTTATTTAAAATGTAGTTCGTCTGCAGCTTATATTGGTTCACAAGAGTGCTTTGCTTGTTTGAGAGATCTGGATTCTTATGTGAATGCTTGAGATTCACATACAGGTGAGGTAGATCAACTCATATTCACACTTCTGCACTAACAATTTTCTCTATTGTATCATTATTGAGACGTATCTACTCGATAGTTCTTGTAATTGCTGACCGTTTGTATCTGCAGAGTAACTCAGGGCTGGGCTTCAGCATAGCTGGGGGGACTGACAACCCCCACTTTGGGGAAGACCCTGGCATCTACATAACCAAGATCATCCCTGGAGGAGCTGCAGCCGAGGATGGACGCCTCAAGTCAGTCGTCTGCTTATTTCACTATAATGTGCAGCACGTCTCGCATGTTGGTCCATTGCTAGCTGGTGTTTTGCTACATGAGAAATGTTTGCAACACTGTTTTTGCCATCAATAATTGCGTCATGTACAAAACAGCCTGCAAAAGACAGAAGGAGGGTCTCAGAAAGCTGACAGATTGTTACAGATTTGAACAGCACCTTAGGCCCGGTTTATACTTCATAGTGATTTGTAATTTGTGATTGATCAGGTCTTCGGATGAAAACCACTTCAATCGCTGTGAAATGTGACACAAGCGGATAACATCATCTATGATTAGAATTTTATGCCAATAGTACAATAGCGATTAGAAGATGATTTGATGATGATTTGATCCAGAAACATGCTGTTTCTGCCTCTCAGGATTTCAAAGACAACAACTTTCTAATTACAAAAGGGGTTAGACATCATTTCATTCAGATTTTGCTAAAAAATAACAAAAAAAAATTCACTGCATGTTTACTTTTTAATGCAATTAAGATATGGAGCAGATGATTTATCATTTGAAATGTAACCCTTCCCTAAGAGAAGAAGGGAGGAGAGGAAACATGGGAAGAAAGGAAGGATAAACTACGCATTGTTATTTACGATATGCATCTGTTCATTCACTGATTTGGTACACATTTTTTATTTTTATTTTTATTTTTTTTTTCTTTTATATATACACATTTTTTTTCTCCATGTTTTGTCTTTCTTTGTTAGTTTGTTGTATTGTTTAGCAAATAAAAATAAAAAAAAAAATAAAAAAGAGAAATTTTATTTGCATTCTAAAAGTATAGTTATTTGGTAAGTCGGGGCTAACTTTATGTACTAAATATCTTGTCTTGTCTGCACAGTTAACCACAAAATTATTTATATAAAAAAAGGAATCTACAGAAAAACTTTGCACATGACCAAAATAAATATTTAATTAATCTGTATGTATGTATTTACGTACATATGTACGACTTAAAGTATGAACGTATTAATTAATTAATTAACGCAGAAAGTCACAAGCCAAACTGGCCAACCTTAGTATGAACTAGACGCCATGATAAGAACGCGATAAGGTTGATACAATGGACGATCGGTACGAATAAAGAAAACACATGTAAAAAATGCTCCAATTACAGCAGGTGTGTTTACAAGCTTCTGTTTGTCTGCTTTGAACACATTTCTTTCATACATAGTTACAGTTAGACCTTTAACTAAGTTTTTCTCAGCTAAACTTGCTTTGTAACCTATGATGCTGCTGCTGTTGCAGAGTCAATGACTGCATCCTGCGGGTGAACGATGCCGACGTAGCCGAAGTCTCCCACGGCAAAGCCGTAGAGGCCCTGAAGATCGCAGGTTCTGTGGTGCATCTGTACGTACGTCGACGCAGGCCCGCTCCAGAAACTGTCGTCGAGATCAAAATCATCAAAGGTCCCAAAGGTGGGTTGAAGAGCTCGGGTCGTTTTGATCAGTTCAGCTGCGTTGTTCCGTTCTGCCACACTTTGATACTTTGTTGTCTTTAAGGAAAACTAAATGTAGATGAGGCACTGCAAAACACTTAATATAATGATGCTAAAGATAGTTCATACATTTGTTAAGCAGTTTATGAATATGGCCTTTGTGGACAATGGTCTCACTTTAGATGTTAATGAATCTTAATAAATATGTTTATAAACCTCATTTGGCTTATTTAGCTAATAAATGTCTTACTAACACCTTATAAACACATTAATAATTTTTGTTAATGTGTTAATAAAGCTTGTTAAGGAATCCTATTATAGAGTGTTACCCAAAACTTTATTGTTCAACTTAGGAATTACACTAGAATTGGATATAAAGTCCAAAATGGAAAATTACTTAATTAAGATTTATTAGTTGTCTATTATTTTATTTGCAAATCAATAGGACATTGAATTACTTTTCAAATGACAATTCAAAGTCATTTTTTATGGCTGGAAATAAAAAAAACCTTTTACAGAACTTTAAAATAACAAAATAAATAAATAAATAAAATAAAGGAGTAAGAAATAAAGTCAAAATGTATTTAATA
The DNA here is from genome assembly GCF_002922805.2 of Oryzias melastigma. Lineage (NCBI taxonomy): Eukaryota > Metazoa > Chordata > Actinopteri > Beloniformes > Adrianichthyidae > Oryzias > Oryzias melastigma. The sequence goes on along the minus strand of NC_050525.1, from coordinate 18,706,920 downwards.
TAAAAATAAATGTACTTTTTTTCTACACCCCCAACTTTCCCGATTCACGCCTTTTAAAAAAAAAAAAGAGAAATAAATATTTAGAAACATGCAGCTTCTGTGATACACATGATGTTTGCTAAAGCTAACCATCTGTCTTCACCTGTTCAACCCCACACAGGACTTGGTTTCAGTATTGCAGGTGGAGTTGGAAACCAGCACCTCCCTGGAGACAACAGCATCTACATCACTAAAATCATCGATGGGGGGGCGGCGCAGAAAGAAGGCCGACTGCATGTTGGCGACAGGTTATTAATGGTGAGCTTTGTGACTTTTTTTTAATACAATATATGTAAACAGCTGTACTGAGTCTGTGCATCCTAAAAAAGTTCAACCATCCCATTATAAAACAGGAAGAACAAATATCTACTGAAACGTCTTGAAAGATTTTCAGATAGATTTTTAAGTTGCACACAAACTGCCATCAAAAACTTTATCAGTAGTGAGAATATCTTTGGATTTGGATGAAGGTGTGTTCGGACCCTGCAGCAAATGATTCTAACTGGTTTATCAGATGTGTAGTATCTGCAGCTGGATGGGGAAAAGCTTTAGGGAGGGGTTAAAAAAAGTCAAGCCACAAATTATAGATAAAAATGCATTCTTTCTGTCAAGAAAACATACATTCTATAACAATCCTTTGAGAAGCAAGTTCATATACCATTTGAACTGTGTCCACAGGTAAATAACTGCAGTGTGGAGGAAGTTTCTCATGAAGACGCTGTGACCATTTTGAAGAACACATCAGACGAAGTCTTTCTAAAAGTGGGGAAACCCACACAGGTCTTCCTGTCAGATCCGTATGGGCTCTCCAACGTCAAACGCTGTAAGTATTTACTTCTTCCAATGAAAGTGGCCTCTCTTTATCCACTTTTAGGTTTTGTTTGTCTCTGCTTGTTTATTCCAGTTCAGACTTTTTATTGTTGGGCGTTTTAATGTCTTATTAATAACTAGATCTCTGACAGGATGGAGATTCTGAAATGTGATTAGCTTTAGATGGTTACATATTACTGAAGAATATAAAGGTGTCATCCACATATGGGCTGATTTATTTATTTTTTTTTAATTCCATCTTTGTCCTTAGCGTTTTCTCCTACGATGGAAAGTCTCACCTCCTCTCCCGTCGTCTGCCGCACATCAGACTTCAGATCGGGTCTTTGCTCTTCCTCCCCCCGAAGTCACTCCCCCCTCAATATGCACCTGCAGGATGAAGATGAAATAAGCAGGTTGGGCTGCATATTTTTATTTTTTTATTTTCTGCTGTTGAGCTGTAAGATCTACTGTTAGAAATGTGCTCCTCCTGTTTCATGCATGCTTTTGAGAAGTTTCATATTTTCTAAAAATATTTTTGGAAAACACAAAAATTCCACAACTTGTCTCTAATATTTAGTTTGGTAAAGCAAAATCTTTTTTTTTTTTTTTAGGATATTTCACATTTAGAACAATTTAAAGTGTGACCATTTGAGTGACAGATAAAACAGTTTTAATGGCTGTCAGGCCTGCTTTTCAGGCATATTTGTACATTTTTACTCAAACCTTACTCTTATTTGGGAGTAATGTGCACAAGATCTTTCAGCAAATCCAACCCTGAGCTTTTCTGTCAAGTTTTTGAAAAACCTACCTTATTTTAAAGTACTTTAACTCAACAAAAGTTGAAACAAATGCTACACTATAAAGAATAATAATAAAAAAATAAAAAAGATTAAACCAAAAGCTAAAAAGGAAATTAATTTTATTCAGTCGTGTTTTAAAGATTCACAGGTAAAAACATTTATTATTATTACCAGTACATCTGTTAATACATGACTATGAATTGCTTATCTGTTGTTGTGTGAACTGTAATTTTATTTATTTTATTATCATTACCCCTTTACCTAGTTAACACTGACAGACAGGACACATAAAATAGGTTAAAAAACATTAAACAGGACAGATTTATCTGGTCTTCTATCCTGAGCCCTGAAAACCAAATGCATTTTTAAAAATTCATGGATAGCAAACAATATTTCTGTGAAAATTTCCCAAAAGGAGAAACCTTTTCTATTGAAATAAAACCCTTAAGTTTTCTGTGATTTAGACCTTTTCAGGCAAGTTACTTTATGATTTCAGTGCTGCAGCAAAACTAAAAAAAGCAGAAATGTATTCATTTAGGCACATTATTGAGATAAATAAATCACAAAGTACACTTTGTTTCTGTGGATGAAGGAGATGATCTGTTCTCTGATGAGTTCTCTGACCTTCAGGCAGCTCGTTGTGCAGAAAATATGGAATTTTATTCAGGATGTTTTACGCTTCATCCAATGTTCTTATTGCACATCAGTTCCAGAGTGGATCCTCAGCACAAATCTGATCTGGTTCAGGCAGCTCTGATTCTGCTGCCTCAACAAACGACAGAGGAGCTTCCTGAGGAGGAATTGATGGGATCTTGATGCTGCAGTTCATGTTAACTGTCAGCAGGAGTCCCCATAAATGCCACAAACGCTACAGAGAAGATCTACTCACTAAAATTAGTTTGTGAAACTTCCAAAATAAAGTTAAGCTCACCGCATGATGAAAGTGTGGAGTTAAAACTGAATCTGTTTGGAAAATGTCACAGAAGATCAGCAGCTGAAAGGCAAAGAGAAACGGTTTGTTTCCAAAAATAACAAAAAGCTGTGATTCCTGTTTTTTTTTTAATGAAAAGACTTAGAGTTTCTAAAGCCATAAATCAATCCATTCCTGAATATAAAACTACATTTTGACATGTTCAGTTTCTGAAATTTGTTTTCAAAAAGTGTTTACAAATAAGTGCTTATATTTGTGTGTATATGGGCATGTTTGTGTGCGTTTGTGTTTGCTTGTGTGTGTGTGGGTGGGTGTGTTTTTAGTGTGTTCACGTGTGTAAGCATTTATGTGTGGTTATTTTTGGATGTGTGTTTACTTTTGTGTTTATGTGTCAATCCAGATGTGTGTTTCTGTGTGTTTACATGTGTGTCTATGCATGTGTGCGAGTTTTTGAGTGTATTCATGTGTGTGTGTTTATTTTTGGATGTGTGCCTTGGTGTGTTTACCTCTGTAAATGTGTGTGTGCTTACTCGTGCTTTTGTGTGTACATTTTTTGTGTGTGCAGACATGGGGGTGAGTGTGTATGTGTGTGTACATGAGATTTACGACATTAAAAAGATTTTTTGAAAACACTTTGTTTCATGGATTGGAATCAGTTTATTCGAAGCAACAAGAAAAATTATATACTAAATAAGACGAACAAAAGAAATGTTAATTTCTGAAGTAATTTATGTTTATTGCATTTTTCTATTTTATTTGTTGTAAATGTTTTAATCACAGATTTAAACTATTTGCAGAGGAAAAAAAGCAAATATTTTGATTTAAAAGTTAAAAGTACCGTCTGTATCTTATGCATGAAGTTCTCTGTCGTCCCCTGTGTTTATCTCAGATCCTTTCTTACTCCTTTAAGGGACACAAATGTCTTTAACTGTCTTCTTTCCCCCATTTTAGGCCTCCAGAGCCGGTTTACAGCACTGTGAACAAACACTGTGAAAAAGCTCCCTCCCCCCGACACAGTTTCCCTGCAGACTTCAACAAAAGCCCCCTTCACTCCTCCCCCCAACCTAACTGTCACTTAAACCCGCTCCCTGACCCAAACGCCAGGTACTCTCCACTACCCTCATCACAGCTTCTCCTTACCCTCTGTGTACTTTTCCATTCATTCTGCATTATTCGTTTCTTTTTTATGTTGCGGTCACACCGGGCGCGGAAATTCGCGTTCAAGCGACCGCTTACAATGAGAAGTTGATGTAAGCGCTTCTGGCTTCAAAACTCTCACCTTCACTTGTCGCTGCACACGTTTTTAAGTCAACTTTTGGGTTCTACGTCTGATATACGTGGCAATTGAACGTGCGCCGAAAGTTAAACCAGTTGATCTTGGACCAACTAACTCCTTGGGTTTGGTAGTGACATGTGGGTAGTGTCCTTTTCAAGACGCAGATATACCAACCGAGAAATTGATAATTAGTTAGTTTATATGGCTCCAAATCTTTCATTTATCAGAATAGAGTTGTGAAAGAAAAAGCCTGGAGCAAAATTTACAATCTTTCGCTTCAAGCCTCTTCCAGCTGTGAGTACATGCACCAGTATTTCTTAGAGACCGACCTGTGTGAACACCATATACTGAAAGTGCGTTCAAGAACTCCCGTTGAGCGTGCTCTTGAACCACGCCTGATGTGTACGTACCTTTAGTTGTGTTATTTACCAACCAATTCGGAATCTGTCTTGTGTTAGCTCCTCCCCTTTTTGATCTCACATCTTCTTCTGTGAGTTTTCTCCCCTCATCCATCCTTTCTTTAGTTTCTCTGCATCCAGACAACCTTCATCGTTTGTTTGCCTCTCCTCCAGCTCTCATGATCTTGACTGAACCCGGTTTTAGACATGTTGGTTTCAGAGATCCACAAATATTAAGTTTGAAAACCTTTTATTTGCTTGTTTTCCATCTTCTTAATTTTACAAAATGTTTGTCTAACGAGATTATTCTCCACAGTGTTTGTCATCACTTTCTTCATTCAGAAGTTTTTATGAACAAGTTGGCCTTAAACATATCCAATAATTCTACATCATCATTGCTTTTTATGAGACAAACCAGTACATAATTTTTGATATTTATTTGCCCAATTCTTAATACTTTTTTTACATACTATTTTGGCAGACAAAACAACAACAACTGAAGTTTTTTTTTAAGAAGAAGAAACTTACCCAGCGGGTAATTCAATCCATAACCCATAGTTTTTTTAATGTCAATCTAAATCCCAATAATGTGGAAAACATAGATCACACCACAATATGTTTTCATGTTTTTGCTGAACACAAACTATGTCAGTCCAGTTTATGTATAAAACCAAGTACTTCCAAAGGTTGCAGTTGTATATAGAATTGTATATAAGATTAAAACTGTGTTTCTGAGTATTTCTTTATTCAAATCGTGTTGGATCTGAAGCAGATGAAAACCCGCGGGTTGAAAAAGCTCAGGTTTGTGATGCAGCTATTGCCTGGGTGAGCCAGAGTCTCTCCTTCTCCGCTACCATTCTGATGCATCCACTTGCAGACAACTAGATCCATTAACATCTTCATTTTCCTCATCTGAGCTGACATCTGGATCAAAACTGTACAGCTGGATAGCTCTGATGTTGCTCACCATTTTTTCTTTGCAATGCTAATGTTAGCTTGGGATGTGAGGTGCTATAAGCTAGCGGGAGAGAGTGTAAACAAAGACGCTAACTTTTGCTCTGCAGAAAATATGTCTTAAAAATGATAGAGGCTAAAAACTGCATAATCATAAATGAAAGACTACTGATTTTACAATAGATAAAAATATAGTTGGAGTGGGACTTCAAGTGTTTGTTACAACCTGTCGCTTGCAGCATGGATTACCAAGCGACTTATGACTTTGGTGTTCACTCCGTGCTCCATACAGGTTTGCACATTTTTCACCTGCAGACCACCCGAATCCGCCCATGAGGGCAGTTGTGACTTAAAAGAAACCTTTCAGGCCCTGTTGGTGTTTTGTTTGATCTACTGGAGCTTATTAAGAGATCTTTACAGTAGTAAGAACCTCATCTTTTGTATTATTTGTGTAAACCGTTTGCATGTACTTTTAAAGTCCATTCCAATTTTATAACTGCGTAGACCACCGACTCCTGGAAAATCTGAATTTTCCTGTAACAGTTAAAAAAAGCCACACAGGTGGTATTCAGTAAGACCATTTTTCTCATTGTGTTTGCACAGTTACCTCTGCATGCATCTCTATGTGTGGACAAGAGTGAGACAGACAGAAATAGAAAGTGTGTGTAAAAAGGTTCCTTTCCCCCTCAGAACTGAATTTGGGCCAAGCCATCCTAAGTAGAGCACCGTCCCCCTGTGGTGCTCTGACATTCTTCGCTTTTGCCAGAGGAGAGCTTCACGGAAGATTTCGCCTCATTGTGATCTTTGCTCGCCTTTCTGACTCCAGCTGAAGATGCTGCGGCCCACCGAAGCCCCCGATCTGATGTTTTATCTGGACTGTCTGTACAGGGAACCCAGGAAAGTGGTTCTGCACAAGGGCTCCACGGGCCTGGGCTTCAACATCGTAGGTGGTGAAGACGGAGAGGGGATCTTTGTCTCCTTCATTCTCGCCGGAGGACCCGCCGACCTGAGCGGCGAGCTCAGACGAGGCGACCAAATCTTATCAGTAAGACAGATTCACACTTTCATTTGAAATGCTTGACTTAGTCAGACAAATCATGTTGCTACCTAAATAATTTATTTTATTTGTCATTGTTGGGTTATGTTTTTCATAATTCCCCAAAACTCATGTAATCTTTCAAACTATTAATCAAACAGAAATGTTGCCCTTTTGGCCCAATGTTGGATTTAACTAAATAAAATGACAAAATATACATTATTTAAGGGATCTCCCTCCCAATATGCACTCGAAAATCTAACATCCAGGTTTTAAGACAAAGAAAAAGTCAATATAAATGAAGTAATTATTGTACCAAAGATGTCCTAAATAGACAAATGGATAATTGATGTGGAATTCTAAGTTCCATCTTTCTTCATAATTATCACATAACACATATATCCATATAATAAAAGAGCAACTCTAAATCTGATACGTTTTGTCATCTTTTCCTACAAGTAAAGAAGTTATTGCTATTATTGATCGAAAAACACTTAATTTAGGAAAAAATCTGGGTGTTTATAAAGGTAAACGTTATCCTTGCATGTCTCTGTTGTTAAGTAAGATCTGCTATTCTTTTCTTTACCAATATGACTAAAATATATGTGTCTACAGATATGAGGCTTTCTCTTTTCTTTTTCTATTTGTTCCACTTAAAATTGTAACTTTTTTCTGGTCAAAGCAGGTCAAACTGTCAACTGGAATCTGTGCGTCTGTGAAGGAGAATAAACGAAAGAATGAAAAATAAATGTGAAGCTCAGAAGGACTGATCAATCAAACTGAAAATTGATTAACATAAAGAATGTTTCAACGTGAGGTTATAATTGAATTCTTATTTTTAAGGGTTTTTTTATGTTATTTTTTTTATAGTTTTCTTCACGTTGATAGACTGAACAGCAGCTCTGTTAGCGTTTAATCGTATACATTTAAATATTACTAATAATTAAATTAAATCATTTTTCGGTCTAATTGTTTACCTACATTTTCTCTTTAAAATTCACATTTTAAATCCAGAACAGATCTCTTTGTAACCCTCGTCTTGTCCTTGATTTTAATTTGTGCCCAATCAGCTTCTTAATCCACCTAAATTAAAGAAAGTAATTATCATTTCCATGGCGACCTGGTTTTGAAGTCTAACAATAACTTCTCAGCCCCCCCCCATACTGCGCATGTGCACTTGTGTCTGTGCCTGCTGTAGCAGGGTGGTATCCGTCACATTTGCTGCTGCTTTTCTTTACTTCATTCTACAATTATTACTAAAGTCAGATCAAAACAACTTTATTTCCAAAAATTTGTGTCATTAAAGTAAAAGAAATTCCAAAATTGATATTTTTCTATTGACATTTTTGTTGAAACTATGTGGTAATTAAAATAAGATTTAATTAGAATTGTAAATTAAATAAAATGAATAACACTACAAGAGTTAAGGAAGTGTGAAAGTGTGAAAGAAAATTATTTAAATTAAGAAAATCAGCAATTAGTTGATAATAAATGCAGCAAGTATTCTAAACCTTATGCCTACACAAAATATATAGCAAAATATGTCAATTTATTCATGTTTATTTGTATTTAATGCAGTGCATTTAAAAGATAAATATCTGAAAACATAAAATTGTAACAATTTTAAACTGAAATGTTAAAGAAACCTCACAATATCCCATTAATGAATACTAAAATGGCTGTTTTGATGTTCAGGCTCAATTTATTTCCACTTTATTAAATATATTTTGTTGACTTCTCAGTGTCACACTTAAGTCAGTCTTTAAGCTCCTTTTGTTCCTCATTCTCCACGTTTCTGCAAGAGTTGTGGAACAAACGAAAGTTATTATAATACAGTGTGGAGGTCTTTCAAAGACTAATACATCACAAGAAAATATGTGGAATTTGCTCTCTCTTAAAACTGATTGGTCCTCTACAGGTTAGAATTTGAGGTATGTGCATATGAATCCTAGCTCCATATTTCTCTTAAAAGTAGATTCAAGGAGGGAGTACTCTAAAAAATTAGGCATTGCAGTTCACCTTATGCAGTTTCATATATTTTTCTTTTTTAGTGCAATGTTGCTTCTTTTTTTCTACAGTTGGTTGTTGACCTTATGAATCAATCTCCATACTGTGTTTCCTGTACAGAAAACATTCAGTTTGTCACATCTGAACTTTTTTTTTTCCAAGGATTTTTTAACTTCATTAGTGTCCGTGAGAGACATTAAATCTTGTACACCTTTGTCATGGGAGGGGTCACACATCAATGTAAATGTGGGGTCATCTGGACCCCATAAGAGAGCACAAGGGGGGAGAAGTTTACATACCCTGGAAGAAATTATGGTCATAAGGACAACAAAGATGCAAAAGGGTTTGAATGACAGCTTAAGGTAACCGTCCTGACCTGTGACTCGTTTGCCTGTAATCAATGTGTGTGCACAACAGGTTTAGGAGTTTCTGGACTCCCAACAGACCATTGCATCCTTCATCCAGTGACATTTCTGGATCCTGAGTCATGGGAAAATCTAAAGAGCTGTCATAAGATCTACGGGAAAGGGTAACTGAACTGTACAAAACAGGAAAGGGATATAAGAAGATTTCCATGCCATCGAGCAGTGTTCAAACTTTGATCAAGAAGTGGAAAATGAGGGGTTCTGTTGAAACCAAACCACAGTTACAACAATTTTTGCCAGAAAATTTGTCAGGGATTCAAAGAAAAAACCTGCTAATAACTTCAGTTGTGGTTCAGGAATGAAAAACGGTAGTGTGGAAGATGTACAATAATGAGGCATCTGAAGAAAAATGTCGCCAGAAGAAAGACTTTTTTTGCATAAAAGCCACAAACTAGTTTGCTTCCAATACTCCAAACAGCACAGAGACAAACCTCCAAACTTCTGGACCAAAGTCATTAGGAGTGATGTGACAGAGATTGAACTTTTTAGCTACAGCTATAAATGCTACATTTGGAGAGGAGTCAACAAGGCCTGTGATGAAAACAAAACTACTCCTACAGTGAAACACGGAGGCGGATCGCTAATGGTTTGGGGATGTATGAGCTACAAATTTAGTCAAAATTGATGGCAAGATGAATGCAGCACATTATCAGAAGATACTGGAGGAAAACATGCACTCTTCAGCTTGGAGGCTGCACATGGGACGCACTTGGACATTTCAACATGACAACAATCCAAAACACAAGGCAAAGTCCACCTGTCATTGGTTAAACCAGAATAAGGTGAAGATTCAGGATTGGTCGTCTCAGTCTCCTGACCTCAAGATTATTGAGACACTCAGGGGAGATCTCAATGGCCAGTTCAAGCAAATCAGCCAGAGAATTTAAAATAACCTGATGTTTTCTGACCAGAAGAATGAAATGCTTTACAATTAACTAAACTTCTGAGTACAACTGTAAATATTTGATATCAGATCTTTTTTCATTCTATAATACTGGACTTATTTTTGTATGAAAGGTTTGAGCTTCATGAGTTTAGAAAAAGGCAGAAAAGTTTGAAAATATTCATGTTTGTCTAAGAAAAGTGTATCAAGTGTGTAGATTGGAGTTTAACAGTCTTAAAACATCTGTAATTCTACTTTGTAGATTCCACCCATCGCAGGATATTTTTACAATGCAACTCCTGCGACTAACGAGTAGACACAAAATATATGAATTTGTTTTTGAAACAGGTGAATGGCATCGACCTCAGAGGAGCCACACATGAACAGGCAGCGGCGGCACTGAAAGGGGCGGGGCAAGTGGTCACCATCTTTGCCCAGTACAGACCAGAAGGTACGTCGCCACAGATATACGGGATAAAAACAGAGCTGCTACCAGGTACAGGAAAATTCTCTGGAATTCATTAAAAAATATATATTTAATTATAGAATTAAACCCTATAAATCGTTATCACATTGACTCAGCAATGTAGGATTTTTTATATTTCTATTAACTTTTTTTGCTTCTGACTTTGAAAGAAATTTTTAATCAACTACATCAAATGTCGCTTTTTCTTCTCATTTTCTCTTTCAGAATACAGTCGCTTTGAGGCCAAAATTCATGACCTCAGGGAGCAGATGATGAACCACAGCATGAGCTCTGGTTCAGGATCTCTTCGAACCAATCAGAAGAAGTCTCTCTATGTCAGGTTTGTTTTATTTGAATTCAAGTTTGAGTATAAGCTCATTTCTAAAATTGAGGAAAGAAATTAAGGCCTAAGGACACTGTAATTTTATTTTGAAAGCACTTTTCTATCAGTTGTGAAGATAAAGTAAAATTATCTCCAGCTTTAAGAAGGAAAACAGAATTTCCTGTGACAAATTTTGATACAACAGTAAATTAACATTTGCTGTGAGTCGCAAATAAGACAAGCTGTTTTTCTTTAAATAAAAAATCAGAAAAGTAGTCTGACTTCATCTTTTCTTAAAGAATAACTTAAAAGAAATATTTCTGCAACTCAGATGTTTGCATGTATCCATGTGTGGGTCTAAAATTGTAAAAAGAGAAATTGAACTTCCTGTTTGAAGCCTTACAGCTCCAGCAGGTCACTAGTTTCTGGAAGTATGCTTAAAAAGTCAAATAAAGTTTGAAAATTATTTTAATAGCAGAAGCTGTTACAGTAATCACAAAAATGTAAAGACTGGTGTTAAATATATTTTATACTGTGTTTTTAAGGAATGACTTAAAAAGCCAAATAAGTTAATTTTCTGAAAATGTTCCCAACTTAATTTATACTTAGGTTGTCACTTAAAGTTTTAAGTTTATAGTTTATATTTTACTTGTAATTTAATTATTCTGTATTTTAATGTTTTTTTTATGGGTGTTGACCTTTGGATCTTTAGTCTATAATGAAATTCTACTTTAAGAAATTATATATTGTGGACATTTAATGACTAATCGATGAAGTTGGAAATGTAAACATTTTTTCTTATTCCTTTCACCTTTTAGAATCTGTTATAACTACATGAAATCTGTAAGGAAATTAAGTGATATCCAGGCGTACTCTGGTTTTCTCTTATTTAGGTTTTGCAACACAATGATTTGAATTTTCCTCTTTTTAGAGCACTGTTTGACTATGAAAAGGCGAAGGACAGTGGGCTCCCCAGCCAAGGGCTCAGCTTCAGGTACGGAGACATCCTCCATGTCATCAACGCCGCCGATGATGAGTGGTGGCAGGCCCGCCGTGTCACCCTGCATGGAGACAGTGAGGAAATGGGCGTCATCCCTAGTAAGAGACGGTAAGTGTCCGATTATCATCCCTTTTTGACAACAGAAGAATAGAATTTTGACTAGATTTGAACGCTGAAAGTAAGTTGTGCTCAGTGATATACATTAGTTGGCTTCCTTTAAACTAAAAATGATTGATATATGTCTTTGTAGGGTGGAAAGGAAAGACCGTGCACGCCTTAAAACTGTGAAATTCAATGCAAAACTCGGGTCTTCTGATTCAAGAGGGGTAAGTGCATTACTGCTATGTGGAAATGTATTTCCTAATCCAACATTCTTCCTTTAATTTTTTTAATTTGTCTGTCATTTATTACTCTCTCTGGAAGATTTTCCCCCAAAAATATAAATTAGCCTGTTTGTGTGTGTGACATCATGAAGGGACTATTTCCTCTTCCAATCTACAGGATTAAAATGAAATCTGAAAACATCTTAACCTGATGTCCTCATTTCAAGTTCCATCACTGCTTGTTTTTTGTTTTCATTCCGATTCAGTTATTTTATGTTGCTTTTCCCGTAGCATGACCCTTGATAAACTCCCACCTCATTTTGCTTTTACTTGAAATTGTTTTCAGCCAATGGAATGATGGGAATACCAGTAAAAAAAATCTGTTGAAATAGAGAAAACTAAAAATTAGTGTTGAGATTCACTTGCATAGCAGTTAAATGTGAGAAAACTATTTTAAGTCCCTGAAGCTCAACTGACCTCTAGGTCATGATCTCTCAAAACATCACACTTGCTGCTGGTTACCTGGATCAGGTTTGTTGAGTCAATCAGACAGGAAATCAGCAGAAAGCAGAACACTGAAAAACCAGAAAGGTGCTAGTAGATCTCAAACATCAGAATTTGGAAGTCCTGTTATAAAATATGTCAATAACAAACAAAAAAAGATGTGAAAGACCTGTACGCCGATGACCTAATGCTATTTTACATGGGAGTTATGTCTGACTGGATTTGCTTTTCTTACAGTCACAAAGTCTACTGCCACCTAGTGGTGCTAGGAAGTTGAATATTTTTCATTTATCCATTAGTGTCAATGTACAAATGTTTAAAAGTCTGTATTTTTGTTACACCTTTAGCTACAGTCATGGCCAAAAGTTTTGAGAATGACACAAATATTACATTTCCACAAGGTCTGTTCCTTCAGGGTTTTTGGGTGTTTGCCAGATGTTCCTATGGTATAATGACATAAAATTAGAAGCATTTGACAAGTACCAAAAGCTTTTATTGAGAATTATGTTAGCTGGTCCTTTTGTGAACGGGCTAAAATGCAGTGGAAATGTGGTTTCAGTGATAAAGTTCATTTTCAAGGCAAATAGGGACAAATAATTGCAGTTGAGTGGATCACTCCCCATAACATTCTGGAGTATGTATAAATTTCCATGAGACTACAGGCTTTAGAAAGATTAATAGTTGTGTTATTCTCAAAACTTCTGGCCATAACTGTATAAATTACTACCAATATAAAAAAAACAAAAACAAAAATTGTTGATAAGCACAAGTTTTTATTACCGGTAATATTTATTAATAGCGGCAAAAAAACCCTTAATACTTTCTCAACTACATAAACTCACCATGCTAATTAATGGGACTGAAAAAATATTGTTACATATTAGATACATATTTAACTATATATTTTTTTTATTTTTAGAACTGCAGCTTTCACACTGTAGCTACTACTGTATATACATTTAAACTATTTAGCTGCTAGCTTAAAGCTAGCTAGAGTAACATTTATCAGCTAGCTTAATTTTAGCTCATAGATGGAGCTACATGAAGATGAAACAAGCTAGCAGCTAGAAATTAACGATAAAAGTTTCTAACCAGGAACTAGTATAAAGTGTTAATTATTCAATCTTTATTTGTGTACAATTAAGAACTATGTGCATCAATCCATCCTTTTTGTTAGCAAGAGTTGTTAGCCTTGACAGCAGATCACAATACAACCGGATACAAATTCAAGTATGGTGTTCAATAAAAATATTTTATCATTGTGTGCCAGTTTTTAGGAGGAGTTTGTCAATGTAGACATGACATGATCTGAACCGTGTTTTTAAATCTAGATTTAACTTCTCCACATGAGACTGTTTGGTCTAATACTTCTGTAGGAAAACACATTTTCTATAGAACAAATAACAGGCAAAGTATGTTTCATATTTAATGAGCTCCAACAAATGTAGTTTTTTCTTCATTAAAGGAAAGCAATAAAATAATGAAATGAAATTAATGATGACCCATTTACAGTTTAACTCATTTAATTTAAGTTTAAATTTGTTTTATTTGTCTCACATTAAGTTTTTTAGTTTTTCTAATTTCAACAAATGAAAATTTAGTGATATTCCTATCATTCTGTAAAATGCAACTGTGACACATCAAGAAGTACACAAAAGATAATCAATTAAGCCAAATTATTACAGTAATATTTGCTCACGTTCAAAAAATCATATTTTTTGAACGTGAGCAAATATTAAAGAAAGGGTGGCTTCCTGGTAAATTTGGTTTTACATCGTCAAAAGCAAATTAGAACATTTGCGTTGACTTTCAGTATAGTTCACAAAAATCATTTAAAAAAGAAAGTTGAAAAACTTCTTGATGCCCCACTTTTTGCAAGTCCTTACTTTGCTGCATGAACTTGACAGATATGCCTGTTTGCGCCATGCTTTCTCTGCCTTCACAGTCATTCACTGACACGCATAAAAAGAGTTTCATCTTCACACGAAAGTTCCCATTCTACAAGAACAAAGAGGACGAGCAGGATGCCAGTGATTCACAACGTAAGTATGCTCGCAGACAGAACCGTCTGGGTCACGCGTGGAGCCGGTGAGCCAACGGCAGCGTTTGAAGCATCCTGCTTCCTGTTGTCATCCTTTCCTGAGGTTTTTATTTGGGAGAAAGGGGTATCCTCAGTTCAGTGTAACTCATCTCCTCATCTTTGTGATACCTTTCCTGTTGGTTAACATTCAGATTTATTCCAGAGTTGATCTGTAAATCCTGTTGTATTTGGCTCCCCCTGCTGGCTGCTCACTAACATGACAGGGAAGTGTTTGTGGACTCTGTCTTTTTGCTTATGTTGCGGCTGTTTCCCTTCCTTTTTATTTTTCCTGTCTCATCCGGCTCATGTGGCTGGGCCGATAGGACATCCTGGGGATAGGTGATGATGGGTATGGGACAAAGATTTCCAGTAAGTTTGTGCACACTGTAGCCAATGTGGCACACTTCTTTTCTGAACTTGTCTCCACTGCCTGCCTTAGTGCATGTTGCGGTAGCTGGATGTTGCTTCTTGCTTGTAAGATAACAAATTATACTCCTTAAACTCAGTTTTTAAGAGCATGATGTTTTTGATGGTTAAAGGTTAAGTTTCTTTGGATTGTTGTAACTCGATAAGTTGCTTAAAACTATAATCCTTAGTTATAGAAATAGTTTATGTTGGTAAATTTGAGTTTCATTCTTGATCAAAAAAGGTAGTTTTGACTTTTGCTGGTACAAGAAGTTGTTTTTGCCCAAAAACTAAAAACATGAAAATCCCCAAGAGAGGCAGTCATAACTATTAAAGCAAAGAAAATTCCCTGCTATAAAGGAAAAATGTAATATCATCGATACAATGTACTTGAGACTAACCAAACTAACCATCATTAAATGTCTTCAAGGCCAAGCTTGAAATAACAAGGAATTCCAGAAAAGATTGTGATTGTCTCTCTTGGTCACAGATTTTGCAACTTTTATGAGTCGGTGTTTTCATATTTTGATTATGTTTCAATATCCTAATGTTTTAACGTGCCTAAAAAGCAGACGCATTTTTAAAAGTTAAAAAGTTTTAACAAGTGTGGCTGCCTCTTGGCCAAGAGGTTCTTCATATTTATGGAAATAATCGGGTTAAATAAAGGTGAATAAAATAAAAGAAAACATAGAATTAGGGTGTTAGTCAAAATGTTGTTTAATTAGTAACATATTGGTATTCAATAGGGTGTTTCTCCAGCTAAAAATCTTTTTTTATTTGATTTAAATTGAAAATAGTACATTTTAGCTGCTAAGTCTGAGTTTTTCCCGTAAGTGGGCCACAGAACCTCACAGGATCTAGCCGACCTGCGTTTATAATTTACAGTCATTTGCTCAAACAGTGTACCAGTATACTTTTATTCAGCTTTTCTCTCCTCCATGAAGGCCCAAAGTGCACACACACACATTCACACACTGATGGCATCACACCGGTGCCAAACCTGTGAACACCAGGAGCAATTTGGGTTTGACATATGGACGGGCAGGCCGGGAACTGAACCTGGCATGTTCTGGTCAGAGCTCTGCACTCTTCGTCTTGTTTTGAAGATGGAAGGAAATAAAAAATGTCATAAAATACAGACAGGAAGTCAGCTATATCTGCTAACGCATCAACAAATGTGATAGAGCTCCATCTACATGGTTAAAATGGGTGAAAAAGGAAAGAAAGTGAGTTTTACTGTTTGTTTTACTGTTTTTCATTTGGTCAACTTCTTCTGGGTAGTTACACTAGATACATTGGATTTATTGTCCAAAGAAAACTTAGCAAACTTAAAGAAAGTTGTTGTCTAAAGCTGCTGCTGGAAAATGTTTTCTGTACTGTAGTATTTTATAGACGTGTTAGTATCACAGTTTGCATGTTCTGGATGTTGGACAGCGACGTGACAAAACCACCATGATGTCAAACAGGAGCTCCACACACCTGCATGAGCATGCAGATTATGGACCGGGGTGTTCTGCTGGGATGGACCTTCACTCTTAGATCAGACGGATTGAGTGTTTGCATGATGCATCATCACCTGAAATGTTTGCCTGTCTGCATGTCAAGTTAAATAAATGTCACTTATCTTCATAATGATGCAAACATGGATGCATGTTACATTTTTGATTTATTAACACACAGTTCAGATGTGGTTTCAGTTTTTAGGCGTTTCTAACTCAAACTATTATAAGTAAACTAGTTGTGTTTAGTTAAGCCTGTTTTTAAAATGTTTTTTTTTTTATGCTCTTTACATTTAAATCCTGATTTTTATATTATATTATATTTTATTTTTGAACTTTTTGAAATGCAACAAGGAAGAAAAAGATTCAGTTTGTGTCATTTATTTGAATTTATAGCTGCAGCTTTACCTCAGGGTGGCAAACGAAAAGCAAATTCCTATGTTGGCATGTCATTTTGTTTGTGTGTTTTTTGTTTTCTTTTGTTAAACAGAGTGTCGGTGTTCTTACATTTATGAATCTGTTTATTCTTAGGAAGTAGAGATGAGGTGATTCTGTCGTATGAAGCTGTGCTGCGACAAGAAAGTAAGTCTGTGTTTCTTTACTCCTTTTTTAAAAAAAATATTGTATTTTTTTTTAGTTGGAATGTACAATACATACAATCTCCTAAGGAAGAACAGGAGTAGGATGAGGACAAAGTCTTATAAATCTCTACCTCACTCTTTTTATTACAAATAATACAAACATATGACTAAATAAGTAATCAAAACAAACACAAAAGGAAAACCCGTAATAAAAACAATACAAACAGGAACACAATATTTACGTCATACTGCATACAAATCAATCATTTTGTTTTTACATTTAAACTTAAAACTTAAACCCTTTTTCAGCTCATTATCCAACGCATTCCATTTTTTAACACCAGTAAATAATAATAGTCGAAATAGTCGTTTGTTTAAATGTAGTTTTTACTTTAGGTAAAGTCAAAATTTCTTCCACTATTTCCTTGATTTATGACAAAAATATTCTGTAAACTACGTGGTAACTTAACATTTTGGGTTTTAAACATTACCAGCAGTGTCTGCAGAGAACATAAATCTTTAAACTTCAGTATTCTTGACTTAAAACATAGTTTAGAGGTGTACTCATTGTAGGAAGTCAAATGTATTATACGTAATGATTTTTTTTTGCAGAATAATTGAATGTTCTAGGTTCGACTCATAAGAATTATCCAGACTTCCAAACAATATGAAAAATATGGTAAAATCAAGGAGAAATACAGAATATTCATAGCTTTGTAATTTAACAAATATTTAGTTTTGTTAAAAATTGCAAGATTTTTTACTTATTTTTTGTTTTATATAAACAATATGTTACTTTTATTTTAAATTCTCATCAACAATAAATCCCAGAAATCTTGGTTTTAACCCAGTTGTTGTTTTTTGTTATTAGAAATGTTAAATGTCTATATTTTATACCAATAGTCCATGTCTGATTGTGTTAAGTATCTGAACAAGTAAATATTTATTTCTTTTTTAGTTAAAAAAAAAAAAAATTGGTACGTATCCAAACTTATCGAGATGGATTTTATAATATAATTAAATTGTATATTTCAAAACTATGTTGGCAGATTTTCCAAATCCATTTTTTGATCTGAGCAGAATTTTTTGAATACTTTTCTTTCCAAAAATGTGTTATATTTCTGGTGGGAAAGCGTAAATAATTGAGAAGATGTGCTAATATTGATCCTTTTGTTGACAGTTGATTATGCCAGACCAGTCATAATCCTTGGACCAATGAAGGACAGGATCAATGAAGATCTGATCTCAGAGTTCCCAGACAAGTTCGGTTCTTGTGTTCCGCGTAAGTACCAAAGTTCCAAAGTTTGCTGAAAAGACCAAAACTGCTTGTCCAAAAACCCTATCTATTATTTGGTTATTGCTAATGCTGCCCTGATAAAAGAGCGGCAAATGTTTCAATCTATTGAACATTTAAATAAAGTACAAAAATACAAAATTTAGACTATTATTGTTTTAAATCTTGGTTCTGTTTTTATTGATCTTTTCACCACAGAAGAGTCCCTTTACCCCAGTTAACAAACGTAAAAACAAATTGTCGTACAAAATTTAAACTTAAGGTTTTTTTATTTAAAATATTTCTAAATTGTCTCACTTATCATTAGTTAGCCTAATTCCCTTTGTCTATAAAGGACACATGGAAAAGAAGGTTCTAACATGAAATGTACCGTAAAGTTCTAGAATCAGGAAATGTGTTGAAAAAATGATCAATCAGAAGTGATTTATTGATGATTGAAGTTCTTCAATTTTGCAGCACAAACAATATTTAAATGAAAACATCATTCATGACAGCTTAACACAAAAGTAAAAAAAATCATTTTTTTTAATTAATAAACCAGTCTACATTCACTTTTTGTGAGCATGTTTTAATTTTCTTTTATGTTATTTCACTTCCTAAACCTTTTAAAGCTGCTAACAGTTCAGATTATCAAGGTAAGTGAGCAGCTAAACAAATTCAACATCTTTTCCTGAATTTATCCCATGAATCATTTTCTATTCTATTAATATTTTTATGTAAGTTCAGTTGTTTAGGTTTTGTTATTGTGAGGGTCACAAGTATGATTCTAGGAAAAAGTATTTTTTTCTGAGCTTATAGGAAGTGTTCAAAGTTATATCATAATATCTTTAAATATTTTAAGGAATGTATAACTAAAGGAATTTAATTTAGATTGAGTTATGGTTGAAATTATTTGGCCCATTTCACAAGAAGAATTAAAAAAGAAGCAAAAATAGTTCTATTTTAACATGAAATTTTAACATGAAGTTTAATTTAGTTGTTTATTTTAGCAATTAGCTATTGTTTATATTTTAGGATCGACCTTCTGCATCTGTAAAATTACCGTCAGGAAGCCCAATGAGGCAATTGTTTTTGTGATATTGGACTATATAAATACATTTTATTGAATTAAATTGTAAAAATGTTGGTTTGAAAGAAAAAAAGACAGTTCTTCAAGTCAAATTATATTTTCTTAGGTCTTCTGTCTTTTATTAATTGTAAAAAAATAGATATTTATCCACCAATTTGGCATTTTTGTCCTTGAGGTGGTCTGGAAATTTTTGCCGACTTATCTTTGTCTGCAAAATGTAAGAAATGTTGCACTTTTGGTTTTACTCTTTTCAACACTGATATTCATATTTTATTTAGGAAACAGGGAAATCCTGGGAAATGGCAGAAAGGCTTTCCCATCAGCAGCGGCAGCCACATTTTAATGGTTTATATTCACTTCGGGTTGAGTTTTGATTTTAATATTATTAAAAGAGAACAGCCAACAGTAACTGGAGTGAACTGTGCACTAAATGGTAGCAGTTTAGTCCCAGTATAAGAAGGAGAAGAACAAAGACTGACACTACTGCCACATATGTTTAAATCCAGTTTAAAAACATCCTTTTTTATGAACAAACACATCTTTATACTGAATTTTGTTCAGAAAGCTGATTTTCATGAAGCAGTGGGAGCAAATAAAACCTTCAAGAAAAATAAACTGCTTCCACTGCTGCGTGGCATTATTATTATTATTATTATTATTTAGAAAACCCAATTAGTTACGGTGAATCATCTGCTAAGCAGTACAGCTGAGACACTTAGAAGTGTTGCCTAGTGCTGTCCTGTCTGCTGATTTTCTGACATCTTTGTTTCTAAATGTTTTATTGAAACGAGGTCGTTTCACAGAAGTTGGAGCTCAGCAACTACTACTTGGAAACATAACTGTCGCAGATTTTTACTTTTTGACAGTGATTCTTGTAAATAATAGAACTGTGAAGTTAGGTTGTTATTTGAAAACCCCTCTAAAAATCTTCTTTATATTATGATCATTTGTCAAGCTTTCAAACATTTGTCCTTGCATTTTAAATAATGGGATTCAGAGGCTGCAGTTTACTCACTTGCCAGCTTTTTAGAGTAGCTGGCCTCAGTTTGGTATTTGCATCTTAGTGCCCTGATGGTTTTGGTGCCATAGCTGCTATACTGGGTTTTTATCATACAGGTAGTTGGCCTTTCAATTACTTTAGATGGATCAGTTAATTATAAGATCCAGATTTGGTAGCCTGCTTTGGCAAAAATAAAGCTTTCATCCTCTTCAATAGAGTCAGTTTAGCTCTTTCTGCTGCCCTTTAGATCTTTCAGGTTTTTTTTTTTTTTGCTTGCTTTCGTTAGTGTTTTGTTAAGCTCAGGTATTTCTGTGAGATGGCTTTTCTTTACCCCAAAGATACAACGAGGCAGAGGAGGGACGGCGAGGTCGACGGGCGGGACTACCACTTCGTGACATCCAGAGAGCAAATGGAGAGAGACATCCAAGAGCACAAGTTCATCGAGGCGGGACAGTACAATGAAAATCTGTATGGAACAAGTGTCCAGTCTGTGAAATATGTGGCTGAAAGGGTGAGAATCTTCATGGGGGACATTTAAAGTCTTATTTCAAACTACCTGTACGGGTGTCTGCGGTCAAAAAGTCAGCAAACCTACAGGGGATACACAACTGACAAAATATCAAGGTTATACATCATTGGAGTTTCATTTAGGGGCCAAAAAGTATTCAGTCAGCCACCAAAAGTGCAAGTTGTCCCACTTACAAAGATTAGAGGCCTGTAATTTTCACCATAGGTAAACCTCAACTATGAGAGACAAAATGATGAAAAATAATACAGAAAATCACATTGTCTGATTTTTAAAGAATGTATTTGAAAATTATGGTGGAAAATAAGTATTTGGTCACCTACAAACAAGCAAGATTTGTGGCTTTTTTACATTTCAATAAAGAGCAAAACGGTGGTTTGACTTATTACTGTATAACACTCTAAATATGCAGAAATGATTTGTTTAATTTTTTTATTTATTTAAGGGTAAACACTGTATTCTGGATGTTTCTGGAAACGCCATCAAGCGACTTCAAGTAGCGCAGCTCTTCCCGATTGCAATCTTCATAAAACCAAAATCTGTTGAATCATTATTGTGAGTATTTATTCTGTTTTAAATGTCAAGTGTTTTTTTTTTTTTTTACGTCATACCACTTTCAGTAATAGTTTATTTAATTAGTAGATGTCCATAGATTTGTTTCTTCTTAGTTCATCCTTAATGTAAACACATTACGAGGATTTTCTTCTTATTTGCCAAAGTTACATATATATATAGTAAATTATATTTTTATAATGGTATGATCCTGCTTATTTGTACGGTTATGTCAATCCTGCTCGCATTGTGTCCTCCTTTGCAGAGACATGAATAAGAGACTATCCGAGGAACAAGCGAGGAAGATGTTCGACAGGGCGATGAAACTGGAGCAGGAGTTTGGAGAGTTCTTCACAGGTGAGGAGCTAGTTGGAGCTCAAATGTGTAAAAATGTTTGTGGATTCAGTGTCTCCGAGTTGACCCTTCAACCAAATCTCAAAGCAAAAATATTCTCTGGTAAGTAGGTGCAAGTACTTTTGTGGGGCCAAATTGGTGTAAACTATCACTAAATTCTGACAGACTTGGATTGTTTAACTTCTAAATGCAACAGGGTTGGTAAAATATTCCCTCTAAGTCCTGGTTTCTCTTTAAGTGCATCTCCCTTTTTGCTTTCCAGCAATGGTTCAAGGAGACTCCTTAGAGGACATATATAACCAATGCAAACAGGTCATAGACGAACATTCAGGACCCTATATTTGGATCCCTGCAAAGGAGAAACTATGACTCACCCTCCTGGAAGGAAACCAAGACTGCTTGGAATTAGTAATAAGCTGTAAATAAAAAATAAGAACTGAGAAAGAATGGATATGTCTTCCATTTATACTCGCTAAGGATAAGTTATTTTTTATTTTATTTTTTTCTGCTGTTGTTTTGTTTTTCACTCAACGTGGACGATTGAAAGAAAGATCAAAAGTTGAGAGAATCTAAATTTGCAGATGTGTGGGTTTTACTCACAGAGGTTCATGGGCACCACAGCTGTAACACCTTCTCTCTCCTGTCACGCTGCAACGACAAAATAAAACAAACTGATTTCAAGACGTCTTTTGTTTTTGTGTCTCAAAAACTTTCATTGCTGTTTCAGCCATAAATTTGAAATAAACAGGGGAAGAAAAGCTCCCGTTTTAAACCCTGAATTAAAGTGTTTACATTTTTATCAAACTTTTTGACACTTATAAAAGCAGATTAAGGGAAAGGCAACAAACGTGAAACTTTTGGGACGTTTAGAAGCTGGAGCTGCACCGTCCTGGAAGATTTTAGTGAGAAGGCATCGCCGGACACACAATGTCAAGTCACAGATCCAACGACACCAAAGCGGAGCCACAACGGCAGGAGGAGTGTTCTAACATCTGTCATCCACGTCTGAAGCTAGTGTGTTATTGCATGCTTCATATTTGCAGAATCCAAGAAGAAAGAGTCAAAGGTTGACTATCAAAATTGAGTCAATCTCTTGTATTTTTTTCCAGACAGAAAATCATGTTTGGGATGATAATAAAACTATAAAAAATATTATTTTAATTTGTTTTAAAATGAACTTGAATGTAGAATGCTTATTATTATATTGTTCAGCAATAATAAATAATTGTTTGGGTTTTTAGGATTTGTTTTTATTTTAATTTGATAAAATACTCAAAGCATTTTTGTTAAACAAAATATTATTTTTTTTTAATTGCCCCAAAAATATATTTTTGCAAATATTAAGAAAATTAAAGAAATTTAAAATACGATTTTAAATGACTGATCTTTGAAGAAAAGGCTTGTGCAGGTTTATTTCTGTAGGATCTTCTGCATCGACTCTCCCTGGTATGTAGTTGAAGAAGCTTCTTGGTAAAGTCACATTGTGTTTTGGGTGCAGAGTGTAGTCAATCCTGCTGCTAAACTTGTTCAACATGATTCTTTCTACAATAACCTAAAGGAACTTCAGGATCTTCATTATTTGGAACCTCTGACTGTGAAACCATCAACATTTTTCATTCCTCTTAAGCGCCGTCTCTTGCAGGTTCACAATCCAGGAGACCGTTCTGCAGACTCTCAGTCAGAGAGTTGATGGCTCATTGCCCTTCCCTTCCATGTGGCAAGTCTTCTAAAACCAGGGATGCTCCACCCAAACTGTTTTTGACATTACAACACCTGTTAATGCAACTTACTGTGGACATAATGCAACTAAATCACAGTGCTCCATTAAACTTTGCTGACTTAAACATGCATTTAAAGTTAATAACTACTATGCCAGTCTAAAACAGAAGTGCGTCTGAATTTTTTTTATTGAAAGTATAAAGTTTGGAAATAATCCAAAGATAAAAATCTAACATTTATTCAAAATAAAAAACAAATGCAATCAATTTGTTCTTAAAAACATATGTGAAATCAGTCATTTAAAATTGGGTGTGATCTAGTTGAAAATTTGGATAAAAGGCTATATACTAAAATAACAATATAGGTATAAAATTAGCTTTTTAAAAAATAAATACATT
This sequence comes from Oryzias melastigma, assembly GCF_002922805.2. Taxonomy (NCBI): domain Eukaryota; kingdom Metazoa; phylum Chordata; class Actinopteri; order Beloniformes; family Adrianichthyidae; genus Oryzias; species Oryzias melastigma. Next base: position 18,683,269 of record NC_050525.1, on the reverse strand, counting down.
TGATTACTAAATATCTGGATTACAAAGTCCTGGAGATGACATTCAATGAATAAATAAATTGTACCCTCAAATTAATCATTTGTAGTCAAAAATATGAATAATTTGAAAGAAAATTAGAATTTTTGTGGGATGAAATTAGTATATTTTGGCACAAATTTGCATTTTTTTATGCTTAAACTAGCATTTCTTGGCCACAAGTTAGCATTTTGGGGGCACAAATTAGTATAATGTGCAAGAAAATTAGTATTTTGTGGTCACAATTACTGTATTTTCTATGCACAAATTAGCATTTTTGGGCACAGGTTATTATTTTATGGTCACAATTTAGTATTTTTTCTGCACATATTTGCATTTTGTGTGCACAATTTATGATTGTGTGGCCACAAATTAGCATTTATGGGCACAAATTAGTATAATTTGCTAGAAAGTTGGTATTTCGTGTGCACAAATTAGCATCTTGTGGACACAAGTTATTATTTTGTGGCCACAATTTAGTATTATGTGTGCATTTGTAAGCATTTTGTGGACATAAATTAGCCTTTTTTGGGGCACAATTTAGTATTTTTTGGCCACAAATGAGCATTTTGTGTGCATGAAATGCTTATTTGAGCTTACAAAATACTAATTTGTTGCCACAAAATGCTTGTTTGATGCAGAAAAGACTAATTTGCAGTCACAAGTGATTAATTTAGGGGAACAGTTGATTAGTTTTTGATGCTCTGTCAAGAGCTCCATAATGGATGCCTTAAATAGAGACAGAAAATAAAAAGTATTGTAGTAGAGCATGTTTATTTCTTTATTCCCATTTCATTCAAACTCAAGATGAGACACTTCAGGTATTTCTGAGAGATTGAGAAATAATCTTAGTCAATAACGATCAAAACATGCTTCTTTAAACTCCCACTTCGATTATATATTTTTTGTATTGTAAAATTGCTTTCATATGTCTTTTAGTTATGATTATGCAGTTGTTTTTTTATACAAAATCTAAAAAGCCTTTGACTATTTTAAGACATATTTCTGCAGAAACTCATCAGAAATGTGCCTCTGAGTTGTTGATGTTGGTGTGGAAGTTAGCCTCTGCTAATTTCCTATCAGCCTATTGTTTACATGCACTCCAGCTCGCTTATAGCACCTCACAAGTCCAAACTAACATTAGTGGTGCAACAGAAACTGCAAGAAATATTTAGGGACTACAAGGCACAATTTTCTAAGACCCAGAGACAAAATCTGGTGACCACAAATGATAAAGCTTCCAATTCTGAACACAAAATAAATAAAACAACTCATTAGACCTAAAATTCCGCAAGTTATTAATGTGTAAAATATTTTACGTTCACTTTTGTTTTTCGGGTCGAATAATGAGACATATTGATAATCACAGGTACAAATATCGAATATTTTTGTCTTTTTAGGTACTACAGCTTCTTTGTTTGTGCTCTAAGCTCCATCAATTTTTGACATTTTTCAAGTGATTCTGCACCGACCATCTGCTTTTTATCCATTACAATTTGAAAGAAGAAATACTCATAAACACAGTTTTTTTATCTTAAAAGAGAGAAGAAAATAGAAAAGCTAGCGGCTGATTACCACTAGCTGAGTGGCAAAGTTAGCAGCTGATCACCGCTAGTTGAGCAGCGAAGCTAACTGTTGAGCACCACTAGTTGGGCGGCTAAGCTAGTGGCTGAGCACTGCTTGATTGGCGAAGTTAACATCTGATCACTTCTAGCTTCGTGAAGAAACTGTGTATTTGTGTTAGCCTAGGGGGCGGTGCTGGCAGTGCAGACTCTCCCTGATAGGGCTGTTCTCCATTCATGACATCAGCTCGGGAGAACTCGCTCGCTTTTGTGGGTTGGGATCAGCCTTTTGTGTGGATCAGAATATCGCTTTAGGGTTGTGTTTAAAGTGAGGAATGAACATTATAATACACTTAGAAGCTTAAAAAGTTGATTTTGCATGGTAAAGGCCCTTTGAATTATTTTATATATGTTCTCAATCAAGAGAAAAATACTACAAGAACATGTTAAAAATACAATTTTCATTTGGGTGGGTCTTTACGCAATGGAAAAACACCAAATGCAATATTTTTAAATTGAACGTTTTACGTATGAGTATTTTTGATCATTTATTTTTGTAAATGGCCTTCCATTCGGCAGTTTTCATTTGGCACTCTTCCAAAGTTTTTTGTCCCCCTCCGCTCCCATATAAAATGTTCTAGCTCCGCCCCTGTAGCTAGAATTAAAGACAATGGAAATAACTCATCAGTACAGAGAATAAAAGTTAGAGTTATCTTATGACAATGTGAATTAAAGACATATTATTTTGACAGACGTGTATTCCTATGTAATAAGCATGTCAGCTTCTAATGTATCTACGAAAACCTTCCCAGCATGCAATTGTTCTAAAACGATATGTAGACTAAACATATCTGTGTTCGAAAGTTTGTAAACTGCACTGACTTCCGACCCTCACCTTGCAATCTAACGAGGCTTCTCGTTGGTGAATCTGAACTGTCCATCAAACGGAAAGTCCACTCACAGGCAGCATTGCACGGTCGGGATGGGTTTTTATCGCTGTTACTGTGCTGCAAAACTGTTGACAATATCCCAAGATAGATGATTTAAACAATTGTCTTCCCGTTTGGTGCGTTCACGGACAGGTACGTATCACTGCTGGCAACTATATCTGCCGAATATTCGGTCACGTTTATAAATAGCGTACACGTTAAGCACCCAGGAAGTGTAAGTTAGCTCGATAAGGTGTCTAACATTCATCTCATCGGATTATATCGATAGTTTAATGTTGGTTAAGTTTCGTGCATGTTCGGTGAAACGGGCTGGAAGTTAGTGTGAAGTCTCGGTGATGGGGCGTTTGAAAGCCAGCTCAGTTTAAGCTGGCACTTTGCAAACCGAGGGAGAGCTGATGGGAATTTTTTTCCCCACACATCGGGGTAAAACGAAAGTCATTTCTGTTACATTATGTGACTGAACTCGTCGTTTTTTCGGACCAAACGAACTCACGGCGGTGTTACTTTAGGGGAGTGAGGTCGCTAAATGTGTCGTCTTTGCCGACATTAAAATTCATCATCCCCGAAAGCTTCGTTTCCGTGACAGCATTAAACTGCACAAAATGAGGACAACTTCCGCTTTACGTTTAAAAATAAAAGCATGCCCAGACAGACATGTCATTCATTTTTACCATGAAGTATCAAACCACTTTGGCAGAAAAAACACAGAACATGTATTAAAATTTAATTTAAACACTCATTATTTTTACGACCCCCCCTTCCCTTACATGCTTGGGACAAAGCAGCATTTATAAAGAAATTATTTATTATTTTTCAAATAAACGTGGGCATAATTTATACAGCAATAACATAAAAAACGAAAATTTAAGAATAAAACGAATGAATAAATCACAATAACAAAACGTTTGAACTAAAAATAGGTCTATTCATTTATTGTAAGCGGCACTACTACCCTTAGCACAGCTAAAGTTTATTTTTACTTAAGTATAAGTATAGCAAATATAAAACGGACCCTGCATGCGTAGTGCAGAAAGGAAAGGACTAAATTGAACTATTTTAAACTCCCACTCCAATCATCTTTTGATCTATTTTAAATGTGTTCCCTTTGGTCTTTTAACTGTGATTTTGCTGTTTTTGCCAAAATAAAAAAAACCTGTGTCGTTTTCTAGGACATAGTTACTGCAAAGCAGCAGTGGTTAATCAGAAATTTGCCTCCGATTTGTGGGCGGGACTGCTGGCGTGGGGGCTTCCCTCAGTGTCCATCATCTCTTTCTTTACACTCTCTCGCGCGAGCTTACAGCCACTCACGACCTCCAGCTAACGTTAGCGGTGCAACAAATATGGCGAGCAACATTGGGAGATCCAGCGACTCAGATTTGTCAGATACCAGTTTAGACGAGGAAGACAAAGATGTAAGTGGATCTAGTCGCCTGGAGAAGAAGGGAACTATTTGTAGATTTTACATAACTACTAATTTTTTCAAACTGCTTTTTTTGTCAGCTCCTGATTCATATTGATTTGAAAAAAGGCTGGAAAAAAACTGATGGAAATTCACGTTGGCCACATGTCATATGTGTGGCAAAGACGCACACTTCTGCATTGCCTGCACGCAATTTAAGTGCATCCAAGGCTAAATGTTGTTTTTTTTGTCACAAGTATATAAAAATCCCATTAGTTGTCACACACCTATAGTTGTGTGAAATTTGTTTTCTGCATTTGACCCATCCCCTGGGGGAGCGGTGAGTTGCAGACACAGCCACACCCGGGAACCATTTGGTGGTTTAACGCTAACCATAACTCTAACCTTAACCCCCGGGTCCGTCCGGCCAAGAAAAAAGTTCAGCACTGGCCGTATATATTTAGTAAATTATGTGTGCATTGTCACTTTCTAGAAAAGCTCAGAAAACAAAGTTTTAATATGAATTTTCTTTATATTTGTCCTCGGTCATGAGAAAAATACTACAAAAACATGTTAAAAACACAATTTGCATTGGAGTGGGTCATTAAGTTTGCAATATATACAATATAAATTTAACTTGAAGAAAAGTGTAAATCATGTACAGATTTACTATTCTTGTAATATACTCGAATAAGATTACTACTGTTAGATACTTAAATATGATTCTCAAACTACTTACGATTTCTTGCTAGAGGTTCATAGGTGATTAAAAACTAAATATTCTGTAAAAAAGAAAAGACTAATATAAAAGTAATGTGTTTTACCTATTTTTGACTAACTTTATGTAGCCCCAGTGCTAGGCTATAAAACAGTTTGGCAAATGATTTTAGAATTTACGTCCTTTTGAGGTTTTCTTAAGGAAAATAAATGAATTTGTTGCCGCCTTTTTGTACTTTAATAACACGAATTTGGTCATAAATGTGTAATAAACTCAACAATATCGTCTGAAAACGAGTTTGTATGTGTTGCTCCTCTCTTTTGCCCAAAGCATGTCGGGAGAAAACCCCCTCAACTTATTTTGATTTCGCTGCTTCAACTTCCGGCTCGCGGTGGTGTTCTACTTGACACAGCTGTTCCGAGTACAGCAAGTGCTGAACTGTTATCATGTGTTTTTAAGTTAAAAACGGCACCAATGATGAGAGGCCCCCCTTGGTTTTTGAGAACCCTGCAGGTGAGTTCATCACAGACAAGTTGTGATTTTATTGCTAACATGTACGAACGCGCGCGTGCCTTTTATGTCAGCCTCTCAGCTACTGGAAAAATGTGTTATTATTGCAGCTTTGGACATGATGTCCGCCCGCTGGCTCCCTCGTCTCGGTTTGTTTTGGTTTTGCCGTCGCCATTTAAGCGTTCATTGTCGACTGTTGCTGCCTCCGTGTCCTCCTCACTCCTCCGACTGTCGTGTGAAATAAATGTCGGAGGAGCGACGGCTTCTTCTTCTTCTTACTGAGGTGGTACGACTCCCCACCTCCTCCCCCTTCCTCCTCCCTTCCTATCCGCATCACAGCCCCCCGCGTGAGCCCACCGCTGCTGTAGCCGAGCACGGGGGTCTGGGGGTGACGGACGGTCGAGTCGGGCACTTTTGTCACCACCGGCCAGAAAGCGGACGCTGTCGCGGAGAGGTTCCCCTGTGCGAGCCGCGTCAAGTTAGCGGGAGGCAGAGCTAGCAAGCTAACTAGCCACTTTATTCCTGGTAACAGTGCGAGGAAATGGAGCTGCTGCCCGGCGAAACCCCCTCCACGGATGCACACGGCTGCATCGAAGAGACCCACTTTAATTAACCACTTTTTAACCGTTTTCGCGGGGCTCGCAGAGAGCCGGACGTCACCGGGGAGTTTGACAGCAGCGAAATCCCCCCTCCACTGTACTTTGGGTTTTCTCCTCCAAACCGAAGCAAGATGGACTCTCATTCGGCTTGTCTCGTCAGAGCTCAGATCGACATTTTGCTTTGAGTTAAAAAAAAAATATGCATAAAGGTGGGAGCTCAGTATGTGAGTGAATCAGATTTTTAATTGGTAACACTTCTTTTGCACCGTTATTGCGCGTGCGATGCTCGGTACAACCGGACAAGACTTCCCCTCTCAAGGCAAACAATCCGATCCGGCGTCAGCAGTTTCACCTGAGAGCACAAATAAACGTTTGCGCAGCTAAATAGTCCCCGCAGCTTCGCCTGTCGGATGGGGACCGGTCAGTTTTAGATGAATCGCCGGGGTTTTGGCCTACATGTTGTGCTGCTGCTGCCCACAGGGGCGGATCGACTGCACGGTGAGTGATCAGGTCCGAAGCTCATGACCTGTTCGATGTGGCCAGCGCGCGCATCTAACCTGCAGCCCAGCTCAGGTCCGGACCAGCAGATGACTGAGGGAGCTGTCTTTTATTTTGTAGGTCATCATCATTGTATGACAGAGGCTGTGGCAGATTCATCCCCATCATTCATAACAGCATTTCCATAGTTTTTCTCTTGTAAGTATTCCAGTTTTTTCCCCTCCCATAAACACAAACACACACTCTAACCTATGCAAAACAGCCATTGCATCTTTCATTAATTCATGAAGTTCATTTGTGCCTCAAAGTGCAAACACGCTCACTCTAGAGATGCAGAATGAGTTGTCATTACTGAGTGTGCATTCAGACACCATCCTAACTTAAAGGGACACAACATTTACTATAAATCTTTTAAAAAATGTAAATAGTCATTTTTTTCTGGTTTTTGAATATGTCGGCACACATTTTTATGATAAGTTTTTGGAAAATGTTGGGAAAATGTTACAAGTTTTCTTAAAGTCCCACACCAACTGTACTTTTCCTATTGTAAAATTGTTATTGTAAATAGTTTTAAGTCTAACTCTCAGTCTAATCCTGTGTTGTTTTTTAATACATATTTTCTGCAGACCACCTTGGTGGTGCGGAAGTTAGCCTAGCTAATTTCCCATCATTCTTTTATTTGTTTACTTATAGCAGCTCACAAGCCCAAGCTAACATTAGCGTAGCTAAAGTAAAAAACGGCGAATGATGCTGGAGCTATCCAGCCGAACAGTTATGAGCCAGATGGCAGCTCAGTCGAGGAAAATGAAGACGTTAATGGATCTATTTGTCTACAAATGGATGGTTCAGAATGGTGTGGACCAGGGAGCTTGTATTCTCTATGTAACAAATAAGCTCTTTTTCAAATAAATGTTTTTTGTCTGGTCCTGATTCACAACTATTTGAATTAAAATTACTTAGAAATGCATTTTTCATCTTAATTTTCTTTATATTTGTCTTCTATCATCAGAAATATATCGCAAGAACATGTTAAAAACACAACTTTCATTGGAGTGGGTCTTTAGCTATTAAAGAAAAAAGAGCATATACTTGAACCTGTTATCAGACTCCAAAATTGACTATGACATCTTGAAAGTTGAAAACTGCAGAAACCGTTTATAAAACAAACACACTGTTCTTTTTACAGTGAACATGCTTATTTCTCATCCAGTGTTGTTCAGACTTTATAAATGAGATTTAAAGTGTTTAGAGGAAACTTCAAAAGTTTGTTTTCAAATGCAAGTCAACAGGTCTCTATGATGGACTCACAGGTAAACCTACCATTTAGTCGACTGTTGCTCAGATGACAGTCTATAAGAGGCTATTTCCACATCTGTAATTATATAATTTGCATACTTTCGGTCAAAAATCCACAAATAGACGTGTGAATAGAATTATCTGTGTATTTCTGTCTATTATTTATCATAATCTAGATTTTAAAGTGAAATAATACTTTTTTAAATTATTTTTTTGTGTACCGTGCTTTTACATATTGTTTTTTGGTTTGGTGCCACCTTCAGTTTTTGTGGCATCCTTTGGTTTGCTGGATTCAATATTCTCTTAAATCACTCTGATGGAGTCCATTTCTTTTTTTTTTTAAGTCAATACAACCTTAGACTGATTATTTTAAAAAATGACTGCATTATTTACATGACAATTTTCATTGAAGGGTTTACAGTTTTGTCTTTAGAAATCAAAGGGCCAAAACAACAACAGTAATTCATGGAGAATCTTAAGAAAGAAATACTTGACATCTTAACTGGCTAAAGCATGAATGTATCTGAATGCAATTTATGTCATTTTGGATCCGGATAAATTGTACCTATTTTTTTTTCTCATAAATCTTTGGTTCTACATTTTCTTAGTCAACTCCAGACTGGTTCTCCTGGAAAACCTTATTGTCACTTTCCTGTCTTAATTATGTGGAACATGATGGGTACTGTTAGCTTGGCACAATGTTTTAAATGTATCTCAAGTCTGAAGACTTCTCACACAATATAAAAGGAATTATAAGTATTAATGTGCAAGAGAAATAAGAAGTGCATTTAGCACATCGGTAAACTATCATGTCTACTACTGGTAGTACAGCTGCAGGACCAAGTTTTAGCAAAGTTTGAGTTTTAAGTCTGCCCATATTAAGTCAAAGGCACATGCCTAATCCTTGACTAGTTTAACAAAATCAAAGCAGCTGATCTGTTGTTATAAGGAGATATTACCCCTTTAAGACCAGAGATGTTTCCATCAACAATATATAAAATGCTATTGTTGAACTATCGTAGCTCTTCAGTCGTTATGGAATTTCCTTAGATCTAAAGGGTTCTAAGATGGTGCAAAGCAGCTTTGTGCTGAGCTGATTTTTGCCACATTACAATCTGTACGTTTATTTTGTGAACATTCTACTACTGTAAAGTGTTGCACTGTAAAGTGTTGCATATCAGTGCAAAGTTACTATTTGCTGCTTTAGATGGAAGCTGACAAATCTGCTCCCTTTAAATGCTTTTAAGATGCAACTGAAGGACTTTGAAGCTGCTTCATTAACCTACAAGTGTTACCTAAAAGCATAGAAGTTTTAACGTAATGTAATTGTCTGTTTTATATACTATTGTTTTAGAAATTGCTGCCTCTTGGCCAGAACTGCCTTGGACTTGAGATGTTTTTAATCTTAATGGGACCACCTTAGTTAAATAAAGGTTAAATAAATAATAATAAAAAAAACATCTGAATCTGTTGGAATTACATTAAATGTGTAAGCAGTTGAAGAGTTTCAGCAGTTCAAATAAAGACAAAACTGGTGTTGAAGATCCAATATGGTGATTATTAGGTGTTTTTAATATGTTCTTGTGGCATTTTTCTGATGATGGTGTACAAAGAAAATGTATCTGAAAATTGCATTTCTACTTATTTCTTAATTCAAATCGTGGTGAACCAGGAGCAGATGCAAAAATGCAGTTGGAAGTGTGACGTACAAGTTACTACAGCAAGTTCCCTAATCTGCACTGCATCACTCTAATGCATCTGCTTGTAGACGGTCTTCATTTTCCTCATCCAAGCTGGCATCTGACTCAAAACTGTGTGGCTGCATAGCTCCATTTTTGTTTCACCAGTAATGTTTGGTTGGAAGATGTGCGAGGGGTTATAAGCTAGCACGATAGAATGTAAACAAAGGGATGATAGGAAATGGGGGCAGGGTTACTACACACAACCTCAGAGGGACATATCAAATGAAGTACAGTTGCTCTGGAGAAATTATGACCTAGAAAACATCAGAACTTCATAATTAAAAAAGCACTGGGAACAATTTTATAATAAATCAAAGGGGGATTCGAGATTAACGTTAAAGGGTTTAAGTGTTAAAGAGAGTAAAAGTCTTTGAATATAAGTTGCACAAAAGTTTACTTTTTAGTTTAGGGTTGCACTTTTAAACATAGGAGTCAATGGAGGAATTACTTCTACTGAAACCAGCCTCCAGTGGCCAGTTGATGAACTGCAGCACTTGGTTTCAAATTCAAGAACAGACACATGTAAAGGTTGTAGTTTTACGTTCCACCCACTAAATTCCCAAATGGAACAAGGGCATATAAAAAAATAAATAAATTGAGAAATTAGTTGCCAAAAACGTTTTCGAAAAGAAGAAAAAGTTACGTTGGTGGTTTAGTGGTTAGCACTCTAGCCTCACAGTGATCTTTCCTTGAGGAGTTTGCATGTTCTCTCCATGCATGTGTGGGTTTTCTTCAGATACTACCTCAGCAATAACATGCTTTATAGGTTGATTGAGGACTCTAAAGCTGTTTCCAGCTTCCAGGGTGAACCCCGTGTTGCCCCCTAAATATAGGCTCCAAGCAGGTTTAAATTAAAATAAAAAAAATTAAAGCAAATTCAGAAATTAAAAAGGTGAACATGTATACATACACTGAAAAAAGTGACATAAAGTAATTTACATTTATGGCTACTTCTTCAAATTTTAGATTGTGTCCTTTTTTTTTTTAAGTCCTCCTTGCATACAATACTCATGCTGTACTTTTAACTTTTTGAAATGCATTCTTTATGGAGTGCCCCATTTATGGAGTCACGCTCCAGTGGAGACATCAGTTTGGGGTTCAATGTTTCCCAAAGACACTTAGACTGACGGACGACCGATCCACAGCCGCTTGAAAACCAGCGTTTTCTGATTATTATCACAGATTTGATCACATTTGCTCATCGCTGATTTTTGAAATGGTTTATATGTATAGAATAGGCATTAGAATCTTCATTTTTCTATTGATTTTAGTGTGTTTGTGAGAGTGTGCATGCGGTCGCTTCATCACTGCTGAACGATGATGCTTCAGTCCCTGCCAAGGCCCTGACTGCCTCATATGAAAGAAGATATCTGGCAGCTCAATCTGAAAAGCCCCACTCTGTCACTAACGGCCTCATCCAGCCAGCAGCCGTCTCCACGACACAAACCGGGCATAGTAAGAAAACAGTTAGCACGCGTGAGGCTAATCCTCTCACAAGACAGCAAGATTTGCTCTGTAAATCAGCAAACGCGCTACTTATTTACTTGCAGCTGCAAGGGAGCAGTGCATGAATAATTTTAGAAATACTGATTAGCTTGTCATTGACTTTTGCTACATGTTTAGAGAGATGCATGCAGCTGAGGGAAAAAGCAAAGCATTAGAAGGCGAGTTCCTGCAGCCAAAAGTGCAGGAATCTCACTGAGTTGTCACACAACCTAGCGTTTAGGTTGCTTTCCCCACATTGGTTTAAGTCTCGACAAATTCGACTCTGATGTAGGATAGAATCTTCTGTTATGAAACAGAAGTCAAAAATTCTTGGTGGCTTTTTACCACTCCTCCACAAAGAGTCTGACATACTGTATCCCAGTGTGGTATGCAGGCTACACACTGCAGACCAGAGACACTTCAGATCACCACAAATCCTGGAAAAAAAACACCAAAAATCACAGTCTGGCGCTTTTTTTTACATTTGCGTAAATCCACTATCTTTATCTTAAAGCCACAACATCCTGACTTGTTTGACTTGTCAGGTAAAAGAACCAGAAGGGGGGTGATGTGTGTGTAAATGTGTATGTATGTGGGGGGTGTTGGGGTAAAATGAGGCAGACTAGATCAATATTGACAGTTTTGTTTGTGGAACCAGTTTTTTTTTTTTTTTTTTCTTGTGCACGTGGTTGCTGCCTGTGGCCTTAAATTTTACCACAGTTCCTCACAAATTGATCACCTGTGATGTAAGAACCTCATGTTCTCAGGTAAAGCGGCGTCGCCTAATAGCTTAAAGGTCAAATATGGCCGCCCTTTCAAATGCAGCAGGAACGACATACCAGCCACATTCTGCACTATAGAAATCATCCACCAGCTCTGCAGTACGTTACACCTGTAACTGTAGGTGGGTTGAATAAAAATGCAATTAACTGATTTAAAACTATTCTAACTTAATGCTAGAATGTTATTTTGAAGCACTTGTATTTTCTTAGATCAAAAGAAAAGCATTTCTGTTATGTTTTTACCGTTACAGTTCTCAATTTTACTAATTAAAGTTCCACTTTTGTTGAGTTTTGTTACATGAATAGTTTTAAATAAACTAACAAAATTAGTTTTAGAAGGAAAATTGGAGAAATAAGACAATATTTAGTAAAATTGTGTAAAATTGGGACTCAAACTGAAATGTAAAATTAAAGTTTGGTTGATTTAGTAATTTAACAGTGATGCTCAGCCATGTTTGTTGATCTGGACAGACAGATGAAGTTTGGTGTGTGAGCCAGCAATATAAGTGAATCTCTGTAGTTTAAATTGTGTTACCCAGTTACTCATTTTTTTGTTAATTTATTGTATTTTATCTTTTTTACAAATCAGTATGAAGTTTTGACATCACAGAAAAGCCGTATCAAAGAATTATGGCAAAATTTAGAGATTCAAACAGTGAAATATTTATTTTCTGGTGTTTCATTTTTTTATTATAATCTGAACAAAAGCTATGTTTTGAAAAACAAACCAATCTACGGATTTATCACTAAATTCAGAGCAGATTAGAGATAAAAAAGTATTAGATGCAACTTTATAACAAAAAAGAAAAACTCTAAAAGCGATTGGATTAAACCATGACTATTTTAGTAGGAAGCCTGTGCTTTACATGAAGCCTCTTGATTAGGTCATACATATTTGACTTGGAACGAACAGTTGACAGACACACATGTAAAGACAAAACGTGTTATAGTAGAATTTGTTGTCAAACAGGAACTAAACACAAAATTGGGACAGAAAATTAGAACGATCTCTTATATTTTGTGCAGAAAAAGGCAAATGCATGCATATACCCATCATTCATGAGTCTAGGACAGCAGCTCTGTGGTGATGGATTACATTATTTAGTCCCCACAGGAATTCCTTATTGAGTGCAGCTTAGATTTTGAGTAAAAAAAAGCAAAGAAGCTCATAAAAACACGATTCTTCCTTAAATAGTTGTGGGTTTCAGATCTAACTGCAGGATTAAAAAAAAAAAAAATTGGGGGGAAAGGTTTGCATGAAACTTTTGAAAACGTATTTCTGAAAATTAGTTTGATACTGTTGCAACCAAAGGAACCTTCATAGACACAAACGGGAGTAGAATGTTGATTGTAAAGGGTAAATTAAGCCCTGAACCAGATTTTGATCTGTCTCGAAACATGTTGGGGAAAGAATCTGAAAATAGAAAAAAATGTTGAAACTTTAAAAAATATATATACTTGGTAAAATTTAATATTTTGCTTTTATCACTAGAAATAATAATTGCTAAATCAATTGCCACCTCAAGGAATGTCATTGTAAAGTACCATTGTTGTATGTGTGATAATTGAATTGTAAAGAACTCGTAAGGCTAACTAAGGTGTGACTAAGGCTTAAGATAGATTAACCTATTATTTGGTCAAGGTGTTTATTACAATTTTATGTTTGGTATTCTATTTTTTTTAATAGCAGGGTGTGTTAACCAAAGGGTTACACGGCAAATATACAGTATAAAAACATAATCAACTTCACATACAAAATATAGGGTTTAAATTATGTCCTTCTCATCTGTATTTTGTATATCCAAAGAATAAAAAAGATTTTTTAAAAATCCCCTGTGGTAGAGTTGTAGACTTCTTTTTTTTTTTTTTTGGTGATGTTTGTATCAAAATCATCAGGTTCATTTTTGTTCTAATCATCAACACAAAATAAAATTGATTATTTACAAGTCAAGACTTTCTTGTAGAAGCCACTAGGTCATAAAATAATAATGTATGATTTTTTTTGTGCAGCACGCCCATAGGGCTGCAGAAGGAAAACATCTGACACTATCGTGTGCGGTTCTAGCCACGGGCAAGTCAGATGCAAACATGTGAAATCATATTATTTTTTTGGTAATAACTTTATAATTCAACAAACCTACAATATATATGTCCCATCTCTATTTTTCCTGGAATACTGTTTTATCCTTTAATAGGAGCATTATTCATTACTTATTTTTTATTTTTGCACAACATTGCATTGCATTGAAGAATTGTGCACTTTATTTACCAACCGTTGGGAGTGATGATTGTAGTCAAAAACTGCATCTCTCTTCAAGGGTCAAAATAATTGTTGCTCTCATGCTTTTAGAGACCATTTTGTTTTTTAAAGACCCACTCCAATCATCTTTTGATCCATTTTCAAACCATTCTCAGTGGTCTTTTAATTAATATTATATCATTTATAGCTAAAAAAAAAAAAAAAAGTTGTTTTGTTGGACATATTTTCTGCAGAGCGGCAATAGTTAATTAGAAATTTGCCAATCGCTGCTAAGTTAGCCTGTAATCATTTCCCATCATCCCTTTGTCAACCCCAAGCTTGGATTACAGGTGCAGCTAAAATGGCGAGCAATATCAAAGCTATCCAACTAAACGGTTTGAGCCAGATGCCAGCATATATGAGGAACATTAATGGATCTAGTCATCTGTAAGTGGATTATCAGGACGGAGCGGAGCAGCGAGCTTGTGACCCACCAACTGTAGAACCTACGTCTCTGCTACAAGCTTTTTTCAACTGCATTTTTCATCTGTTTCATCGCGATTTTAATGAAAAATACTCATAAATACAATTTTAAACTTAAATTTCTTTATACACGTCCCCCATTATCAGAAAAATCCTACAAGAACATGTTAAAAACACAGTTTTCATTGGAGTGAGTCTTTAACAACATGTCGACATTTAGGTTTGCAGAGGTTGTTTAACTAATGAGATAACTTGCTCCTCGTGTAAATCTGCGTCTCCGTTCTGATCATCTCATCTGATAATCCAGACCTTGATGACTTTCCTGCCATGACTGATGCTTTTCCTGTTTGAGTTGATGTTCTTTGAACCTTGTTTGAATCCATTGTTCTGAATTTAGAGCTGACAGGTCCCGCTACGTCTTCCAGCGCTTTTGTTTCATTTCTGATTAGCAGACCTGATCTAATCTGTCTACGATTCGATCAATCCACCTCACATCATCATCTTAAATGGACTTTTATTTGCTTAACTTTCCTGATGAAGGGGCCCAACTTCACAATTAGTATAGCCCAGCTTCCTTTTGCTTTTACTGTTGAGCAAACACAGCAGAGGAGGGAAAGGTACATTTCTAATTAAAACTGATAGACTTTCATATCTGTTTACATGCACAATTATTGACATTAATAAAAAAAAAGCACACATTAACACAGCTTTCTGCATTTCTACATATATATTCATTCATATTTTTATTTTTTAAATATTACAAACCCATAATTTTACTAAAAATACATTGAAATAAAATTGTTTGCTATTGTCAATGTGTGTTTGTGTGTTGATAATAATGCAGGACGTGGTTCTGTAATGTGTTTTAGGTACGGTAGTACCATGAAGAGTGGAGGAAGGAGCAAGGAGCCACCTGTCGCTGGGGAGATCACCGGCAAACGCCCCAAACGCAAATGTCTGCAGTGGCACCCCCTTCTGTCCAAGAAGACTCTGGATTTCTCAGAGGAAGAGGAAGAGGATGATGAAGAGGAACTGGAGAAGGTGAGTGTGCCAAAGCACGCCGTGTCATGGAGTCGCGGTGGATCCTGACCCCTCTTCAAACATGGTCCCAGCAGCCAGGGCTGTGCAGTCCCGACCAGGACTCCCAGGTGCAGAGTGGAAGCACAACAGAGGAGGTTGAGGAGGACTCCAGTGAGCAGCGGGCACGTCGGCCAATGAATGCCTTCCTCCTGTTTTGTAAGCGCCACCGGTCCTTGGTGCGGCAGGAACATCCCCGCCTGGACAACCGAGGGGCCACCAAAATCCTGGCCGACTGGTGGGCTGTGCTGGAGCCCAAAGAGAAGCAGAAATACACTGACATGGCCAAGGAGGTGAGTTTTTGTCATCTTTGTCCTTTACATTTTCACCAAAGATCCAGTAAGTCTTGTAAGGCCTTGAAACTGCTAAATAGTGGATAATAAATTAAAATTTACCAAAGCGCAACCTATGATATTAAAATATTTTGACTTATTTTGGCTTTTTATGAGGTCATTTCTAGTAAATAGTTTGTGAATGTTCCTTGAAGTATCACCCTCTGCGTTCCTGTTTGGAATGCAGGGGAGGGTCACTCTGTCCAGTTCTCATCAACTGTCATTGGTCATAATCAACCAATAAAAACTATGATGTCATTTGGAATAAAGTCTTGCTTCATGAGTCTGTTATCGATATTCAGTTTAAATTAAGATGATACATGTTGAGCAAAGGGATCACGCTAGATGCTTAACATTGTTTGATAAGAAAAAATGATTTAATTTAAACTATAATTAGGTTTTAAATCATTTTGCATCGTATCTAGACATTGTCAAAAATTAGAAGTATTTCCGTTTCATTTGGTTTTCTCCCCAAATTGTCACTTCTTCCAGTACAAGGATGCTTTCATGAAGGCAAACCCAGGCTACAAGTGGTGTCCGACCACCAGCAAACCGGTCAAAAGCCCCTCCTATCAGACGGTCGGAAACCCCCGCAAAAAGGTTTGGTCCTTTTCCTGCACCTCACCCAAGGACTCCACTGCCAAAAAAGTGCCGAAAACCAACAGCTTGCCGCAGTTGAACTTTGCCATGGCAGGTGTGTATTGTGTGAAATGTTAGTGTTGCTGTAATGCTTTTGGCTCATTTTGTGTTTTTGTGTGTCATTGCTGTAAGATCCTACAAAGATGGGAGGCCTTAGCATGCTGCTGTTAGCTGGAGAACACGCCCTCACTAACAGAGAGGTGGGTTCTTGTCACACTAATCCTGGCATCTTTTGTTTATTATATCCTTTTTTTGGAATAATTTTTACTGTGTTTGATTGTTGTTCAAAGACTTAAAGCTTGTCTGTTTTCTAGATCCCTTCTAAACCTAGTTTACCTGTCATAGCCAATGAAGGAGACTCTTTTCCAGAAGAGAAAGAAGAGGTATTTTCCTGAACTTCATCCTCTGTATTTATTGAATTGGATTTTCTAGAAATATATTCTCTTTAGAATTAGATAATCAGCATTTAGAAAGTATGATTCTTCTATTACTATGAATAAAGTCAAACTTTCTCAGCTATGTAAAATGAAGTCATAGTAGATCATTCTATCATCTGGAACATCAAGATGGCGTATAGTGTTTTATCCTGTGTAAAATATACCAATACGGGATTTAAGAGGGATTTTTGCAATTTATTTATTTTAAAGTATCATTATAATAGTATTTTATTTGAATATTAGTAATGCAATTACTAATCTTCTGTCATTTTATGGTTTGAATGCTTTCAGATTTCGTCTCAGACTATACCAAACAGAGTGCCTGACATTACTGAAAGCAGGGTCAAGCCGGCCCTTTCCCCAGTGGCAGAGGTACGAATGAGTCTGGGCTTGAAATGATACCTTCAAATGTTCTGATTGTTTCCTTACACAGAAACCCACCATGTCTATGAGGATGCAGCACATTTGTAACTTTTTTTAGGACAATTTCTGTCTATTCCAAGTGAAATTCACTGATCCCCCTGATTGACTTGATCTCTTTTAGCAAATATGACGACAGAAATGGCACCTGCAGTTGTCTTTTATTACCGTAGCATTCATGGTTCAGTGTTCCGTGTGTTCATTGATGGTAGCTGCATACTTGGAGTTCCTGTTCCTTTGCCTCCCATATCAAAACAGTTTATTATTCTTCTCACATAAAGCTTCTGCTTATCGGACATTTCCTGTTTTTAAAGCTATGTGTTATGACAAAGAAACACACAAGCCTCTTGTTAGACTAGAGGTTTGATATATATATATATATATATTTTAGAAAGTAAATCAAGATACAATAAATGTAAACAAGTCAGTTGGAAAATTTGGGTTTTAAAGGGACATTTTACTAAGAAAAATTACCAGCATCAACCAGTGAGTTTGCTCAGTTAACAAATCTATCCTGGTCGCTGTGCCTGCAGACATCGCAGATCTTTAAAACCAAGAGATTACTGTTTGAAAAATCCAACATCAGAATTATTACTCCTAATTTAATAATTTGACGTTGTTTTTTTTTTTTACCATGAAGTTTGGTAAAAAACAAATTCTTCAACAAACCAGTCCCTCTGGAACTAATCTAAACTGGCTGTGATGTGTGTGTAAGTCGTGGGAAAAAATGTTAAAGCCGAGCAAATACCAACCTCAGACTGTGAAAATGAAACCGAAAGGAAAACTGAATGTAGACAACGTCTGCTATTCCTGTGGCTTCAGCTAAGCCACTTTTTGCAAAAGCAGCGAGAACGTCTAGTTTGTTCTACAAAAACTTTCTTTATTGAGAGTCTGTTCTCCAACTGATGATCCACTCATCAAGCTACTGATTAACAGAGGAGAGGGAATACTTATTAATTAATAAACGTTCCTCTTCGGTAAATAAAATAACACGGCTGTAACTTATTGAGATCTTAGGATAAAGATGAAATCAGCTTATTTTAAAGAAAAGTAGGTCCCCATTCACTCTTCTATATCACAGTATACTCTGAACTATCATGTGAAAAAGGAGAGAAGTAAATCTTATCTCAGTTATTTTTGTCTTAACATTTAAAGGAAAGCAGTTGCTTTGAATACAGTTAAGGAAAGTAATCTGCCCTTTTATTTTGATGAGCTGCTGCTTTGATGAAGCTTGTCTGACAGTATGCAACAAAAATGTATAGATTGAAGCCACAAAATAGTTTAATCGTACATTTAAACTTTAAAGTACTAATTCATGGCCACAAAATAGTTAAACTGCATGAAAGAATAAGTAATTTGTGCCCACAAAGCAGTTAAATAGGAAAAAATATATAATTTGTGACCATGAAATTGTTAAATTGGAATAAAGTATAAATTCATGGCAATGAAACAGTTAAATTGCAGTAATTGAAATAGTCATTTTGGGCCATGAAATAGTTAAACAGTACACACAAAATACATATTTTTTTCTACCAAATAGGTCATTCGCATGAACAAAATACTAACTTGTAGACATCAAATAGTTTGATTAAATCATTAATTGGGAAAAAAACATAAATCTATGGAAAAAACAACTAATTTGAATGAATTAGTTTTACTCTTTGAAAGAAAAATGAATTTGTGGCTACAAAAAGTCAAAATATACTAATAACTTAATTATTCGTGGCAACAAAATAGTTGAATAGTTAATTTAGTTAATGTGTTGTATTAAATCTTGCAATTTTAATTAGTAGCTAAACAAATTTGTACAAAAGAAATACTAAATTTTGACCAAAAAATTGTTAAATTGTACAAAAAAATTTCTATTCACCATTATTATGCTTTTAGTAACGTCTCTAAACTGCTGGATAAATAAATAAAGCACACCTTCACCAGTAAATCAACCTTTAGTTTCAAATATCCTTTTCAAAATGTGTCTTGGAGATGATGATTCTTTGCAATACCAGGATATTCAGAATGTATTTGTTGCTTATTCAATCCATCCATTTTCTTTACCTGCTGACCCGTAGGGTCACAT
Source organism: Oryzias melastigma (assembly GCF_002922805.2). NCBI lineage: Eukaryota > Metazoa > Chordata > Actinopteri > Beloniformes > Adrianichthyidae > Oryzias > Oryzias melastigma. The sequence goes on along the minus strand of NC_050525.1, from coordinate 18,664,009 downwards.
GATCAGTGTGTGGAGCTACTGTTGAGAGAATGTGCACAATTAAATAATTTTGTAGCTAGAATTTATTTATTTTTGGACTGGGACAACAGAAAGACTTAGGAGAAGCTAAGTTTCTGCAGCTGAAACACAAAATATTTTTTCTCTATAGAGAAAAAAAAATTCTGCATTAAACTACACCGTTCACTCCATATTGAAGAAAATCCCTAAAATACCTGTTAAGTCTTTAAATGTAGCTTGTTAGTAAAAACATAAGAAAACATCTAAACCTTTATATTTTTAATCTAATTGTAAAGAGGAAATCAAGACGGCCCACAGATTATCAACAGAAAATGTTTTTAATAATGATAATAATACTAGTTTTTATTTATATTTATAATACCTAAGGTCGCCTAAAGAAAATTAAGGATGTTTTCATCTGATCCACCAATCTTTTATTTTCTTTAAAGCTGTTGTCCAGAGAAATTCAGACAACTTTAGCATTTGGATCTGCAGTAAAAACTACTGTGATGTCCATGATACGTGCAACATCAGCTGCATGTCCTCCAACATCCATCCATCCATTTTCCTGACCGCTTTGTCCCTTTCGGGGTCACGGGGGTGCCGGAGCCTATCCCGGCTACTGATGGGCGAAGGCGGGGTTCACCCTTGACAGGTCGCCAGTCTAACACAGGGCCTCAATCACACACACATTCACTCTCACATTCACACCTAGGGGCAATTTAGAGTCACCAATTAACCTATGAAGCATGTTTTTGGACGGTGGGAGGAAGCAGGAGGCCCCGGTGAAAACCCACGCATGCACGGGGAGAACATGCAAACTCCACACAGAAAGGTCCCAGCCGGGAGTCGAACCGGGGCCTTCTCGCTGTGAGGCTAACCACTGCAACACCGTGCAGCCCTTGTCCTTTTTCTTATTATAACTTCAGCAGAAGATAAATCTCAGTCCTGTTGATTCATCTGAATTGAAACAGAATTGTCTGTTGTAACACTTTTATGAATCAAAACTCTTCAAACAATCAAGATGTTATAATTATGCTCCATAGAAACAGTCAAATACATTCTGATTGATGCTATTAAAAAAAATAGATTGTTAATTATAACAGATAATTAAGTTGAATTTTGTAAATAACATCTTGCACATTTCAATGTATTTTTGGAAAAAAAACTCATTGAATTAATTGGATCTTGTATTTTCGGTCATATGATTGTAGTTAATTCCACCTCAGCAACAGTTTAAAGTTGGAAAAAGTTAGTTTGTCACAACATTTTTTTTCTTTCAAATCAGTCCTCGATATGTGGAAATGTTTAGCTGGAAATGTGTCTTTTCTAATATTAAAACATCACCACATAGCTAAGTGAAGTAGGACATGTGATAAAGTCTGCTTCCATGTATCCACAGTCTTCCCTGTCTGTGGCTCCTGAAGGAAAACCATGCAAACAGTCGGCGCTTTTTCAGCTCGCAGAGGTAAGAGCGTTAGGGTTTTGTTTGGGCTTCATTTTAAATTTAAATTGATGTAGTCATGTCAAGGCGGTACTTGAGCAAATGAAGGAGATGTTTGTGGTTGACGTCATCTGCCTCACAATTGGTGGGTTTTTGAGGTTCACTAATGATAAATGTGGGAGATAAAGTTCTGCTCCAGTCATCTTTATTCTTTGTAAAATCATTCCCATTGGTCTTTTTAATTATGATCATGTGGTATTTAGCCCAATTTTTTTAAAGTATTGTTTTCTCAGACATAGTTTCTGCAGAGCGGCAAGAGTTCATCAGAAATTCCTCTCCGAGTTGTGTGCGGGACTGCTAGCAAGGAAAAAGCTTGCACTAATTTCCCATCATCCCTTTTTTACATCCTGCCTTTAAATCAGCATTTCCCCTGAATAAAGAAATACTTAGAAATGCCATTTAAGCTTATTTTTCTTTATCTATGTCCTCCAACATGAGAAAAATGCCACCAGGACATGTTTAAAACACAGAAAAACACAATTTTAATTTCTTTTTAACTTTCCTTTAATATTTTGAAAGTATTAAATTGTTATTGCATAGGTCAGCCTTGGTCATTCTAAAGCCACTTTTAAACTGTATTTAACTGAGAGCTCATGTAAGTGACAAAAAAGAAAAAGATAAAAGGGTTTTTTACTTCTCTTGAGCAGTTTTGCTATATATTAAATACCCAATCTGATGAAAATTGCATTTTTGGTTATTTTAACACGTTCTTTTTTTCTGATGATGGAAGACGTATATGAGAAATTTAAGCCAAACATTTCAATTTGAATACTTCTTTATGCAGAATGTTGTGTATCAGGAGGAGATGAAAAAATGCAGTTTGAAAAAGAGCATATTTGAAAAGATGATCGGAGCGGCTATTAAACATGCTAAAATCAACTTTGCTGATCTAAGCTTTTTAAAGATCTTAATATTCTGCAGGTTGTAGTTGTATTTGTGGAGATGAGATGTATTTTCACTTGTAATTTTCATATAATCTTCTTTAACCCTGTTTCTGTTGTGTTTATTAAGATGTGTTTAGCGTCTGAGGCTGGAAAAATGGACGCCGTTGCATCCTCGCCAGAGGACAGCTCCTCCACAGCCTCTCTGCACCAAACTGCTATCAAGCCTGATGTGAAAGAGGAGGGACCCGACCCTGACCACTACCCCCACGCGCACACATCGCCCCTCTGCCCTCCCTCCCCCACTTCTACCTCGACTGACGCCACGTCCCCTCAACAGAGCAGGCATGCTTCACGAGTCAAAAAGAAGAATAAGAAGAAAGAGGCGGCCGAGTCAAGGAACACTGAAACGCCGTCTTCGGCGAAGCAAATCACCAAGAAATGCGAGCACTCGGAGGAGAACATGGACAGCATCTTCAGTACCATCGAGGCGGTGGCCAGCGGGGCCTGGGTTCCCACAGACGACAAGACCAAGAAGAGAGTCCAGACCAGTTTGGGGAACTCGCCGAAAAAAAAATGTAAGACCAAAGCGAAGGTGTTTGTCAAAGAGAAAGAAGAGGAGATGGACGAGAGCAGCGGGCAATGCGGGTCTTCTGACGGCGACGTGAAGGAAGGGATGACGGACATGACCCCCAACACGGAAGCAGAGGAAGATGCTGCAGAGGGAGCGGACGTCCAGGACTGCATGCCGGAGCCTCGCGTCTCCCAGTGCATCGTGTCACCTGCTAAAGTCCCAGAGGAAGACAGGGGAAAGGACAGCCACGGCGACCCGGCCTTTGAGCTGAACACTGAGAACCGTGGCTCCAGGAAATCAGAGCGGAGCTGCAAGGGCGCTTTGTATAAAACGCTGGTGTCTGAGGGAATGCTGACGTCACTAAGAGCAAATATTGATCGAGGTATCCCATAAAGGCTCAATAATTACTCCTGTCATGGACCACATGTCGGGATGCTTCTAATTCATGTTGCTAATCTCTTCATTTGTCTGCTTGGGACTCGTCCGCAGGGAAAAAGGGTGCTTTCCGCGCTTTTGATGATGCTAACTGGAGTCACGAGAGCTGGACCATTTCAAACATAGGACCTAATAATCCCAAGAAACTCAAGAAGTCCAAGTCCAAAGATGAGTCACAGAGGTTAGTCACGTTTGCGTTCAATACTCTCAATTTCCAGAAAAGTATCCGATTATTTTGCCCTTTTTGGAATCTTTTGGGTGGTTTTGAGAAACAGGGATCTCTGATTTATTTTATCTTGGAGTCGCTCCTTGATTTTGCGACCTCCATTCCTTAGGACTTCATGAATCATCTCCTCTGAAGGACTGACTTTTTCTGCAAACTTCTGGATTCTTTCCTTCATTCTGAGACTTCCAGTCCGACTTCTGGCACCGCTATTGCCGTAAACGTTCTGCCTTTGGGATCATTTGTATTTTTGATCGAGGTCATGCATCACTTCTCTCTCTGAAGCTACGTTCACCTCGGTAACGCGCGTTCGAGCATCCTCTTCCAATGAAGGCTTATGTAATTGCATGTTTGCAGTTTCTGCATTCAAAACTCTCGCATTCTTGTATAGCCACACACATTTTTAGTGTTTAAATATATTTATTTACTTTTTTCAACATTATTTCAACATAAAGACAAACAAACAAATAAATAAATAACCCCCCCCCCACCCCCGCTGTCAACAATTACAGTGCGGTTGTA
>NC_050525.1:18550063-18659186 GCF_002922805.2 Oryzias melastigma | reverse complement strand
GTGACCAATCAGGGACTGGGATTTGGTAGTGACGCATGGATGGATTGAAAACTGATCTCGAAAGATAAATTAATAATTCCTGTTTGTGCCCAGATGGGGCAATTATTGTCAATGACTTGACACTAAGTGTTTCATTTATTGGAATAGAGCTGTTGAAAGAAAAAGCCTGATGAGCAAGATTTGCACTCCTTCAACATTTTGTACCAAGCCTCCTCCAATTGTTGGTACATGCGTTAGTATTTAGTAGAACCAGTCTAGTGTGAACACTAGAGGTGGGACAAAATATTTGTATGGCGATATTTCAACTCAACAATGATTCCCGGCCCTCTCTTTCCCTTAACTGTTTTTTTAATACCACAGAAGTCCACCAGGGGGCGCTTTTCACAAGCATGACTGAATAATAGGGAAGTTTGATACCAGTGCCACATCAACAATTTTTACCAGAGTGATAAGCTTTTAGGTATTGTTAACTTTAATGTTATTGTTAATTATAAAACAACATTGTGAGTTTTTATATTGTTCTTTGAATTAAGTGCTATTTTAGGCATATTTACATTAAAAATGGGGTCATCTGGACCCCACAAGACAGCGCGCTGAACTTTTTTTTCTTTAATGATTTTAGATTTTCACTGGTGTCTATGGCAGACAAAGGTTACATAGTTCGAAAAAAAAGTTTGTGGGAAAACACAAAGATGCTTTGTTTACAAATTAATGATATATCATAGATTACCAAGGTAATGTATAGATTTTTGCAATATTTGCCACATCATGATACTATCGGTATTGTGATATTATCAGTATCATGAGCCATGCATCGTGAATCGATCGCCTCGTATTGTGAGTTATCCTGAGATTCAAGAATGCATGTTTAGCATGTTCAGTAACGGACGTCACAAGCCGGGTGTGAACGCAGCTTTAGTTTTATGACTTTTATGCGTCTTCCATCGTGGTTCCTTCTTTTTCTACTGGTCCTTTACAGGTTCACACCTTCACTCAGTTGCCTTGGCGTTCTGTTGGACTTTCTTGTGCTCACATCGGTGGCTTCCATCCTCTCCACCTGCAGCCAAGTTCTGACATCAGTGTCACATTTGAATCTCACTCTTTGGCTGTTTGTTGTTCCTCATCTTCAGCTGGTTCTAGAGGAGCTGTCCTCACAGCAAACATCCTTCATAGTTACCCATTTCTGTGAGACCCCACAGTAAGTCCAGCTGTGTTGAATATCTAATGGCTCCGTGTCGTATTTGATCTGATGTGATCATCTCGCCTCTCTTTGATACCTGTGGTTTAGGAAAACGCTCCCAAACTACACTCCACTCTCCTTGCTCGGAGATCTTGCTGAAGTGACGTGAGTCAATGTTTCTCCCAGACACATGGTTTGATGTTTGGAACTGATATAGTCTAGCTTCTTTGCGGTGATCTGGCTGAGCAGATCCAGGCCTCTCCAGAACAGAACTCATATGCTGCACTTGGGTTTGGACCTAAGAAAGAACTCCGTCTGTCGTATTTAAAACTTTCAGATTTTTATGAGTTTTATGCATCCCATCTCTTCATATTGATTCCTGCTGTGGTGCTTCTTCTAGCACACTCATCTCAGCACACTCTGTAGACACACCAGCTTGCAGATCAACCTAAGGAGCAGTTGAACAGCTTCTGAACGACTATAACGCCGCTTGATTTTTCCACAGCCTTGGGAAACTGGAGGAGGAGTTTGAAAAGAAGTTCAACAGCCTCCCGCAGTTTAGCCCGGTGACCTTTGATAAGAAGGGGACAGCAGTCGCAAAGAAAAGAAAGAGTGACGGCTCGACCAATCAGGAGGACACCCCCAAAGCAGGAAAAGGTAGGATTAAAGTTGATGCTGCAGCGCCTAATAAAAGCTATTCAAAGGGCTAAAAACGTTGATCTTAAGACTGTAGAATATCTTGTTATTTTGCCCTACGATGGATTTAGAATCTTAATAATAGAAAAAGAATGCTTGTCTTCTGGAAATACTTTAGATTTTCATTTAAAGTTGTTTAAAACCAATTTGAAGCTGAAATTTACATTAGTGTTTAAAGTCATGTACACTCTACCTTTCTGTTCCTAGATGTCCAGGCTGCCTCTAGCATGGAGATGCTGGTCGGCAGCCAGAAGAGGAAGGCTAGGAAGACCAAGATCACACACTTGGTGCGCACAGCTGATGGCAGCGTGTCTGCAGCAGAAGGTGAGAGTCTGACTGAGTTTTCCTCACAAACAACTTCCGCTTTAGACCAAATAAAACTTTAGACCCCTTGCATGTGACATCACAGCACCTGCGTTAACTCCCTCTCCGCCATTTTGGGAGTCAAATTCTGTGAATCCGAGAGAGAAAGTGGCTGTCATAGATCTTTGTCGCGACGATGTTTTGTCGTGTCGGCAAGAAAAATTCAGATCCTCAGTCAGAGTGGGCCACAAATCAGAACTGATGTTTAGTGTCTCTTCTTTGGAAGCCCCTCCCCCTGCACCAACACACAAACACAACACGGGGCCATGAGGAAGAGGTGTGTGTGTCTGGATTACATATTTTTAAGATATATTCTTATATATTGACATCATACAAAAGCATTCATATTGGAACAATGCAATGAGCATCAATAGCATTAATATTGCAGTAATAATTTACTATCCACTTGGTTCAGGCACATTTAGGAACCAGTGGTACTTCCTCACATTTGTATATTTTTGAGAAAAGTTTTTGTGTTTTTTCCGTATTTTGTTCACCATTAAAAACAACAAAAAAAGTACTGGTTCCTGCCAGGATTCTTTCAAAAGTAACCAAAATCGGAACAAACTCAAACAGTACCCATTCCTAAATTTGCATCACTTTGAGAACAAATAAATAAAATGTGTAACTGTAGACACACCTGACACTAAATGTTCACTACAGAGACTGCTGTCATCTGTACACGGCTTCCCGTCATGTTTGACTGCAGCGATCCATCGTTTTCTGTCTTCATCCCATGAAAATCTATAAAAGAGATGCTTGAATTTGGACTTTTTCTGATGTGGCAACCAACACGATGAGATTTGGTAGTTATTCCTCTACACCAGAGTCACAGATTTTACTAGTTGGATGTGTCAAAACAATGTGTGCTTGAATCCCAAAATGGTGGACAATTTCACTGCAAGGGGACTAAATGAGCCGTATATCTAAGAATAGGAGTTACATGTGGGAGTGACAGCTACCAAGATACAGCCAGCAGAATATATGTCAGCTTCTAAGTGACCTCTAGGGTTAAATGTGCCGTCGGCCTTGAGGTGACCTGTCCATGATCTGCAGCACCGTGTCCATGAGCTGCTACAGACGTGTGAGTGATGACGGCCCTGCTGAAAGGTTTCTCTTCATTGACTCTCTTTGGCTGCAGAGGACAAAACGAAGGACCTGAACCAGGAACAGGATAAGAAGCCATTACCCCAACAGAATTTATGCAATGAAAAACGGTGCTACAGTCCCGGAGCGGAGGAGGCCGACAGGAGCACCGTACCACAGGAGCTACCCACCTTCTTCAGCTTGGCGGCGCTTGCTGAGGTAGCAGCCATGGAGAACGTTCACAGGTGAGGAGGCGGATGTTTGAGGCTCCACGGCCTACAGACCTACCGCACACGCAGAAGGTTTCTGAGGTTGAATTGGCAATCTTAATTCAGGGACCTCCCAACGCCCCATATGATGCCACCAGGTCCCCCTCAGTTTTTGCTCCAGATGCCAGTTTAGACGAGGAAAACAAAGACATTAATGGATCTATTTGTCTGTGAGTGGAGGATTTAGAACTGGAGCAGGGAAACTTAGGCCTGCTCATGACAGCTCCTGCATCAAAACTTGAACTTATTAAAACCACAGGTTTCCATCTGCTCCTGATCCAACATGATTTGAATAAAGAAATACTCAGAAACGTGGTTGTTATCTTAAATATTTTATACATGTCCTCCATAGGGAAGTCCCGATCCGATCGAATGATCCAAAAATCAGGCCCGATCACGTGCTTGACGACTCGATCGATATCGGATATTTCATTTATTCTTATTATAATCAGTGCTTTATGTTTCAGTCTTATTATTCTGGATAAATACTCAACTAGAAGTGTGCATGTCATGAACAGATCACAAAATGTCATTAAACGCAGCAGAATACGGCAGCAGTTTAAACAGGAACGATTCAGTCAAGCTAGATGATCACAGATTCAGACGTCCGGGATCAATAACTCTTTTAAAAACGCTTTAAACTGACAGCAAGTGTCTGTTGGTTTGTCTTAACGTAAACAACCCATGAAGACATTTCAACAGAAAATTGCTTGTGTTTAGTGTTAAGCTCTTTGTGCTTCAGAGCAGCTGCTAACTGTGCTAAGCTAACTGCTTTGACTCGGTATCGGCAAATACACAAAATCAAAAGACTCGGAATCGGATTGGGCCCAAAAAAACCTGATCGGGGCATCCCTAGTCCTCCATTATGAGAAAAATGCCTCAAGATTACGTTAAAAACACAGTTTTCATTGGAGTGGAGTCACAGTTACTCTCTAGTCTAGCCTTCTTTCACCTGTTTTTCTCCTGCTGCCTGGAGGACTTGATGTTGAGGATGTGCAGCATCACCGTTTCATGTTCTAGTATGTTATATGATGTTCTGTAGTGTCCCTGTCACACTTTAAGCGCTCTGTAACGTCCCGTTTCAGAGGCCAGAGGGGCCTGGCTCAGAGTCAGAAGAAGGAGCTGGCCCAGACTCCGGTCCTCATCTCCTGCGCTGATCAGTGAGCGGCTGTCGCTGTGATGAGAGGAGGACCCGCACGCTAGCAGAGGCGCTTTCACCTCCTCCTCCTCACGTGACGGGATCGAACAGACTCCAACTTCCTCGTTGCGGAGAATTTGCTTAAGCTTGGATCTTTTGGAGGCGAGGGGGGATAAAAAACAAAAAAAAACCACCCTCCCCAGCTCCTTCCTCTCCCTGCTTGTTGGTGTCTGTGTGTCCTTCTAAGCCTTCCTTTGGTGTCAGTGAAGGTGAAAGTATGAGCTACTTCTCTACAGTCGGTGTGTTACTTACAGGAGGGTTATTTTGGAAAACACACCTTTAAAACTTTAAATACTCAATCATTCCATGACAGGAAATATTCCTAATTTGACTAAAATGGTCTAAAAGTTGAGTTTTTTGGGGGAAAAAATAACTAAAATCAAGAACTATTTTAGCTTCTGTCAGCTAATCTATGCACATTATACAAATATATTAAGGTTTAGTTGTAATAAACTGGCTGGATGAGTATCTCATACATTCTGGGAGTTTACGGTGCTCCAGTAACGCCATCTTTTAAAATCTGGAAGACGGGGGACACACAGGAGCGCGTTTGTTTTCTAGACAAACCCAGGTTTTTTTGTCACTTTTTTTACCTCACACACACGCCTGCTGTAGAGCTCCCTCTTCCATTCCCTCCAGCTTCAACCCAAAACCTCCTCACCAGGGTCAAGTGTCGCTACGGTTCACTTTATGGAGAGAAATCCATTTAGAAACGCTTATTTTATAATATATATACATATATATATATTTTTGCCCCCCCCCGTCGTACACTAACGCGGTGTTACTAGTTGAAGAAATCGAGGGTGAGCTTTTCGTGTGTCAATGTGATGCTACTCCAATAGAGTATGTGGTAGCAACCAGTAATAATAGACTGAATGTGAAGACGTGCGCTTTTCCCTGGCGTTTGCAGCTCGTCACAGCCGTGGGGTTTGTGTTGTTCGTCCGAGCGTGTGTGTGTGTTAGTGAACAGAAAAATATAGCCTTAACTTTTCCCCTGTTTGCCGCCATAGTCGTCTCAGCCTCAGTGAGTGGAAGCAGCTTTGATTAGCAGAATGCCATTTTTTAAAAAAATATTCTTTACTTTTTATTTTTGCTTCAGTGTTCCTGCAGTTTGAGTAGCAGTTACAATCTTAATCTGTGTTTTTAAAAATTCCATCAAACCTGCACTAAATCCTAGCTGAACTGTAATTTGCTCGTGAAAGGCTAACTTCGTCGCACCACTGCCTGTCTCAGGATGAGCTGTACGTTTCCACCAGTTAGGTGTCACGGCTCTTCTATCAGAAAGAGCTTTTTTTTATTTTGTAATTTTATTGTTATTTGTGAGTTTCATTGAAGTATTAATTGATTGTATTAAGATCAGATGTTCTTGCCTCCCATTAGCCTTCTGAGATTTGATTGCTCTCAGTACAGTTCTGCTCGTATGTAATCATGTGTTTTTCTTTTCCAGTATTTACAAACTTATTAACTTTCTTCTGTTTTTATTCAGCCATTCCATTCCATGTCGTGGTGTGCTCTCTACCGTCAGAAGGCCAGAGGGTGGCAGTAAAGCTGTAGATTTATTGTCTTCCCTAAACGCCGGACGGCTGATGGATGGCGAGCATTGGCCTCCTCGGCCGGCGGCCGCTCGTTCCTCTGTGTAGATCAACACTTTAAGCTTTCAGAAGTCCCGTTCAGACGGCTCTTTTCCTTTGCTTTTCTTCCAGGCGCGTGCGTTTGTGAGGGGGAGGCTTTTCTTGCTCCCTCAGTCGGAATTGCTGAGCTAAATCGCGCCGCCGTTCAGACTCAGACTACAGTACAGAGTGTTTTCTGATGCACAAAGGCTTGTGGAGTTTAAGGTTTTTTTTCTTGAAATAGAGTATTTTCCTAAACCACGACATGAAATCCTGATCATGTGTTTTTTGTTTGCTAATCCTCGTGAGCTAATAGTGCTATACACCCAAGAAACCTATAAATCCTTGTTACACTTGAGCTTCAAATCTTAACAAGCTGCATGTTTCCCCGTTAAGTGAATACACTTTGTGATCATGTATCTGAAAAAAGAACTCATGTACGTGTGCGTGTGCTTTCGGATGAGAGGAAGTTGCATTACAGACGCCGTCATCCATGACTGAGGAGTAAAGAACTCGTCTTCCCGACCCCCTAAACTCAAATGTCTGCTTAAAGCAACAGAATTTCTCGACATTTTCCAAAGAAAGAAAAAAAAGGAAAGGTGCACTCGCTGAACACTTTATTAGGGACGCTTTAACCAGCTGTTCGTTAAATTAGCCAATCACATGGAAGTGTTTCTGTTTTCGATTTTAAAGTCAGCCAACCTAACGATTTTTAAAAGTTGATTATAAAGTATCATTTCGGTTCCTCTCCGACGCCGGCTCCCTTTAACCTGCAGATCCACTGCCATGTGATTGCCTGATTAAATGTTAAAGCCACAGATGTTCACTAATATGGTGCCCAGTGAGCATATATATATATATTTATATATATATATATATTCAAAGGAGCATTAACTAAAAGTGTTGCACTGGATTTGTCAGGTGTTTGAGTCTTCAGGTAATTCAATCAGCACAATTCATCCATGAATATCCAGTGGGATCATGCAAAAGGGCACCTCTTTATATATTAGCACCTTATGACCCAAACCAAAACCATTATGGACTTTATTTATATATATATAAATATATGTATAAATTGATTCCATGTGTCCAAGAATCCAGTCATCAACAAAACCAAGAACAGCCATAGATGCATCATGCTCGTCACCCTTCACTTTTCTATCCGGGAGATGCTTATATACTGTTTAGATTCCTATATTAGTTACCAAAATGACTATAATACCCTTTTGTGCTAGTACTGTCTTCTTGAATGTAATCATTTTGTACCTGTATTTTTCTAACTCAGTCATGATTGTACTATAGGTGTGCTGTGATGGTACGCTGCTCCTTCGGAGCGTTGTTTGTTCCCAGCAGCTCTCGTCGGAGGCGCTCTGAACTCAGTGGCACACAGTGTGTATGTGTGTGTGTGTGTGTGTGAGTGATGGGTCAGGAGGACTATCTGTACCATGTGAGCATCCATGAAGAGACTGAAAGCTGAGAGACTGTTACCTTCTGAGCGGTGGCCAATAGCATTCCTTGGTTTGATTCTTTGTTTTTTTTTTTCTCTTTGCAGTAACAGTGAACGTCTGTCTGTTCAGGGCAGTTTGTAAAACTCGATGATCAGAACTATTGAATGCTTGAGTTTCTTTTTTTTAATTTATTATTGTTCCTTTTTAAAAGTTTAGACAAATAATAAAGAAAAAAAACACAACTCAATATGCATCTGTTTGTACACAGACTTGTAGAAGAGGATCTGCCCTTTACTGGAATGTAGACAAAGGTTTCCTTTTGTTGTGACGATGTTCTGCTACATATTCCGAGTCTCTTTCTTCTGATAGGTTGTACATCTTGTGCTTACTCTAATTTGTGTAATGGATGTGTGTCAAGTGTGTGTGTTTTTTTCCTATTATTTGATGCAGCCTTGCCTTACTGGAATCCCTGCATAGTGTGGGACCCCTCAGCCAAACTTAGTCCTTCCCACAACTTTGTCATCACACTGTCTGCTGACACAAGTATCACTTCTTTAGCACCTATTAAAATGACATCTAATGCATCTGTGTACACGTGTGGTTTCTTTCTTTATTTTTTGGATATGCTGCTGTTTCTATCATCTACTGATTAACAAGTTAATTAAACGATTAGTATCCCTTTAATTGAGTTCCAATCACTTCCATGATTGCAGATGTGTAAAATCCAGAGACCAAAAATCCAACTTTAACCCAGAGTTTGACAAAAAAGACCAGTCCAGCACCCTCTGGTGGAGGCACTGCGAACTACATCCTCGCAGCTGAAGTGGTCAAAGTAATTTAATGCTCATCTATCCGCTCAATTTAATAATTATTAAAGCTGGTAAAACAACACAAACCGTTTAGCCATTGTTTTAATCTCAAACACTACTTTTTTATATATAACTTTGCTAGTGTGTCCATATTATTGCTTTTATGTCATATTTTTGACATCTTAAATCAGAATATTCCTACATTAATTTCTCGTTTTTTTTCTTTCGTTTTACAGCCTTATTTACATAAACAAACGCTTAAAAACATTAACATTTCAAAGTAAAACCCCATTTTTTAATAGCATACATAACTCAGAAAGGTCGGATCTGTCACACCATTACTTTACAATTGTCAATTAAACATTTACTAATGTACCTATAAACTCCGTAAATCTGTCATTTCCGATAATTAAGTCCTAAGCAATTATCTTTTGTTCATGCTAAATGTTTTTGTTTGTTTGTTTGTTTTTTTGTTTGTTTTTTGTATTTTTACAAAGTGGTGCTAAATAAAACATTCCGGCGCCTAAAATCGTACACCAATACCATAGACTAGTATAAATTACATAATAATTTAAAAAAAAAACATATTTAGGCTATAAAAAAGAAGAAATAAAATAAAGATAAAAAATATTTGAAATAGGGAAAAAAAAGTAGGGTATAAAGTTAAAGGAGCAGGAGATGTGGAACCATTTGTTCGGAACCCAAAACACACCCGGACAGATTTAAGTGACGCCCCCAATCAGCCTTTGTGAAAAGTAGCAAGATCGAGGTAACATTTTGTTTTAATCTTAATTTTTCGGTTCTTTTGAAAAATTATATTTATTGTTTACGTTTGTAACAGCTTTTAAGTACCAGATAGTCGCTTGTGAACCTCCAGGACGGAGACTTCCGCTGACTTCAGCTTTTTAAATGTCAGGAAATTCAAAACAGAAAAAACTGCTTTTTTTGAGTTTCAGTCAGGAATGTGGTCGTTTCATTTATTTCCACCCAGTAACTAGGAATAAATTATAACTGGGATATTTTAATGACCGATAAGAAACGGCGGTTTTTAATGGGTTTGGACAGATACACCGCGTTTAGTTGTTTAAACTACTAATTTTAATGAAAACATCAGGGGAACATGGTTAAAAATAGATAAGCAAATCTCCTTAGTTTACTGTTATAATATTGGATTAATTTCCATTGATCTGATTTGTTTTTACAGGCTGCTAAGAGTGATTATAACATTAAATTGTAAAAATTCTGTTTTATGATTGTCTTAAATCATAACAAAAATGGATGTTTTACTTTTTTCCTGAACAACAGAAATATAAAAGCTGTCTGTAAAGAAATTTATTAGAACTTTAAAAAGATTTTTCAAACAAGAATTTTTATTTATTTATATTTTATTTTTATTTTAGTAGCTAAATGTTGACATCAGTGTCCAAGATGATGTCACACGGCTTCAAGAACAGTAAGCAGGACTTCACTTTTGGACCCTGGAAAGTGACGTCTGCCAAAAACCACATCATGAAGTCCAAAGACGTGGAACGGTGAGGCAACAGATTTTTTTTTTTTTTTTCACTCCCATAAAACCTTTAAACGTTTTTATAATTCTTTTTTTTTTCCTGAATAATGTCACCTTTTTTTCAGGTTAGGGGAGGAGATCAACATGCCCTGTCTTCCAGAGATGTTGTTCGGGGACAACGTCCTGCGCATCCAACACACAGACGGCTACGGCATCGAATTCAACGCCATCGATGCCCTCAAAAGAGTCAACAACATGGATGACGCTGTGAAAGTGGCCTGTGCTCAAGAGTGGCAGGAGAGCAGGCAAGACGTGCAATTTTTTTTGTTTTTAAAAGCATTTAGTTTATGAAGCTTAGACATTTTATAAATAAAATTCACAATTCTGGCATCTCTACAAATTAAAATCTTTCTGTATTAATCTACAATAGATTTTATTTATAAATCTTTTTAATGTAAATGTAATTTCAGAGCTGATTCAGAACACTCCAAAGAGGTGGTAAAGCCGTACGACTGGACGTACACCACAGACTACAGAGGAACGTTACTTGGAGAAGAAATGCAGATAAAGGTGCATATTTTTTTTTCAAACAAAAGATGGTTTTAGTGAGTTATGTTCAATAATTTTGTTTCTTCCACAAAGGTGACGGAGACGTCGGAGCGAATCAACATGGAGAAGCTGAAAGCCCGGGAGAACATCATGTTCTTCGACGAGGTGTTGCTGTTTGAAGACGAGTTACACGACCACGGCGTCTCAAAGATCAGCGTCAAAATTGTGAGTTTGGTCCGTCAGAAATAATCACATCGGCCTCCAACCAGTCCACGCTTAGAAGTAATCCTTTTACTTTGGTGAAGGATCAATGTAGTGAATGTTATCTCCTGATCCAATCCAGTCAAATCTGCCACAAGAAGAGTTTGTTGGGAAAAAAGAGAGAAATATTTATATTTTTTTCCTCTTAAATTGCATTAAATCCTTATTCATTTAAACAATGTAAAGAACAGAATAAGTAATCCCACAGAAAACTTTATTTTGACAAAAGTGTAATTAACAAAAGCATTAAAACAGCAGAAAATAATTTAATGCTTTTTAGAGAATTCTAAAAAATGAGCTAATTTTATGGAAAATAAATAAAAAAGAACCTTTAGTTCTTTAATAAGGAAAAACCTTTTATCCAGTTTAAAATAAAAGTACAAAACAAGCAGCAACTCATTCAGGAAGAATTGATTTGTAGTTAGTTGTCATCAAATTTAGATTCATTTAGTTAAAAATTATTTTAATATTAATGGGTATAATTGATACTGTATGATACTACTAATACCATGATACTATAAATAATAATTATTTGTGTTTGTACTTATGTGAAGGGAATTTTTCTATACAGAATATCGGTTAACCTATTTATCTAAATTTCTAACTTTGTAGAAATTAATTTAAAAATATCTTTTACATTTCCTGTCCTTCTAAAATTTTACAATTTTTTTCCATACCTGCAAACATTTTTTTTCTTTTATATCTAGGACTTGATGCAAATAAGAGTTTTTTTCTTTCTTTCTTTAAATGAATTACTAAATAAGTCAAGAATCTGTGTATTGTTTTGTTTTGACCCCAATAGTTTTCTATTCTTGGTTATACATTTGGACTTAATTCTGTTTCTTTGGATGTTTTTAGAGCAGAAGGTGGAATCACATTTAGTGCATAAACATTTAAAGCCGTATGAACTGGTCATGGGTTTTGTATACTAACAACAACAGACTTGTTTAGATAAAAACAAGACTAGAACTAGTGTAAATGTTAAGCTGCTGATGGAGAAACTTCTGCTTGTTTGACACAAGAAAACGACATTTCTGGAGAGATTCTTTAACAAGAAAACCAAAATATTTTGTCCACAAATACGTGCATAACTTATAAATGAGAGCTCTCTGTTTACACGCTCTCCTGCTAGCTTACAGCCCCTCACACCTCCCTTTTTTGTTTGTTTATGCAGAGGGTGATGCCCACCAGTTTCTTCGTGTTGATGCGGTTCTTCCTCCGCGTGGACAGAGTGTTGATAAGAATAAACGACACTCGGCTGTATCACGAGGCGAGTTCATTCCGTCTCTGAAAAAGAGTTGGAAAGACTTTTTAACTGCAGCTGAAGATCATGGAAATAATTTACAGTCATTTATCTCTTTGATTCCAGGCCGGTAAAGACTACTTACTGCGAGAATTCAGCACAAGGGAAAACAAAATAGCAGAACTGAAGGTGAGATATGAGAAACTGTTGTGTTTAGCCATCAGGACTCCTTCATTGACATCACACGTTCCTGTTTTGTTTAGCACGTTCCTTCAGGAGTTTACACGGATCCCAACGAGATTGCTCAGCATTTGACCCTGAAGCTGACAGAGTGCGAGAAGCTGGAGCTTCCGGTGGCGCTGCCTCAGAGTGACCAGGAAGAAACCGTCCAGTGACCACCCCACCATCATGTTTCCACTGGTGTGGTGGAAAACAGGAATGGTACTAAAAAAGTCACAAACAGTCATGTAAAATTATGTTTCACCCATTCATACATGTGTACAGGAATTCTTTTTACAAACGACTGTTTTGAGGAACTCTGTAAAAGTCACTAACATGCTTTTAGTTGAGTGTAAAGCTGGGTAATTCTGAAATAGAGTTGGCTTTGGCTTTTACAATTTGAAAAAAGGATAAAATCCATGTAAATACTGCTTTTTTGTTTGTTTTTCAGATAATTTGTAGAAAGTGAATATATTTTTTTCCACTCATTTTACTGGTAATTTGTCATCTGTCTTTGAATGTTTGTAAATGTCTCACGCATGACCACAAAAATATCATTTGTTTTTTTGTGTGTGTGTGTGATAGATTTTAAACTTCTTGTTATAAACAGTCATGTTTTTCTTTGGCTGATAAAAAAAATGCTCTTATTAAAAATAGATTTTGAATGACGTGTATATCTCCTCTTTTGTTTTATTTAAGTGATGTTATGATCAGAGCACAAAACTCTGGGCCACTTTTTATAAGAGAAATATAGAAAGAAGGGGAAAAAAGGAACATTTTGGAATGGTGGCGGTTCTTAAATTCTCAAGAAAAATAATAGATTATCTAATTTAAATGTAAAGAGGGTATTATAGAGAATGTAGGAATATAGAGAGATATTAAATAGAAAATTATTCAATAATGTTCAAAAAATTTCATAATAAATAATATATTTTTTTAAACACAAATTATGCGTGCATTTGAGCCATACAAATTTTTTAAAAGCTGTAAAAAAAAAAATAATAATTTAAACACCATCAAAGTCTTTGACTCCAAACTGTAAAATAGTTTATTTACGTCACATGTGTCAAAGTGGCCAATTCCGGCCTGCCAGGTCATTTTATTTTATTATCAATGGCCCGATCTTAATCTTGCGCTTATTTATAACTGGTATTATTTTGACATAACATATTTTTGTGGAGAGTAAAATACTGCAAGTTTTTTAAGGTTTATCCTAATTTATTTAGGAGTAATATTCCTGCCTGCTTTTATTCAAATAAATATTAAAAAGTTGTGTTTTTAAAGTTTTTAAAATTTAGTTTTAGTGTGTTTAATAAATGTTTATTTTGTTTGGCCCGCGACCTAAGGTGTGTTTTGAATTTTAGCCCCCTGTGGCATTGACTTTAACACCCCAGATTTAGGTGGAGAGTTGGACCCGCAGCCTCTAGTGGTGGTTTCGAGAACTGCAACAGTTGGGACTTCCAGGGTAGCGTCAAATTCGGAACAGAACGTGGGAAATAGCTTACTATTGGATAACACTGTTGCAGTTTTGTTTTGTTTTTTACTTTAGGTTTTAAGGTGATATAAATGTTTGGAATCACTCATCATTTTAAGTGTGGAGAATTAGCTCGTGGTGTTAAATGTTATTATCACGAACACCAAGTTTATTTCCCCGACAAGAGTTAAAAAGATCCAATTTTGTACTCGTCCCTTAACGCAACTCATTACGTCTAGTAGCCTGAAAGGTCCTGCAGAGCTGTCCAATCAGCTGTTACCTTTCTAAATGACTGACCAATCACAGACCTCGTATCAAATAAAACTATTCAACATGGAGACGACGGTTGAAAAGCTAGAAGCTATGGTAAGTACAGCGAAAAACGCCTCATTCTTGCTAGTATAGGTCTTTTAAAATTCACGTGCCTTATATTTTATAACTAGGAAACATATCGTAACACGGATTCTATCAATGAAAAATAGAACGAAGGCATTTAGTTCATGTTTGCAAAGAATTTAAACTCTTGAGTACAGATCTGCAGGCCTCCTCCTACAAGTTCCAGCACCGCTGTGTCGTGATCAGATGTCTACTTTTTCTGCGACTGTCACAAAATAATCCCAACCACGTGATCTGGCTGGTTATACAGTGCTTTACAAATCTTTTGTGACTGCGTGTTTTGGTTACATGAAGCGAAAAAAACATTTTAGAAAGTCTTTCGCTAAACAACCATAACAAGACTGCAGTGAGCAGGGCCGGTCAAAGCCAATGCTGGGACCGGGGGGCCCAGAGCATCTGTACAAAAAACTCAATTCCAAGTAGTAAATATGGTCTTGTTTTAATTGTAAAAATCGAGAACAGAGCATTTTTATGTTTTATATATCAAATGTCTAAAGTGTATATTTAAATTATAAATGTGTAAATCTAAAAACAAATCACAGTCTAGATCAAAACAGTAAGAAAATGTATTTAAAAAAGACACTACTAAGCTATTGAAAATGTTCCAATGATTATTTTCCCCAAACAGTATTGCAATTATGAGCTGTAAGTTTTGTGTTTATTTTAAGCGAAAATGTCTAAGATAAAATCCTTTTTGAAACCTTACCGTTAAATTTTGAACGAAATTTGTATGAGTTGCATCATTCTTACCTCATTGTAAACAACGCATGTGATTGGCACACACACTGCTGCATGAGGGGGATTATTAAAGACCCACTCCTATAAAACCTGTTTTTTAATATGTTCTTGTCAAATTTTTCTCTTAACGAAAGATGTATAAAATCATTTCAGATTAAACTGCATTTCTGAGTATTTCTTCAGTCAAATGCAATGTTTGTAATGCAGGTACTGCCAAATATATCTTAAAAACAACACAGGCTTTTTGATTTTGGCTAAAAACTGCATAAAATACTACCAGGAACGCATTTATAATGGAGAATAAATATAATTGGAGTGGGACTTCAAGGGTTAAAATGCAGTTAATCATGCAACTGGCAACATCTTTGCACAATAAAGAACTGTAAATAACTGCCATTAGGTGGATTTTGCCTTTAGGCATCCTAAAAACTCAAGAAGGAAACCTTTTCAAAATACAAACTAATTCATAATTTAAGCAAACTGAGGGTTTGTACAAAGGATGAGTTTTAATTTGCACTCAGAAACCCCAGTATTTAAATACACTATATTAATAAATAGTTTTAGTCTTCTTTAAGAATCCATTCTGAGGTGCAACTGGGGACAGAAAGGGAACTCTACCACGATGCTGACGTTCCAAAAGACTAAATCTTGTCATCGGTCCATTTTTGGTCATTTTTACATTGTCCACACGGGTCACAAAGCTCCATGAACCAGAATGTATTTTTGCCTCACAGACTAAGTCACTCCAGCTGTTGGCAGGTGCTCTGACTTCATTGCACTACTGTATCAGACATCTAGTAGTGCAATAGTATTGTCAAAGCATTTGAAAACTGCAAACACCAGCCGCATGACTTCTGCTCACGGACAGTTTAAGTGAATCGCACATCATGAAACTGCAAACAAAGAGAATAGAGAACAGGATTGGTCAAATCTGCTGTTATATTGCCTTTTTTCTGAAGAAAATTGTGCGGTACCAACAAATTTAGAGTTTGATGTCATAAATTTGACTTTTTTTTTTTTGATGAGATGTTACGTTTTCAGCTGCTGTTGACCACTTATTTAGTGATTTTGTTTGTTTTAAACTATGTTTTGTTTTTTTTTTCCTCCCTAAACCAGGCATTTGTCTCAGTTCTATTTATCTAAACCTGGTTGAGTTCAGAACATTTTGACGTTTGCTGGTGAATGTCTTCACAGTTCCAGAAGTCGGAGGCGGACTTGGATTACATTGAAAGGAGGCTGAAGCTGGACTTCATCAACAGCACTGCAGAGAATGGAAGTTCTGCTGAGGTGAGGGAAACGCACCAAACCACTGTCCTTTCTCCAGGCAGTATCGAGCTGCGTTCACATCAAACGCGATGCGTCAGGAGCGTGCAGGCGTGATGGGAGGTTTCGCTGCGGGTTTTTGGCAGCGTGTGTGCTGCACAACCAAAGTTTAAATATCTGAACTCATGAACCCAGACATGGAGACATGCCTGCTGATTTTTTTGTAGAGCTCTTAAAAGTTAATACATTGGATTTTTCAACATCATCCGTGTCTTCCATGCGTTGTAAGTGTGATCTAAAGTACTAATGAGGCTAAAAACTTTGGGCGGTGGCTCCAGCAGAGTTTATGAAGACATTGATATCCCGCTTTTCTCAGTCTTTAATGTTTTAAAAAACAAAAGTTAATTGGAAATGATAAATCTCTATTTCATTTATTATTGCAGTTCAGCAGAGGAGGAAAAGATTTGGTCCTGACAGAAAAATAACATGAAAGTGTTATGGAAATTTTATTTTTGATGTTTTTTATTTTACTTTACTGAACGTTGATTGAAGTTTTGAATTTAAAATGCTCTTCACTTTTGTTGGGCATTTTATGTTACAGCCTTTTATTGTTAAGAAAGTTTATCTCAATACAATGTTACAAAATAAAGTATTTCCGATGAAAACTATTAATTTTGCCATTCTTGTTTTCATAATTAATGTAGAACTGCTAAATTCCACGAACCACACATTTCTTTCCTTAAAAAAAGGCCACATTTTAATTTGCGATTAATCGCCAGTTAACTCTGGACAAAATGCGATTAAAAAAAAATAATCGCCTGACAGCTCTAATTTAGACATTTGAAAAAAAAAAAACTTTAAAAAAGGATCTTAAATAAAAGTCAGCCCTTTTTTTACAGAAATGTATGACAAACCAGCTACTTGGTCTAAATGTTTTTGTTTTGGCCCCTTTATGACATTTTAGGAGAACCCGGCAGTGATGCTGGAAAACCTGAAGGCTGTCAAGGCCAAATACTCGCTGCTGTGCTCTGAGGTGAAGGAGATCACCAATGCTCAGAAAGAGTCCATGGACTCCATCAGGACCAGCCTCAGCGGAATCATGGAAGTGATCAAGCAGTGCCAGCAGACGTCTGACTTAGAGGTACCAACGCCCCAAACTGTTCTGACACAATCCAAGCAACAGATCTGCTGAGGAAAGTTCTAGAAGATATTTTCTCTTTCCAATTGAAAGGTTAAATGAAGATTTATTACACTGTGGAGCCACTTTACTGTCTGACAGGAAGGTTTGTGGTTAAAGAAAATGCTTAATATCAGTTATTTATGGGAATAGATGAGTCTATTTTATGGATTTTATCCAGTTTAATTCCATTTATGGAGATAATTGATACTTCCTCTGTAAAATATTGGGTTTAAAGAGAAACACTAGCAAATTGTGTATGTTTCAATCCATAAATTCAGAAATAAACTTTACTAAATATTAGTATTTTTTTTAGTTTGATAGCATTATGTGTGGTTGCATCTACCTCAGCTGCACATAGAAGAGGCAAAATGGGGGAAAATATACTAAAAAATAAACAGAAAATGACACCAAACTTATTCAATGACACCATATCATTGAAAGTGATGGTTTGATGAAGCTTCGTGAAAGCCTTGAGGCTTCAACAAAGCAATGGGCGCCATCTACTCGCCAGCTGACGCCACAGCAATCTCCTCAAGTGTATTACAAGAAAGGTTCAGTCGTGGTCATTGCAGTCTGATGTTTTTGTGCTTTTTCATTTGAAATTGACCGAACAGGATAAACATTTATTGAACACACTAAAACTAAATTTGTGAAATTTTAAAACTGTATCTTTTTAGGATAATTAGGAACTAGATATAAAGCATTAGCTGTGATAATGCTAGTGGGAATGCTGAAAGCTGAATTTGGTCACTGAAGGTTTTAGTGCTGATAACTGAAGATGCTGGAATTGATAGCTAAAACTGCTGAAGCTGATATCTGGAAAAGCTGATAGACAGTTAAAATATTGGGTTAAATGCCAAATTAGCCTAAAACAAAAAAAAATCTGGGTTTGCCAAACAGCTAGCACGTGACTGAAAAAATAACTAAACTTCAAAATAGCCAAATTAGCCAAAACAGCTAGCGTGTAAATATTAGCCGAGCTCCAAAACAGCATAAAAAAACAAAAAAAGGCCTAAATTAGACAAAACTGCTAGCATGTAGCTAAAATATTAACTAAACTCCAAAACAGCTTAAAAAAACAAAACAAAAAAAACAAATTAGCCAAAGCAGCTAACATGTAGCTAAAATATTAACTAAACTCCATAACAGCCTAAAAAATCTTAGTAAATGCTAAAATAACCCAAAAAAGCTAACATAATGCCAAATTCAAAAACTTAAAAAAAAACGTAACTTTTTAACATAAATGAATAATAAAAAGGCAGGAATATTATTCCAAAATAAATTAACTTAAACCTTAAATAGTGTTCAATATTTTACTCTCCATAAGAATATATATTGTATAATTATACAAGTTAAAAATAAGTGCCACTGGGCCATTAGTATTTGGTAATGTAACCTGGGATTTTAGAAATTCTTTCTGACTAAAACAAATTACCAACAAGGCCTGAAGCTTAACATCTGCAGTCTGATGGTGTTTTCTTACTTCCTACAGGTTTCGTCACTGACAGAGTTGGAGCAGGAGGCAGCAGCTCTGCTGGGTGCAGCTGTCAGCAGCCCAGAGACAGAAGTATGATACTTTTGCTGACATTTTTGACCAATTCAGCCTTTTTCCTGATCCATAATTAGCACTGAGTCATTGGTTTCTCGTGAAAAGCATCTGCTCATCATGAGATCCAAACTAAACTGTTGCTGTAGGTGAGCAGGTTAGTTATCTAATGGCAGTATTAAAACAAATATTGATAGTTAAAATATCTAAATGAAGCATTTCTATCATGCATTATATGTCCATTTGTTCATCTTTACACTGTAAGGTCTGAAAAGATAAATCTATAGTCTAAGATGTTTTTCTTTTTGACACAAGTTGGAACAAACTTGTTTCTGTTTATCACAAAAGAAACCACCTGATTATTCAGATTCCCCATCCTGTTACAAAGCTGCTCTGCATATATTTTATTAAATTAAGAAATTACAATTTTTGTAATGTGCTCAATGAATTCAAACATATTTTTAAGCTGATTTATGATTATGTCCATGTTTTTCATTGCAGGTTTTGTCCACTGAAGCACCTCAGGCCCAACAACCACAAAGTGAGTATTTTAGTAAAAAATAATCAAATCTGTGTTGCTTGAAGTGGATGTTTTGATTTTTCCTCTTTCTATCCGATCAACCTGTTTCAACCACTTCATATGAGTCCAGTTACCCTTTAAGGGTTTATTTCTTTAAGAGATAAAACACAAAAACAGGACTACTGGGTTGCCAGGTTGGAGTTGCCTATTTCAGATACCTGGATGTCACAGTTGAAGTCAGATAAAATCACTGTAAATCAGAAAATGACAGTAAAAGTCCAGAGTGATGTAATGAAATAAAAAGAATTTTCTCCTTACCTCCAGCTTCTCCCTGGCTCCTCTGCTGCTTTAGCGTTCTACAGAAAACTTCTCAAACCCTTAATGCCATGAGTCCCAAAATCACAATGGACTATTTTAGCTTAATTTTTTTAAACAAATAATATGTGAAGTTAATCTAAATTAAAAAAAACAAAGTTTAAGATGAAATTGGATTTAACAAAGACTATCTTGTATTTTAGAATTCTTAGAAATTGTCCTCATTTATTTAGAAAATCATGTTGGGAAATGTACCTTTAGAATTGACCTGCCCCTTTTTATAATCTTACTTATTAGTTTTATAAATTCAGGTAAGACAGAGTTCATTGAAAATACTATGATAATGCATAATAAGACAAATTGTTATTGAAAATGAATTATGTTGTAAAGTAAAAACAGAAAGATTAAAGTATAATTTAATGCCAATCTGATATAATATTTCCTTTTTCCCCTAAAAAGGTAGAACAAAAGTCTTAGTTTCTGTTTTTACCTTCATTTTAATAACAGATTTGGAAACACGGATAGTCTTTTTTACAAGTTGTTACTGTACTGATGTTTAAAATGTTGCTTTACAAGTTTTAATTCACATTTTAAACGGTTTATTGTTGTTTTCTTGTCATTTGCAGCATCCAAAAGGTGAAGGAGCAGGAATGTTGGATGAGTGAGGTTGAGGTGAACGGAACTCTTAAACTCAGATGGACACAAAAGGCAAAGTTGACCTTTGACATGTGAGGACAGCTGCTGAAAAATGGACCGTTGTTACAGCATGTTCCCTTTTACTAAAAGAGTGTCAGGAAGGTGGAACTATGGAGACTGCTGACATTTGAAAAGCAGTCCTGATGATCGGAGCTCTGTCCCATTTGACTGACTGGCTGGTCTGCTGTGAAAAAGGGGAAACATTGAAGCGTGGGACTAACGAAGACTGCTAAATGTCATCTATTGTATGCTTTTAGTATTTGCACTTTTAGAACCTCTTTAATCAAAATAAAACTTGTGAAAAGGTTGTTTTTTTCTGATCCTCTCTGTGTGTGACCAAATGTGAAGGGGTGGGACTCTGGGAATTGTAGTTTTATGGATTAAACAAAAAATTTGATGAGACAATTTTTTTTCCCTGTGCTTAAAGGCTAGTTTCTGTGACCTAAAGTTAACTTTTTTGGAATAAAACAAATCTGCAGGGTCTTTAAAATATCCACAGGCATTTTAATAACGAAAAAGAAGAACTCTAAAGCATCACAGCAAAGACCACAAACGACAAGATAAGCAACAGTTTTGGTCAAAAAATGGGAATAAATTAATAAAATTGGAAATGGACTAAGAAATTGGTCTTGATATTTTACATGCATGCCTGCAAAAAGTGTTACATTTAACATGAAGAAACTTGTAGGAACCCTCATAAACACAAATATAGTCACAGTTTTAGTCAATGATGTAAAAATGCACAATATTGTTTTATTTTTTTTGTTCAGGAGCTCAACTTTGCAATTTGTAATAATTTTTTTTAACATTAATTTACACAGCCTATATGGTTATTTATTTTTGTTTGAGCATTTTAATCAAAGGTTCTCTCTTATCAGTAGTCATTATTGGTTTGATAAAGATGCATTTTAGTATAGTTCCAATAAAGCACAATTAAATATTAAATGTCTTCATATCCATCCATTGACGGTACGAATAAAATAATATATGTTATTGCATCCAATTTTTTGGGAGTATAACAATATTAGTTAATCTACTTGGATTAAGTGGTAGATTTACAACACAGCAAATTCTTTAGGAAAGGTCTCTAAATTTGTGAATTCAACAATCCTGCAACTGACCCGAAAGCACAATTAAAAGTCCATTCAAAGATTGCTTAGAGATTAAATCGTTTTTTTCTGTATTATTGTTGCGGCAGTAAAAATTAATTTATTTATTTCACTGTTCTATTAAAATGCACAAAACTGCAAGGGTTAAAGGAGACTTTGGTCTGTTCCAGCTATCGCGATACTTTCCTCAGCTCTCGCCCATGTTTGATACTCTGGGAGACCCCGTCTCCTCTTCCTTTTTCAACATGGCACCGAAGGCGAAGAAGGAAGGTTCGTCATTCTGAAGATTAAATGTTAAGAAATAACATGTTCAGTTAAATAACCATATACTGGGGAATACCGACTGATGGCGATTAATCCATAACTTGTGAAATACGTTTCAAATGCATCTTAAAATTGTATAAACGCTTTGATAATATGACGAGTATGGGCCCAGCGTGTTTAGTAGCTTGATGCTAATTTAAGCTAGCGCCGTCTCTGAGCTCCACGATTTGATCATGAAATCTTTATTATATTTTGTTTATACTATTCTTTTCTGACTGTTCGTTTACTGTGTCAAAAGCTGGTTTATTAATTGTGTATTTGGAGGTTCTGTTTAAATAGGAGCTTATGTTAAATGTAGGAATGCTAGCAGCTCGTGCTGTTCATGTGGTAACCGGCTCAATATGTTTTCTGGACTTTATATAGAAAGCCAACATTTACCGGAATTTGAGTTAGTGAATTTTAAGTGTTTCTCGTTAGTAATATAGTCAAACGTGGGGCAATTTCAAAATAAAGGCGATGCTTTGTTGATATTCAGCAGCAGTCTGAGTATCCGTTGGCCTGATGATAAACCCTCGCCGTGGTCTTAGCTAGCTTTCACTGACTGATTAATGGGTTGTGAGAGTTAGTTGCATACTTAATGAATATAAATGCCTAAATAGAGTATTCCAATTTATTTTGATACAAACAGTATTCCTCTAATTTAAATGTTCAGTTTAGTCAAATTGAATACTTAAGTTAAAGGAATAGAATAGAATAGCAATACTTTATTCATCCCAGGTTGGGAAATTAGGCAAATAAAATTAGGCGAATAAAAAATAAAGTTACTTTCTTGTCTAACATGGTCTTCTTGAATTGCAGCGGTCCCGGCCAAGACGGAGGCCAAGTCTAAGGCCCTGAAGGCCAAAAAGGCTGTCCTCAAAGGTGTCCACAGCCACAAGAAGAAGAAGATTAGGACGTCTCCTACCTTTCGCCGCCCCAAAACCCTTCGTCTCCGCAGACAACCCAAGTATCCTCGCAAGAGTGCTCCTCGCAGGAACAAGTGAGTTCAGACTGAATGTCACAGACTGGTGAAGGTCTCAGTTTGGTGCAAATGATGGTAATTGCGATCAAAGTATGAAAAAACTATGATTCCATCTTAAAGTACTGATGCACTTTTGGATGAATTTAATGATTGAGTTTAAACATTTCAAACAAGAAGGTCAAAAATATATATGGACTTTATTTTGAAATTTGAATTTTATTACAGGTTGGACCACTATGCCATCATCAAGTTCCCCTTGACAACAGAGTCTGCTATGAAGAAAATTGAAGACAATAACACTCTAGTGTTCATTGTGGACGTCAAGGCAAACAAACATCAGATCAAACACGCTGTCAAGAAGCTGTACGATATTGATGTTGCTAAAGTCAACACACTCATCAGGTGAGTGACTTCACTGAATCCTATCAAAGCCATCACTGATCTTCTCGTCATTGATTGTTCTGTCTTGATGTATCATCAGACCTGATGGTGAGAAGAAGGCATACGTTCGTCTCGCCCCAGATTATGATGCGTTGGATGTTGCAAACAAGGTGAGTGTTTAAGTAATTTTATTATTTGTAGTTTAAATCAACACTAGTTGATTATTTTTTCTTCTATGCTGTGCACATGATGTAAACTTTATTTAATCTGAATGTTTGTGATGCATTCAAAGGAACCACTGATGCCAGAGCCGTAGTATAAATGTGATGGTGTGGTGCTGAACTTCTCCAACATTCATGATCTTTTTGTTTTATTTCCAGATTGGCATCATCTAAACTGTGGCTGAAGAGACTTGTGGAGTAATAAATATTTGTATAAACAAAGCTTTGCGTTGTCTTTACATTTCTGTACATTCATTCATTTAGCTTTAGTTACTATTGGATTAATGAAAGTGAGAAACCTGATCTTAAGGTGTTAAGTAGATTATTTGGAAAAGTTTTATGTTGTACGGTTGACATCTTCCTGTTTTGTTAGTTATGCAGCAGACTAGCATCAGTAACACTGACTTATGCCTGTTATGATGGAGCCAGAATGCAACTTGCCTGACTTGGTTTTTTATAAGCAGGGTTTTTTTTTTTTTTTTGTGGATTTTTTTTTTATTTTAAGTTAGAATAGTGGTTTATAATTAAAGGGATGTTGCCCTTTGAGGTGTCCATTCTCAGAAATGAATGGATGATGCGGACATTATCCTTCTTATACCACAGTCGCTTAGAAAAGAGCTAAACATATAATCAATTAGTACTTTAATCTAGTTTAGGTTCATTTTTTACAAGAAGCAAACTATTGAGGTGTGAAGCATTGTCATGGTAATGGCTGGGGTATGAAGACTGATTTTGTTAAGGTATGCAAACCTTTATTTCAGAGGGAAAGTTCACTTCTTACCACTTGTTTTTGTCCAGATGATGAAGCAAAAGTTCATTTTTGAGAAAAGTCCACATGTGGTTTCCTAGATTGCTTGTAGTGCAAAATCTAACCATTAAATGTGCAAACAATTTCATTATTCTTAAACCCCCTATGTTCTGAGTTTCTGTTGCACCAGTTGCTAGCTGGTGTTAGGGTCGGTGTCCCATCACTTTTGTATAGACACCCTGCAGCCAATCAGGTTCAAGTATTCACCCAGACAATGACTGTATTTTGTCACAGATCACATCATTCATCATTAAGCTGATCATTGACAGATCCAGGCTGGACAAATGTGTGAAGAATTAGAGCCCTAACTCCAGGCCAAAAGGGTTGTGGTGCTTTTTCAGACTTATGTCCTGAAAATTTGGAGTTTAAACATGGATATAAACTCAAGAAATAGGCAGTTTCTGCATTTTGGGCCAAATCTGACCATTTAGTTGCACTCAAAACAATCTTTAGGGATGCTTTTGGGCAGATGAACAAAATCAGTCCAGAACAGCAGAACATCTTTAAATGGAAAGGCATAGTTCAAGACTCAATTCAACATACTTTTAGAGCTTTAAGCTGTCTTGATTTAAATAGATGCTAATTTATTATAAATAAAGTCACTCGCCCACAAACTGAAGATCATCAGTATAGGAATCAGATGGAAATGCAACGTCACTTGGAAAATGAAACTTTAATACATTGTTTTAATGTATTTTCAACGTGCAAACTATTTTACAACTCGTTTAACTAAAAAAAAAAACTTGGTGCTAGCTTCACACATGGATCTGCAAATGCCTTTCCATGTTTCTCTGGTATCTTTAGTAAATCGTTGAGAATAAAAAAAAACTAACATCTGTCTTAACTGAATTTACCAAGAGTGAAAGAAGAAAACATCTCTGTTTTGTAATAAACAGTGTGATCATTTGGCAAACTGATGACAGAGCACCAGGCCTGCGGGCTAAGACAGGAAGGTTCGGACCGTGCCTTTGACCAGGCCTCGGCAGATCGGGCACTTTCGCAGCGACGGGGCACACTCTTTGCACACCACCAGATGTCCACATGGGATGAAGACAATGTTGACTTCTTTGTCCATGCAGACCTTGCACGTGCGCTCCTCCTGCAGACGTCGCAGCTGCTCCTCCATAGGGAGATCTGCAGAGCACAACAGTTTAAACCATGTCAAGAATACTAGGGTTTATAGTTGAGATTTTTCAGAATACATAAACTGAAAATGACAGTTTTTCCTAATAAATAGAATGTTCTTAATACCTGAAAGATCTTGGCTTGGAGAGGAGGCTTCATTTGACTGAGCTGCAGGTGGGAAACATCAGTCAGTGACAACAATAGCAACAGGAAACATGATTTTTTTTTTTAATCAACTCTTACCCATCAGGTCTCTGAGCAGATGAACGTCATTTTTCTGGATCCAGTTGCGGAAGACTTCGGCGGCGGCGTTTCCCTTGTTTAGGACCAGCTCTATTAGTTTTGCAGTTTGCTGTTGGGCAGATGTTTGAGCTACCAGGCTACCGTAGTCCTCAGCAGCTGAGAGTTTACAGGAAACACTTGATCACATTTAAGGCACAGATACGCTCAATCATTCCAGTCACTTTATGGAAGCTGTATTTGAAGTATCTAATATAGAATAAATAAACCTACACAACACGTTTTGCTCTCTTAAATGCTCCAGAACTGGTTCGACGCTCTTCAGACGCTGGATCAGAGCCGCCTGGTGTCTCTTTACAAACGTGAAACCATCTAAAAAAAAAAAAAATCATTCATATTCACTCTCCAGCTTACAGTTGACGTAATGCGAGAAGTTTCTGGAGGCTCGCTGTCGGCACCTGACGCCATCGCCTCTGCCAGCATCTCCCGCTCCTCCTCCCGTTTCTGGTCCTCGGCGCTCAGCAGGTCTGAGACCAGCTCTTGAACGGTCCGGTAGTTCTCTCCGCTGGTCAGAATCTTGCTCTGGACCGTCTGCTTCACCAGGCTGCGCTCAAAGCCCATCTCTAGGGCAGATTTGATCACGGGGGTGTTCATCATGACGGCATCTTCAGACCGGTCCTCTCCTGGGCCCAAATGGACCACTGGCAGGAAGAAGCATCAGCATGGTCTGTCATTTTCTAGTGCATCCTCAAATAAAGCAGTTTCTACATTTGAACTGAACCAGACTGCTGAGCTTCTTAAAGTCCCACTCCAATCCTCTTTTGAAACCGTCCTTTTAATTATGGTTATGCAGTTTTTAGCCAAAAAGTTGACATGGAATCGAACCATCAATTTGATCCGATTTACTTTTAGTTTGACCATACAGCCTTCAGGTCCTCAGGTTCAGGTCTGCTGGTGGTCCTAAAGGTCAGTATTTTTAAATACTATTTTTTATTAATGTATGTAAAGCCCTTTGAGGTTCTCTTTAACAGGAAAAGTGCAATATATATAAATAAAGTTAAATTAATGCCCAAGTTGGCTGAGTTCAAACTTACCAGGTGGATCTACAAATTCTCTGGAACTATTTTCTCCGTTTGTTAGAAGCTGTTGGAGAAAAATCACATCATTAAAATGAAAACACTTAACAGAAAAAAAAAAGAAATAATTGGAGGATCTTCTTTCTGCCAACCTGCTCAAAGAGTCGAGGAAACCGAGCTTGAATCTGATGAACAAAGTCTTGTCCCTTCTCCTGAAGCAAATACTCACACCTACAGTTAGGGGAGATCCAACATTATTAAAACGTTTCATCTGGGAAGATCCAGCTTCTACATTAGACGTCCAACAACTAATAGAACTAATTATGAGTTTCATTTACCGAGGAAACCATTTAGCGTGTTCCACCCACGGGTCATCTCCAGACTCCCAGCACCGCAGGCCTCCGTCACAGCAGAAGCACTTGACATCATCGTTTCTTCCTGTGGAGGGGAACCACAAAGTTTTGGGGGGGAAACCATTTAGAGCTATGTCAGACTCTGAAACTAAAAGGAGAAACTGTTTTGTTTCCCTTCTGTTGTCTGAAACTGTCCCCCATTTAACTGAAGTTTTAGTTTTAATTGATTCCATTTCTCGTTATTGTGACGAAAATGCATTTCTATGAAGTTTCCAGTGTAATTTACAAAAAATTCCACAGGAAGGAGGCTCATTTCAATAAGAAGGAACCAAGAGCGCGAAATATTCAAATCACATCAGAGAGGAGATACGACTGGATGATTAGTACCTACCTACGTAGTAGAATCCAGCTTTGGCCAGCTGCTCTGGCCGCACAGGTATCCGTGACGGCCAGTTAACAAACGTGAGGCGCCGGTCTTCGCTCTGCTGCATGGACGGGTTGGACACGCTGCTGAGGGCGAGGGCTCCTGTCGATGCAGCTGCCGACGCTGCTGTTGCCCCGGTGGACAATGGCACGTTGTCGGCTCGGTCCCCGCGGACAAAGCGGCAGTTGGGATAATGTCTTTGGTGCTCGGACACAGCTCTGTCCCCCGGCTCCCAGTTGCTCAGCTGCAGAGGAGAAAGTTTCAGTTATGGGCCTCCAGCGAACACTAAAGCAGTCACTAAACCTGCCGGAGATGCACACCTGTCCTCCACAGCTGAAACAGGCCACTCTGTCATTTTGCCCCAGGTAGTAGAAACCCGCCTTGGCCAGCTCTGCGGGGGTGATGATGGACAGTGCCCACAGTTGGAAGGACTCCAGGCGGTCCTGCTCTCTGCGCATGCTGGGGTTGTGGCACGTCGGCCTCTGGTGCGACAGATCCTCCACGCCACGAGAGGCCAGCGGGCTGGAGGGCGGAGGGGCAGAGAAGGCCATGTTCAAGTAGCCAACTGCCTCATCATTTTGGCCTCCTGAGGGGTTAGAAGCAGCCGGGCCTGGACCAGAGAGCTAGAAAGAAACAGACCAACTGTTAAAGTAATAACAACAAGGTGGTACTCGAGAACAACCAATAGAGATTTGATTAAAAAGTGACCAAAATCAAAAATAGGTCTCTCTGGACGTACAGGGAGGGGTTGGGCAATGCGGAGCGGAGAAAATGCGGAGTGAGACGAGGAGAGGAGGTTGGTGGTGGACGGTAGGCTTTGAATGAAGGGACAGGTGGGGGAGAGCTGCCTGTGTTTCTCCGTTGGGCAGTCTCCCGCCTGCCATCCATCCGCCGTCACATTACACCTGAAACACTGGACGCGGTCGCCTACGCCGGTGTAGAACCACCCCGCCCGGGCCAGACTTCGCTCAGTGACCACTGATGTCGGGAAACGGGCAAAAGTGGAGAAGCGAAAAAGCTCTGTGGGAACAAAAACATGTGAAATGATACAAACAAATGAAAAATTAAACTTTTTTTTTTTTTTTAAAGAAAACAGTCAAAAGTGTAAATACCTGAGGAGTTATCATACTGGATGTCAGAGGGAGGACCGTTGCGACACAGTCCCATCAGAAATTTGCTGTTTTTCAGTTGAACTAGCGTTTCCATGAGTGGATTTTTAGAATAGATTCTAAGAGAAAAGGGACATCCTTTTAAGGGAGTGGGGTTTGAGAAAAGCTGAGGTCTCTCACTCTCACACACACAAACAGTGAAACAGAAGCGAGACTGAACAGAGGAGCGGGAAATGGAAACGACAGGTTGAAATGAAAATGAGACAGTTGAAACAGATAGAAACCTAAAACACTTTCATCTTTACCATGAGGTATATGACTGTGGGGACAAACATTCAATCCTTCACATACATTATATTGCCAAAAGTACCCACCTGTCTGCCTTTCTTACATTTAAGTTTCTAGCAGGGGCTTCTCTTTTAAATGAGGTATGCTACAGTTGGGCCATCTGGACCCAAAGTAAGGCTCTTTCAGGAGCTGTGATCCCTTTGGGCTTGCCTCCAAGCACAACCAAACTGGTGCACTACAAGTTTGTCTTGCACTAGTATTTCATAGCATTTTAAAGTGACTGAACATCCTCAACTCTTCTGTAAAGGTTTTTTTTTTTACGAGGCTTAGGAGTGTGTTCATGGAAATGCTTGACCATACATCCAAAAATACTTTTGTGAGCTCGGATACGAGTGGTTCCATTCTTTCACAAGAGTTTCCAGAATAAGTCTGCATGCTTATTCATTTATAAACTTGAGGCAATGAAATAGATCAAAACATGTCAATTTAATTTGTATGGGTGATTGAATACTTTTGGCAATAAACACTCACTGGCCACTTTATTAGATACATCCTTCTAGTACCGGGTTGGACCCCCTTTTGCCTTCAGAACTGCCTTAATCCTTCCTGGCATAGATTCTACGAGGTACTGGAAACATTCCTTAGAGAGTTTGGTCCATATTGACATGATAGCATCACGCAGTTGCTGCAGATTGGTCGGCTGAACATCCATGATACGAATCTCTTGTTCCACCACATCCCAAAGATGCTCTATTGGGTTGAGATCTGGTGACTGTGGAGGCCATTTAAATACAGTGAACTCATTGTCATGTTCAAGTAACCAATCTGAGATTATATCAGCTTTATGACATGGCGTGTTATCCTGCTGGAAGTATCCATCAGAAGATGGGAACACCGAGCTCATGAAGGGATGGACATGGTCAGCAACAATACTCAGGTAGGCTGTGGCATCGTAACACTGCTCAATTGGTACTAAGGGGCCCAAGGTGTGCCAAGAAAATATCCCCCACACCATGACACCACCACTTCCAGTCTGAACTATTGATACAAGGCAGGATGAATCCCTTATTTCATGTTGTTGACGGCAAATTTTGACCCTACCATCTGAATGTTGCAGCAGAAATTGAGTCTCATTAGACCATGCAACATTTTTCCAATCTTCTATTGTCCAATTTTGGTGATCCAGTGCGAACTGTAGCCTCAGTTTCTTGTTCTTAGCTGACAGAAGTGATGCCCGGTTTGATCGTCTGCTGCTGTAGCCCATCTGCCTCAAAGTTCGACGTGTTGTGCGTTCAGAGATGCTCTTCTGCAGACCTCGGTTGTAACGAGTGGTTATTTGAGTTACTGTTGCCTTTCTATCAGCTTGAACCAGTCTGGCCATTCTCCTTTGACCTCTGACATCAACAAGACATTTCCGCCCACAAAGCTTACGGTCACTGGATATTTTCTCTTTTTCTGACCATTCTCTGTAAACCCTAGAGATGGTCGTTCGTGAAAACCCTAGTTTAGCAGCAGTTTCTGAAATACTCAGACCACCCCGTCTGGCACCTACAATCAGGCCACGTTCAAAGTCACTTAAATCACCTTTCTTCCCCATTATGGTGCTCGGTTTAACCGCAGCAGATAGTCTTGATGGCGTCTACATGCCTACATAGTTGCTGCCACGCGATTGGCTAATTCAAAATTTGCATTAATGAGCAGCTGGACAGGAGTACCTAATAAAGTGGCCAGTAAGTGTAGATCTCATACACACACACATACAGACCATGAAATGCAGCTCTCAAACCCCTCCCCCCATCCAGGACATCCCTTTTTGGCCTGTTTAAGCCTTCATTACTGAAGACTAAAAACCAAATTAAAAAATTATTATTATTTTAATCCACAGCAAGAATCCCTTTTGGGGTTTTTGTTGGAAGACCCTGCAAAAGCAAAATAAAAAAGTAAACATGAAATATGACAAACAAGAATTTAGCAAGGAATCTACGATTTAAAAAAAAAAAATCACTTGGCTCTTTGATAAAAAAGAAAATAAAATTTAAGTTTTGCAAAGTCATTATC
Organism: Oryzias melastigma; assembly: GCF_002922805.2. Classification (NCBI taxonomy): domain Eukaryota; kingdom Metazoa; phylum Chordata; class Actinopteri; order Beloniformes; family Adrianichthyidae; genus Oryzias; species Oryzias melastigma. The sequence continues at coordinate 18,628,143 of NC_050525.1, read as the reverse complement.
TGAAACACCCAACCATCAGCTGACTTGTTTGTGAGTTCTAGTACATTTATTTCAATAAACAAACTTAGGTCACATTACCCAAATGACTCAATGTACATCTGTGACAGAGGGCGGAAATTTAACATTCACACTTCGGAGAAGCTGTGAATATTTTTTTTAATAAAATTAGTAAAAACTTAATAGATTTCTAACTTGTGTTTTGAATTGTTTAGCTATTTAACTACTAGATCCCCGTTTTAACTCATCCAACGTTTCATTGTTATTAAACGCAACACAATATATAAAGGATTCATGCAGCACTTAACTTATTCAACTCAAACATTTTTTATTAAATTATTATTATTATTATTAAAAACTACCAAACAGGTTAATTTTATAAAAGGGCGACTAGGATAGAGTCTCATTTCCTTCAGATTTACAAAAGGCCCGATGTTAGCTTGTCCGTCTTTAGCTGTTCGTCTCAGTTAGCTAACTTTACAATTTATTCAACGCAAGTTTTAAAATTCGACTGAAGGTTGAATATGAAAGTAGAGGACGCAAAAGGAGATAAAATATCGTTAACTGAGATAAAGAAATATGTAATTACGCAGCTGGCGGACTCACCCGAATAGCTCGGAATCAATCGGAAAGTCCCGAACCTTCCTGTGTCGTCACTTCCTTTTTTAAAAAAGTCCCTGAAATCTGATGATTAATCTCCGATTTCAGACCCAAAGGCTCGGTTCTGATCGGCCCAAGCTCAATATTCTAGCAACCCGATTCCCAATGGATACGATAATTGTTATTCACTACAGTTAGAGCCTGCAATTTTTTTGAAGTTTACTTTTACGTAGTTGTGAATCTAAATGCATGCCTCTTTTTTTTAATCATCCCGTCTATTTTCATTTTTGCTGTTTTTTTTAATATACGAAAACACGAGCCATGTCTAAAATTCAAACAGTTATCTGAAACGTATTTCCATGTTTAAAATAAAGGAAACTTTAAAAGAGATACTTCGTATTCGCTATTTAAGCAGCAGACAGGAAATCGCAAAGACATGTCGCAAAAAGCGACTTAAAAACATGACAATTCCGTTCCAAACAATGCATTATTTAGCTTAGGTTAGTTTGTACTTACAGTGCTTTTATGTTGAGGGCAGATCAGGAGCAGACGCTGACTGGAAAGTGAACTCTATGCAGCTTATATATACAGAAGAAGAACAGTCATTGATAAAAACGGAAATCCCCCATGAGTCAGGCTTTACGACTGTCAACGTGGATTCAAGAAATGTCATTGTGTAAAACACCTGATATTTCTTCTTATATTATCCGTTTCCACTTGTGGGTTAAGTTATTGGTTCTCATAATTTAATTGAGTAATTCGTTTTTGTTTGTTTATGTGTAGTATACAACTGTTGAGTCCTTAAATAAAATAATAAAAATAATCTATTCGTTCTTTCTTTAAAGAAAAATAAAACCCCCTAACTTCTCTTTTTATTGATTTTTGGGGCTCTAAGACATTTTTGATGGTATAATTCATGTATTGGTGGATGTTAATTCATTTTCCAGACACCATACCTTTTGGGGTCATGCTGAAGCCTATCCCAGCTACTGTTGGGCAAAATTGGTGTATACTCTGGAGATTTCTTAGTCAGTCACAAGATCACACACTCACAATCACCTCTAGTGACAATTATGAATCACCAATTAACCTATAAAGCATGTTGTTAAACTGTTGGAGGAAGTCGGAGTTCCCAGGAAAACCCAAAATCACATACCGGGGAGAACATGCAAACTTAACACAGAAGAACCTAGTTAGGATTTGAACCAAGGGCCTTTGTTTCATTTGGTTTCTGTTTATGATTTTTTTTGTGATAAAATTCCAGAAATATTGAATTTTTTCCCTTCGTATTTTTGTTTTTCACTTTGCAGATGACCTTTCATAAAACCCAGTTTTTATGAAGTTCAAATACAAAAATTTTTTTTTTTTTTTTCAGTTTAGCCACCTGCAGAATGACACCAATGTTTTGTTGTATAATTAACCCTATTCTGCGTTACTCATCAAGGAAGTCCTTTAAATTGTACCTGTATGTAGTGAAATGGAAAGTCCACACAGTAGTTGGTACAATCTGCCCCTTGTGAATTGAGCAAGCCCTGAAAACCAGAGCGAATAAGGTCCAGATCTACCACAGCAGACAAGACCTAAGGTGTAAGCCAGGGGTGTCAAACACAAAGACATGCATTTCACTAGAACAAAGTAATCAAAATGTACATAAACAGTTGTAATTTTACATGGACATTTTTTTCCATATTTTTCATTTTTTTTATAAATGTACAATTTCAATTTAATAAAATTTTGATTTTTTTTTCCTATAATTTCACAACTTTTCTCTCATAAAAATAGACTTTTTTTTCCTCATAATTTTATGATTTTAATCTCACAAAAAATATTTTCCTTCTAAATAACTTCAATTACTAGTAAATTTTTATTTTTTTCCTTCTCCATTCAATTTTGACCTTTTTCTCATAACTTTACACCTTTATTCTCTTCAGTTTTTGTTCTCGTAATTTTACAACTTTATTCTCAAATATCAACTTAAAATATATTAAATTTTCATCTTTATATTCAAATAAAGGTATTTGCTAATAAATGATAGTTTTCGTTTTAGATGCTGCTTCTGGTTTTGAAGCTTGAGCTGCAGCTCCATCATGAGGACAGACAGTGCTGCAGCTGCTTGAAGCCTTAAAGGCTTCCAGTGTGAACTCTGTAAATAAAAGCTTTGGAGTTTCTGTTTGTGATTTTTTTACACAAATTTAAAAAATATGGAATTTTCTCATTTTATATATTTGTTTCTAGACATGTTCTTCACCAGTGGAAAAAAACTAAAGCGGGCATTGCTGAAGTTCTGCTTCTACTCCTGAATCTACAATTACACAATTTGTGAATGAAATTCCTCATCAAGACCAGAGTTACATGATTGCCTTTTGGCTGTAAGACGGCACTTGAATGTGGCAGGAAGTGTTGTTGTGGAGTTTTCCAGCATTTCTTTAACCTGAACCTACTTTGAAAAACTTCTTGTCTGGTCCAGGTGTCTAAAAACAGGACATCCTACTGTGTCGGAGGGCTACAGTCTGGTGGAAATGATCTCTCACACCATTAAGGTCATGGTTTGGGCATTCCTCTGACTGCTGGTGTGTTCATCACAAGATCCACTACAATTATGTATCCGCTGCAGAAGGCTTACGTATTCCTGGACAGACCCAACACTTCAATCCACATCATGTTCTCGGACTTCTCCAGTGCTTTCAGTACCTGGGCTGCTGAAAAACAAACAGGTGAGCATGCAGGTGGATTCTCCCCTTGTCTTTTGGTTGACTAACTTTAAAAAGGAAGACCACAGTTTGTAAGACTGCAAAATGCTGAACTGATCTGTCTCCTATTCACTACCTGCATTTAAGAGAGACGTATCATCTTCAGAAATTCTCAGATGACAGCCATTGTGGGACGTGTGTAGGTAGGAACTGAGATCAAGTGCAGGGATGTGATCACTGCAGTTAAACATAACAAAGATGAAGGAGATGGTGGTGACGTCAGGAGGATCGAGCCCTGTCCTTTCCAGTCATCATTCATGGGAGTACCTTGGTGGTGTTACAATAACCAACAAACTGGCACACACAGAGGCTGTTTACTGGAAGGGTATTCATCTTCATCTCCTCTTAAAATTGTGTTTAAAGTGTTTTTAGTATGTTAGTAGCATTTTTCTTGTTTCAGTTTGGCCACTAGGTGGCGATCGCTCTACAGCATTACACCTTATTCCAGAAGAAGAAGAAAGTATGAGCAAAATACTATTTTAGACCACAAATGTTTACATAAAAAACATTTCTTTTAAAGAATTTTGAAAATTCATGGCTGTGAGTTTATAAATGTTCATTTAGTCAGAATTTTATGTTTAGGTTGAGCGAGTGTTAGCATTAGCCGCCCTATGGGAAAACCTATTATATATTAGCATCAAGCTAGCTGACTTAAGCTTTATGAGTTAGATTGAGCTCTACTTTCATGATTATTGATCTATTAATCTTAAATCGCTTCAGATCGATTACATTACCCAGTCCTAGAGGTAATATGTTTGTATCTGCCCTTAATAGTAAATAAACACATTAATTGCTATATAATTTGTAAATACATGTATTGTGAATTTCTTACTATATTGTTTTTATTGTAAGCTTTTTTGTAAATTCATTTTTATCCATTGTTATCAATAATACTGTTTTTGAACTGCAGCAAAAATCCAAATTTCCCTCATGGGATGAATAAAGTATCTATTCTAAACAGAGCCTTTAAGGCACATTTTATGTCAACACACTAAGATAAGGGAAAACCGGCTCCATGCATCAATACATCTCCGACATCCACTGATGGTGGCTCCGCTGCCGAACACAGGCACCAACCGTCCACCAGATGCAATTTGGGGTTCAGTGTCTTGCCCAAGGACACTTCAACACATAGGTGAGCAAGGCGGGGCTCGAACCCACAATCTTCTGATCAGGAGGTAACCGTCCTACCACGGCCACCCTCAGATAAAACAAAAGGTACATAAACGCTTCTTCTACAAAATCCCTTATTCCCCAACACACACACATTGAGCACCAGGTAATAAAGTCTTATATTTAAAAGTTTATTAAACAGGAACTCTTGAAAATGATTACAAAGGATTTTATATAAAACATGCATAAACAGATAAAAAAAATCAAGCCTGACTGTCACAAAAGTCTGTAAATACGTCAATAAACATCATATGTAACTTATATAGCAAATGACATGCATGCTACGATAAATAATAATCTAAGTAGTGTGTTTCTTCACGAGCGGCACACTGACTGTAAGAGGATTTTGGGGAAGGTGTCATTAAAGGCTTTTATTTCTGCAGTACCTCAGCAAGATGATTTTTTTTTTAAACTTGGGGTGATCTGGAAAAACTTACGAGTAATACATTATTTTTAAAAATTTAGAGAGTACAAACAATGTAGAAACAACCAAACGGATAAAACACGATGATATATTTGTCGTATAGGAGGTAGTATAAAAGATGGATACTTGTTGATGATAATGTTTGGAACTGACGTAAACCCATGCCCCAAATTGTGTTGTTTTTATGAAGTTAAAATGCAAAAAAGTCAATTTTCTTCACTTTTAGTCACAGAGAATTATGTTGAGTAGAGTGACACCACCATATTACTGTATAATTAATCCTATTCTGGATTATTCATCAATTCTTTGAATTGTTCCTGTATGTAATGTACTTAAAAGTCCACGAAAAATTGGGTCTAATCTGATTTCTTGCCAAATTCACGGTCTTATGCTGCAAAAGAGCTAATGCACATTTTATGAAGCCAATTGTAACATGTCAATGAGTTTTGAGGGGTAAATAAGTGACATAAATAAGATATATATACAAATATATATATATATATATGTGTTTTATATGACTTCAACCAAAATTTTTTAATGAAATGAAACTCAAGATTTTAAATGACAAAATGTGTTAAATATGAATAAAAGAAGCCAATAAACAAAAATAAAAAATGGAAACATAATTGACTTTTGAAGTGATAAGCAGTGATCTTGTAGGAAGGCAGGGGCAAAATGTCAAACTGCATCAACAGGGTCAATATATTAGTAATTTCCAAAGACAGACAGACTTTTGCATCTTTTCTGAACGGCGATGGGTCAGTTTAAAAAAACAAACAAAAAAAAAAACTGCAAAAAACAAGACCAAAGAAGTTTTTCTGGCAGTTTCCGGGGGGAAATCCGGTTTGAGTCGGACTGCATGACATCGATCATGAGACATCCTTTGTGTGTTGAAGCGTTCCTTTGTGTGAAGCAAAGATGACTGAGGACTCAGAAGTCATTGTGTGAGGCGGTTCTCCGGCACTTTTGAAGGTGTTTGTTGGTAAAAGAAAAAAAAACTTGATCTGTCGGCTCAGGCTGACATTTTCTGCTTTAAGAATACTTTCTTAGCTTAAAACATTTGCGAGCTTTCATGACTGACAGTTTGGGAGCAAAATATCAACTCCATTAGGGTTAAATGCTCTTCAAGCTTACCACCAGGGGGCGCCCTTTCACCCCTTCTTGCCAGTCTTTGTAGTATTAATAGTTTCTGAGCTTACTGGCTGGATCTAGTCAATTTCTAAAAAATGAAAGCTCCTGTGTGCAGATGGAGCAGCATTTCACCATTTGATCCTGTAGGCAAATATTTAGCTTTAAAAAACAAAAAGATGCATCATTGCCATCTAAGAATTTTTGTAAGAATTTTCCTAAAATCAGTGACCGTTTGTTACAAAACAATTCCCAACTGGTGGAAAAAGTTTTCAAAAGGATGTGCTCAGCCAAAGGGAAAGCATTAATTAAGCTTAAAGACTTGAAAAAAAGAAAGAGAAAGATGTTGATGGGACTGGCATCACTGTGAAAACAGACAAGAAGACGAGCTGCTTACCACCGCCTGAGACAGTCGCTTCACTCATTCCTGTAAGTAGGGTTAGGATCCATCACGCAACTAAATTATGTTTGGTACCAATTTCATATCCAAAAATTCTTCAGAACTCGCAGTCATGTTGTGGAGACGTGATGGCAAATCAAGCTGGGCCAGGTGGCTGTGCCTATAGCCAGGTGAGCAGATTGTCCCTGTCCATGTGTGAGCCGGAGAGAACAGTCTCCATATCCATCAGCAGGTCTGAGCTCAGACCTTCAGGGATGCAGGGCATCAGCTCCTCGCCTTCACTCATTGGAAGCATCGGCTCCTGCAGCGCCATCGAGGGGGGGTCGCTGGAGTCACCTGACCAGAAAAAAAGAAAGACTCTGTCACTCCTTTTCCTTGGATCAAAACTGTATGTTTATGCAATAAAATGTAGAGCCTAAATAAAACTTATGTTAAGCTAAAAACCACATTAACAATTTGACTTCAGTTTATCAGAACCCACATGTTGAGTGTAGTAGTTGGTGTTTTCAGCAAAGCTGATTTTCGTTTATCTGCCTAAATCACATCCCAAGATGTGAGGATCCACAAATCAAAAGGTTTAAAAAATACTGTCTAAACTTCATACACTGCTATGTACACAAGAGGGTCTCCCTGTGCCGGTCCCCAGCCCGGATAAAAATACACGGTTGTGTCAGGAAGGGGATCTGGCGCAAAACTCTGCAAACCAGAGTTTGGAGTTGATTTGCTGTGGCGACTCCTGACGGGATATGCTGAAGGGTGAACAACAGGTCTTTGAACTTAATAAATTCAAAAGGTTATGTCAGAACACTGTCCAAAGTCTATAATTCAAAAAGTTATAACCCAACTAAATTCAAAATCAAACACTCAAAAAGTTACAGTATATATAGCCCAACAAAGTCCCAACTCTAAAATGTTAAAATTAAATCCCAACACTGTCCAAAAAAAACTCAAAAGGTTGTAACTCAACAAAGTTCAAATTGAAAAAATTAAAAATGTATAACCCATTCATTCATTCATTCATTCATTCATTCATTCATTCATTAATTCATTCATTCATTCAACATAGCCTAGAATCAAAAATTAAAAAAGGTCCAAACAGTGGTGGCAGCAGTCTAAGCAAAGATGCCCAGACTTCCCTCTCCTCGACCATGTCCTCCAGCTCCTCTGGGGGGACCCCGAGGCGTTCCCAGCCCAGCCAAGAGACGTAGCCCCTCCAGCGTGTCCTGGGTCTTCCTGGGGCCTCCACCCACTGGGACATGCCCGGAATACCTCTCTAGGGAGGCGTCCAGGAGGCATACGTAGATGCAGGAACCACCTCAACGGGCTCCTTTCAATGTCGAAGAGAAGCGGCTCTGCTCCGAGCTTTCACCGGGTGACTGAGGATTTCACCCCATCTCTAAGGGAGCGCCCAGCCACCCTGCGGAGAAAACTAATTTCAGCCACTTGTAGTCGGGATCTCGTACTTTCAGTCACGACCCAGAGGTCATGACCATAGGTGAGTACTGGAACAAAGATCAACCGGTAAATTGAGAGCTTTGCTTTCTGGCTCAGCTCTCTTTTCATCACAAGTGACCGCTAAATGGCGGACGCCGGCCCAATCCGCCTGTCGATCTCACGCTCCGATCCCTCACTCGTGAACAAGACCCCAAGATATTTAAACTCCTCCACCTGAGGCAGGAGCACTCCACCCACCCAGAGAGGACAAACCACCTTTCTCCAGTCGAGAACCATGGCCTCAGATTTAGCGGTTCTGACCCTCATCCCAGCCACTTCACACTCGGGTGCAAGCCGCTCCAATACATGCTGGATGTCCTGGCTCGATGGAGCCAACAGAACAACATCATCTGCAAAGAGCAGAGATGAAATCCTGTGGTCCCCAAACCAGATCCCCTCCGGCCCCTGGCTGTGCCAAGAAATTCTGTCCTTAAAGACTATGAACAGAACCGGTGATAATGCAAACAAAGCTCCTGCTCTGGTCAAACAGAGACTGAACAGCCCCCAGGGGGGTCCGGGGAGCCCCGGGCCCCAGATTTGACTACCTCAGTGACCTCCGCTTGGGTGATGGACAGTTTCACTCCAAAGTCCTCAGCCTCTGCTTCCTCAAGAGAAGGCATGCCTGCAGAAAACTGCTGCCCTCTTCTTAGTCGCCAGATGGTTTGTCAGAATCTCTTTGAGGCCAACCGATAGTCCTTCTCCTTGGCCTCACCAAACCTGCTCTCAGGATCAAGTTTTTGCCTCCAAAACAGCCCGAGCCGCAGCTCGCTTAGACTGCTGGTACATGTCAGCTGCCTCTGGAGTCCCATAAGCCAGCCAGGCCTGATAGGACTTTTTCTTCAGCTTGACGGCATCCATTACTTCCGGGGTCCACCACCAGGTTGGGTGGTTGGCACCATGACAGGCGCCAGAGACCTTGCGACCGCAGCTCCGGAAAGCAGCAGAGACAATAGAGGTGGAGAACATAGTCCACTCGAACTCAACATCACCAACCTCCCTCGGTACCTGCTTGAAGTTTTCCCGGATGTGGGAGTTCCCTGACCTCCCTGATGGAGGGCTCAGCCAGACGTTCCCAGCAGACCCTCACAGTACGTTTAGGTTTGCCGAGTCTTTCTGGCCTCCTCCCCTGCCAGCTTATCCAACTCACCACCAGGTAGTGATCAGTGGATGGCTCTGCCCCTCTCTTTACTCGAGTGTCCAAAACACACGGCAGAAGGTCACCTGAAACGACTACAAAGTTGATCATCGATCGCCTGGCTAGGGTGTCCTGATGCCAGGTGTACTGATGGACACCTTTGTGTTCGAACACGGTATTCGTTATGGACAAACTATGACGTGGACAGAAGTCCAACAACAAAACACAGCTCGGGTTCAGGTCAGGGAGGCTTTTCCTAACAATCACGCCCCTCCAGGTGCCACTGTCATTGCCAGCAAAGTTCAAACGTCAAAATGTTAAAACCTAACACCATCCAAATGAAAAAAAAAAAAATCTTAAAGTTATAACCCTACAAACTCAAAATTTTTAAAGTTACAATCCAACACTGTCAAAAATTAAGAGAGCAAACCAAAAAGTTATAACCCAACACTGTCTAAACTCAAAAAGTCCAAACTCCAAGCTTTACTCTCAATGTATAAAAGGGATTTTAATCATTTTAAATGGGGGCTAATGGTGACTTGTTCTGTATAACAGATAACAAATGTATGTACCTGTGTTTGTGTCTTTTATATATACCTTTGTGTGTATGTGGGTTTCTTTTTCTTCTTTTGCTTTTTCATTTTTCACTTCAGAATCAATTCCTGACTAATAATTCTACGTTTGATAAATCTATGTAGACATATACATTTCTTTGTTTGCCTTCTCTAGTTTTTTGTTTATTTTAATTGGTTGAAACAAACCAATTCCAATAACCAGAAAGTGATTTACTTTTTAACCACAAAAACAGTTTTGTGTGTGCGTGCGCTTCAGTGCGTTACCAATATCCATGTGATCCACGGGGCTCAGCATGTGGTCGTTCGTGCGCGGCAGGCTGCTGACGCTCAGACCGCTGTCCGTGCTCTCATTGCGAGAGTGAGCTCTGAGCAAGAAAAATGACAAACATTTGAGAAACATTGTGTTAATGGCTCATCATGTGCAGTAGAGAGCAGAGAGAAAGTTTTGTTGAGCGCTCACATGGTGCTTCAGGGACGTGGGCAACTTCGTTGTGTTGGGAGTGGCTAAAGCAAGTGCACCCTTCCCTGTAGCATTTGGTTCAATCTTCTCAACTAAAAGTTTCCTGAAACTATCGATCATTCCAACACATAAGCTTGAAGGAATTTAGTCCAGCAGCCTTAAGGCTGTCGGTAGATTTCCTCAGTTCAAATTCCTCTTTCTGGTCTGTTTGCAACATTTCTATTAAAATGAGGTCACCACAAGTGATTGGGATTTGTTAAAACAGAACTTTTTTCATTTTTTTGCTTCTGAACAACTTGATTTGTTCCATGCACAATAATAACAAAATGATAGAAATTTCCCAAAAATAACCATCCTTAAAAGATCTGACTTATTCCCATTGTCTGTATACGAACAAACTGGACACAGAAAGCGTTGAGGTCCCCCAAAGGAAATGCATTACCTTTGGCCCTTGGAAAATCAGGCAAGAGCCTTTGCCAACAGCGATTGGTCTGAGTTGCGCTGAGTCATGTTTTTAAAGGAAATACAGCCGCCAATCATGAGTGAGCTTGTTCTGGCTTGTTTGAAAGCCCGCTCTCACTGAAATCTGTCAAGCAAGCGTTTGAGGGGGGGCCAGCAGGAGCCACATGCTTTTACTGAGATATTAAGAAAAATATCTTTAAAAATATTCGGATTAGAAAGAATGTGTTAAGAAGGAAGCATCAGAGCAGAAGTGGTTATTCTAACAAATAAAATAACTGAGATATAACTGTCTATTTCTCAATGGAAGTCTTTGGGACTTTGGCCTTCTTGCAACCTATGTTCCTATGTAGAACACGAGAAAGGAGGGGTTGCTAGGTCCAGTTCTTACTTATACAGTCGATGCTTAATTCCACAATGTATTTTCCCATAACGTTGTCCAAGCATGATAGAGCAAAAAAGACTAATTATAATACTACCACCACCAAATTTAACAAACATGGTCATTTTTCTTGCTTTGTAAAAAAGTTCTGTTTTAGCTAATCTCCCTTGTTAGTTCATTGTTTAACGGCCTCCTGTTTCATGATCTTCAGCAGATTACAGGGCACGGGGAGTTTCTCATTTCCCTTTGAACTTTTCTTTGCAGTCTACCGATTTTAGTTGTTCTGTCATTTAGAGACAACAGCAACTGCGACATGACTGTTTCTCACAGTACCGGGAAGAAACTATAGACAAAAAGCTATTTATTGACACAGCAAAACCCGTCTATAGGGTGGACGGTGGTGTAGAGGTTAGCACTCGCACTTCATAGGCCAAGTTATATCTGGGGCCTTTTTGTGTGGAGTTTGCATGTTCTCCTCATGCATGTGTGGGATTTCTCTCCGGCTTCATATGAATATTCCCTCTACATACTCACTTCGGTGTGAGAGAATATGATTCAGTCTCTTGCATGACTGTGTGAAAGACTGGTTTACTGTCAAGTGTGTACCTCGCCTTCCCCCAATAGTAGCTGGGTTGATTCCAGCAACCCCCAGACATGAGTAGTTGATAGGAGAAAATGAATGGACAGGGATACACAGGGAAATGTATCTTTTTTTGTCGTTTTTTTTTTTTTAGATAATTTGGTATTTACATTTTGCTGCCTGCAGTTGAATTCTAACTTAACTTAAAACCAAATTGTCATCGCTTTAAGACAATGATTTCATAACAATTAATTAGGCTAGCAAAAGAAAAAAAATGAATTGTCTACAGTCTACCAAAGAATTAAACTTGTAGTGTTGTCACATTTAAATCTAGCACTAAAAATCCTTTAACTGCAATATGTGTTGATTCTGCTAAAACTGCACCAAGAAAAGTGTCTGCATATCCTTTCACGGGTAGGAAATCCTGAAGATTTGTTGTATCCTTTATTTTTGTGCGTTTGTGATTTGTGTTTTTGCTTTTTCAACACATCCGGTGGCAATAGAGTCGCACCAGGTGGACATAACTTATGAGGTAGAACACTTGTTAATCAATCGGAACGTTTAAATCTCCTCCGTCATGTCCGTGTCTCCTGTCCATCTCTCTGCCAACCAACACAAGGGATACTATTTCCAGTTCGTTGATGCGTTAATGTCGCAGGAAAAAGCCGAAGAAATGTGAAACAAGTCTGGGTTTCTAAATAAAAACGTACTTTCAAAATAAAACCTTATTTTATATTTAAAGTGATGTGCCCATGCACTAACGCACGGTATCGCAGCAGATATTGCTGGTGTCTATTTTCGTCATAGATGACAAAAATTTAAAGTTTCTGAGCCAGGAGACGGAGCAGAGACGCAACGGAGACAAAGTAAACTAACCAATCGTGAGACGGACTCCTCCCTCAACGTAACAGAAATGCACTGCAGACGGACCAGTCTAAATCCAGGGTTACAGGTGCAGGAAGAATACATAATTCTAACCGATTTGACGCTAACAGACTATGACTTGGAGATTCATGTCAAAACATTTGATTTTGTTAGTAAGTGTGTAAAAGTAGGGCATAAGTAGCTGGATGAACAGCTTAAAAAAACATTCAAACTTTCCTTCTGGATTAGCTTTTAGAATAATCTTAACCATCAAATAAACGTAATTACTGTATCTATTGTTGCCATTTTACATCAGTGGCACTGTTGTTTACACAAAAAGCTGATAAAATGACCTAAAGAAATGACACAATGCATGCCTGTACCCTGGATTTGACACGTGTCAACGTGTTTTTTTTGTAATCTAATAATTTTACAATTTTTTTTAAATAGGAGTACCTCACAAACATTTAACTTTACATTCGTCTGAGTCACAGATTTTTGTACCTTCATCTTCCCTCCCTTGGCTATTATTGTGCTCATTTTGTGTAGCTGATTTAACTACAGTGTATTAAGATTAAGAGTAGAACTAAAACCTACATCATTTCAAAGGCAGAACATCTTCTGATTACGTTTTAGTCAATCGGTCATTTAGGCGGCCATTTTTAAAATTTCCACTATGTTCTAATTAGACGAAAAGAGGAAGTGCTCTTTCTCCTTTTTTAGTTCTATGATTTAAGACTACTAAAAATATATTTTACAACAAAAACAATAAATAAATCAAAGTTACTTTTTTTATGTCCCAAACTGACCATGACTTAGTAACGATTAAAAGTGTTTTGTGAATTAAAATAAAATAAAGGTTTATGTCTTGATTTGGTTTATTCTTTGGTTCAAATCAGACCAAACTGCTCGAGAATACACTAAAATATTTTTACATTTACATTTTCTTTTTCCTCCTCAAATTTTAAAGAGCTTATGTTACTTAATTTGCAAAATGAATTTTTTCACACTTTATTCAACTGTATCCGGCTTTATTTTGAAAATTTGAAAAAAGCCAACCTAATAAGGACATGATGTTAAATTGCTCACCCGTTTAGTGCGGTTTCGTGGTTTGGGGCTCGGATTCTGGCATCCACCGATGGGACGAGTACCTGACCGCTCCTGTCGTGGTCCATACCAGCAGACATCTGGTTCCTTCCTGCTGCCTCCTGCCACACAGACACAGCTCTATAAGCATCAACACACATACCCCAGAGTCTGGCAGCAGATGCAGCAGCCTCTTTATTTGACCTCTGACCTGCTGTGTGACTTGTGGAGGGGCGCCTTGCTTGCATCTGAGCTTTTCCTGCCGTTGCATGGCCAAGCTGAGGACGCCGGGACTCATTTTCTGGGCTGCAACACAACATTCACGCAGAAAAAAACAGAACAAAACAATATTTGTATGACTAATGTCTGTCCAGGGTGAGAGAACTCATGAATTCAAAAACTCTGAGACCTTTCCTTCTTTGTTGCAAAACAGCAACCAGTGATGGTGAACATTAGAACAAAAGGTTTCTAATTGACAAACAATGTCAACTCAGGAGACACAAATTTGATAGTGTGCTACCTAGACGCGGGTCGACCCATGTGGTGGTCTTATTTATGTGATCGATGTAGTACATCTCTCCCTCTGGAGTCACAGCCTGCTCCCAGCCTTCAGGCAGTGGACCTGAATAGCAGCGAAATACACAGTGAGAAGGCAAATGGCAGATGGAGCGCATGAAGTGTTGTGTGAAAGAGTAAAGTCTGGCCCACGGCCTCGAATGTTTGTGCAGATTCAAGTTTGCAGAGGTTTTATGAATAGAAGTGGATGTCAGTGGGGGGATCATTAGGATATTTCCGGGGGGCAGAGAGAGGCTCGTGTATTTAGTTTAGTCCCGTCAATGAGAGCCCGCGCTCATACCAACACGCAGAGTACTGGCTAAAAGAGGGTTTGAAAGCAGGTTTTCAAGGGTCTGTTCAGTCTGACGACATCATAGCACGAGAAATTATCACTTTCATTTGTTGAGATTGACCAAAAGTCAGTAAAAATGTGTAATTGTGTGACACTAAGGCGGCAGAAGAGGCAAAAATGGACAAAAGGTTACACTGAGACATACTCTTGGAAAAAAAAGTCCCTTTTAGCTTTTTCTTTTGTATCCGAATAAAATAAAAAAATGTTTTGGTCATTTCAAAATCTAAAAAAAAAAAATAATATTATGTAATTATGTAATGACAGTTGCTTAATTAGGGCTTAGATTGTTACATATAGGTTACTTTGCTGTGTTGGCTCCTAAACTATGGAATCAGTTGGTACCGGCTATAAGCAGGTCACACTCTTGGAGAGTTTTAAAAAATAGAATTGTTCCTCCATCACAGCGTTTTCGCATTAGCTTAGCCCTTTTATTATGTTGGTTTTATTATCAGTTATAAATAGGTTTTTTTTGCTTTTTATTTTCTTATTATTTTACCATATGTGTTTATGTGTACTATTATGTATTACTACAGCACTTTGCCCCTCCTTAGCTGGTGGTGGAAGGTGCATCATAAATAAATAAAATGAAATGAAACATGTCTGTGTGTTGATTTGTATTGAAAAGACAGACCATCCAATAGTTGGGATAGGCTCCAGCAACCACACGACTCCAAAACGAATACCGCGGGTTTGAAAAATAGATAGATGGATGTCATTCAGGTTTTAAATTTAAGAATGTTGCTTTCACCACATAATTATATTAGGAGATAAAACATATTCATATTAACCTTTTTTTCTCCTACAAATGATAAGACTAAAGGAAAAGCTGTATTTTTTTAGAGGGGGTTGTTGCATATGCAAACAATGGCGGTGGCTAAAAAAAACTAGGGATACAGAAGTTAAACGGATGTCTGCAGATAATTCGGAGTGTGTCCCTGCTCCTTCAAACAGAAGAGCGTTTCTTTTTAATTAAAAAGAAAAATGTTGAAAAAAGTTGCAGAAGCAAAGTCGTTGCTTATGGGTCACATGTGACCATAAGTCAACATTTGAATGGCAACTTCTAAAGAGTTCATTTCAATTAAGCTTGATTAGCTAGATCACGATGAGCTAGCTTGATTAGCTAGCTAGCGCCTATTTCCGGAGCAAATAGGCAGAGACTGCATCATTAACTTTTTAACACCAGGGATTTCAACAGACGCTTTAATAAATAACACACGCTCTTTGACATTGTGAAATTCTTCCACCATTTACGTGATCAACTTGCTGATTCTGATGTGCAGAAAAACGATTTTGCACCAATATTCAACAGTTTACAAACGTAAAAGGCAGATTTTCCCCACAACAGAATCACAGTTCACGTTGGTTGTGTAAGAACTTCATTACTGTACAGGGTTGCATATCAGCACCAAGGCTGCTTTAATCCACTCTAGAATCCAGTACTTGATAAAATGTCAACACTAGAGCTAAAGCTCTGGAGTTAAAGGGTTAAAGTTCGTTGGGCATGCCCAGTGAGGCGTTTTAAAGGTGAAGATTTAAGAGCATCTCCAGCTGTAATCTACAGTAAAAATGACAAGCTACATAAACATGATCTACTAGTACAATTTTGACACATAATAAAACTAACGACAGGCTGTTAGATGTTGTTGTGCGTTATGCATATAAGCACAAACCAACTCATGCGATATGTCATTCAAAAAAGTGACAATAGCTGTGAACAATACTTTGATTTACAGCAGATACATTCAAATTTCTACCTCAGCAGTAGAGTTAATCATCTATCAAAGGAGACGTTGGCGTCAGCGGTTGAAGCAATTTGGGGGAATCATGGTTTTTACAGAGGAGCTGTGGATCCAAAAATCCCCCATAACACGCTCAGCTTTTGATGAGCTGCGTGATGCTGTGGGACCTCTAGTGGCGCCCGCTGTGCATTCGGTTGTTGTTCAAGTGACTCATTTAATTCACAGTGTTTCCATTGCAGTTTCACAAAATATGTCAATTTTAATACGTCACAAAACTACCTCCTCCAAACACACAAACTTTTTGAAATTGTCGTCCTTTATATTAGGTGAATTTATTATCGCAAAGGGCTGCACGGTGGCGCAAGTGGTTAGCGCTCTCGCCTCACAGCGAGAAGGCCCTGGTTCAAATCCCGGCTGGGACCTTTCTGTGTGGAGTTTGCATGTTCTCCCCGTGCATGCGTGGGTTTTCACCGGGGACTCCGGCTTCCTCCCACCGTCCAAAAACATGCTTCATAGGTTAATTGGCGACTCTGAATTGCCCCTAGGTGTGAATGTGAGAGTGAATGGTGTGTGATTGAGGCCCTGCGACAGACTGGCGACCTGTCCAGGGTGTACCCCGCCTTCGCCCATCAGTAGCCGGGATAGGCTCCGGCACCCCCGCGACCCCGAAAGGGAAGAAGCGGTCTGGAAGATGAATGAATGAATGAATATTATCGCAAATCCAATTTGCACAATTTCATAGTCAATGGAAACGCAGCTAATGATCCACACGTTTTAGTTTTATGATGGATCCCCTTCCTGACACAACCCTGTATTTTATCCGGGCTGGGGACCAGCACAGGGAGACCCAGACTGTGGGTTTATAGTTAGGAATTACCATTAGGAGTCTTACCTAGGCTGTTAGTATGTTTGTAATGGTTCTGGAGGTCCCAGCTGCAACTAGTTTTCAGGATGAAAAACATTTTTCTCAAGACAGCTGAGCTGAACTTTTCTACAGCAGGAAAGTCTTTCCAGACGGGTGATCGCCTTCTCCTTTTAGCAAAGACGATCAGCTTCTTGTAGGGTCTCATTGGAGCCAGATCAAATTTGAGACCAGATATTAAAAAAGGAAATTTTTTGTTTGGGGTGAAAAAAAGACTGAAGACAGTCACATATCCCAAAATGCCACCTTGCTGCGATATAAATGCAATTTTTTTTTTTTTTAGCAAATCCAGCAGACGGCCTTGCGGTGACATTTGTAATCGGGAGGCAACAGTCGTACATTACGGAATGGCCACTGAGGTTTTAGGAAAAGCTAAAATTTTATAGCGACAGACGATTTTTCTCTAAATGTTGACATCGGCCCGCCCCGGTATATTCCGCGGTGGCAGTCCAGTGACAGGCGGGATGATGCCATTACGAAATTTGGTGATGGCTGGGCGGCCGGCAGCAGCTCTGAATGGACAATGTGTAAATGGCGGCTGTCCATATCAAGTGCTGCTGGTCGCTTGGTAGCCAAGGTATATAGAAAGTTGGCCATTAAGCACATCTTACTGCCGCCCGACTGCCACCTTCTACATTCATGACTACGCCAATAATTAAGAAAAAAAAAAAAAAAAAAATCTGTGGGCGGCATGACATTTTTAACTTTCTGCTGATGCCTCCTCATCACGCGGTGGCAGTTGTTTTTGTGACAAAAAAAGAACTTTGGAGTTTTCTTGGCATCAGGGCTGGATTTGGACCCCAGTACTCAAATAAAAGTACTTTGGACTGCTTTTAAAAAACTATGTGGTTTAAATGATGGATTTTTTAATTAGCCTAACCCAAGGCTCATCCGGTCCAGCCATCGGAGCAGACTAGCTATGGCAAATGACTAACACTGGCTACCTCACGAGACTCAAAACTCATGTAGGTTCACACGATAACCTGTTTTTTATACTGGAAGCTCTAGTAAAACCCTCATTTTGCCATGATTTTAAATTATATTTACAACACTTCTTCTTCTGCATGACTATCACACACATTGTTGCCTCGTGTCAGCAGAAATGAGGTAAAAACATAGCGAGTACCGCAGAAAATAGGCTTTCTTTTGAAAAATGCACTTTAAACTCACTCACATGATTTCCAGTTTAGGTTGTTTCATTTGCCCCAACTTCACAAAAAAGTGCTCTGGAGCATACGCCCAAAATTTGAAGCCAACAAAACGGATTCCGAAGATGCCGGACCGGACTGGATGCAGTCTGAGCCCAGAGTAAGTCTCATCAGTTAGGCTTATTTTAGCTTCTAGTTAGAGTGAACAGACCCTTAAAAATGCTTTCAAACCAAGATTTCAACGATCTAATAGGTTAGACTATCTTCACTTAAGTATGAAAAAGTGTTTCTCAAAAGTCATTTTAGCACTTCCATCACACCACTGGACTTAAACATCAGAACTCATTTCCCACTAAAGCTCCCAGAGGCAGGGATGAGGGTAAACCAGGAAGAAATCCCAGGGAAACGACACCCAGCAAGGATCTGACCCTGAAGATGGAGCGCAGCTACAAAAAGGAAGGTCCAAGCTTGAGACAGAAGCAGGGCGTTGAGAGGAGACACGAGCACTGATACCTGGCTCGGGGTTGATGCTTTGTGCCGGTGTGGTGGGCGCGGGGTTGCTGAAGGAGTGGGAATGGACCGGGGCGGTGGAGATGGGATGCTGCTGAGCCGACTGTAGCTGCGAGAGGCGAGGGTCGAGCCACGTGGTTGTCTTATCCAGGTGACTGCAAACACACAACAAGTCTAAACAGGTCTGCATCTGTTAAACCACTGTAACCTAAAGGGTTTCAGCTTGGACCTGCTTTACCTGAAGAACCAGATGCATCTACACTCAGACAAATGGCACTACCTGCGCTTCTGTAAACCTTTGACAGGAGCATGAGCTGTCAGGAAACCCAACTAGTCGTCAAACTCGTTTAAATTATGACAGAGGCCCTAGTTTTTTTTTGCACTTTTATAATGGATGGAACTCGTTGTATAAAACATCAGAGATCAAATCAAAAGGTGCTTCAAGTGGGATCACTGATAATATAAATGTCTTAAAAGATCTAAATAGCTTTATTAATATTAAAGAATCCTCTTGCACCAATCATGACCAACGTGTTTTCTAGAAACTGCCTCGCAACAAAGAAAGAAACCTGCAGAGCAACCGATGCAAGGCAGTGATAAACCCACAGGAAGACCTTACTTGAGGAAGTATCGTTGGCCAGTGGGAGTTTTGGCCATTTCCCAACCGTGGGGGAGTGGCACGTCGTCAGGTATGATCGATGTCGCTGCGACATCTGCTGCTTGGGTGGCGAGGGAGTTGACGGGGAGCGCAGCGGGGGCGGAAACCGTGCGGCTGTGATGGGGAGTGAGGGAACCGCACACGCCTCCATCCGAACTGGCCTGACGAGAAACAAGCAGATCTGACAAACGTGCAGAGATTGCATGAGAGGATGGATGCAGGAGCTGGAACAGCCGGCGCCAGTCCACCACCACGACCAATGAGCAGATTTTGAAACTAAAAATACAAATTTACTGCAATAAAACTTGTTTGGGTCTTAAATTAAAATGTTCCCATGACATTTGCATAAAAGCATCTGTGTGTGTTTGAAAAGGAAATCTGGATGTTTTTTTTAACACTAAATGACTTGAAAATCTGATTCACTATTAGTGCTGCAAGACGGACCTGATGAGTGAAATCAAAGCTGTCAGACGACCAATCAAATCACTGCAACACGGAAATCCACCTTCAGAAAATGTTTGCATGGATTATTGTCAATTATTTAAACATTTTGATCACTCCTGTATTTAATCCAGGGTTAAACAAAGAGACGCTCACGTAAGTGGACACTTTCATTTAGTGAAAAACAGAAACAAAATGTTTCCATTTAGAATTTGCTGGTTTGGAAAAATGAAAAACTTATTGCTCCTCTTTGCATCTCAGCATCCATTTTTTTTTTTTTTTTTTTTACAAATCTTCATTTAAAGCAGACTTCTCTAGTTCAATGAGGGCATCTAAAGCCTGTTAAGGCCAGTGAACCTCTTCTAAGGAGATGGTTCTGCAGAACCAGAACTTCTCTGGAGTGTCCAGTATCAATTTCTCCATAGATTTTAAATTTGAGCAGACTTTTAATGGTTTTCTAAGGCCATGTAAAGCCTGTCAGAGCAAGTGACCAGCTTCTATTTGGGAGACTAGATGGTCCTCCAGCACTAGAACCAGAACTTGTCTGGAGTGTCTAGCATCCATTTTTCTAAAAAAAAAAAAAAAAAAACTTCACTTAAAGGAGACTTTCTGTAGTTTACTGGGTCAATCAAAAGCCTGTCAGAACCAGTGATCAGCTTATATTTGCTAAAGGAGATGGTTCTGTAGAACCAGAACCAGAACCAGTACTTGTCTGGAGTGTCCTCGGGGCTCCGGGGGCTTGAAGAAGGAGTCGGGCAGCTTCCTCATCCTCATCGGAACCGACGACGGCTGCCTGGACGCCTCGCTGGGGTTCATCACCCTGCTGAACAGGGCCTCCAGCTCCTTCTGCGAGTCCCCGCGGACGTGCACGACCTGCCGCCCGCTCCGGTGCGCGTCCATGTCGCCAAAAAGTCTGGAGTCGAAGCAAACCTACCGAAAACAAACGAAAACCCCTCCCCTGAAAGACAAGAACAGAGAAGATCAAACGGGAGAAAAGTTGGAGACTCGGGAGCGCAGCAAGCGCGCGACTTATGATCACATTTGTTTACACTTTCTCCCCCACCCCCCACCCTTTTTTCTTTCTTTTTTTTCTTTTTACGTCTGTGCGTGATTGTTTGGCTCCAACTTCTCTGAAGTCAATCAGCTGTTGGGAAAAAACAATGGAACCTACGAACCAAACGGGGGGTTTTGACGCGCGGATCGCCGACTAAAGTTTTGGAGAGCAGTTCCCGACTTGCCTCCCACATACCTTCAAGCAGCCAGAGCGTTTCCTCTCCGGAGTCCTGCAGGAACCAGGCGGGCTCGTGCGCTCCCCAGACTTCAGCGAAAACACAGGCTTAGTGAGAGGAGAAAAAGAAAGAAGAAAAGAAAGTAGCAAGATAAAAGTTTTCTCCGAGGTCTCCAAACTTTTCTCCCATCCAGCGCACGGTCCAGATTCATGTGATAGCGCGCAGGGGCGGGGTTGAGGGTTTAAAGCTGCCGCAGCTGCACGACAAATACTTCAGATTTGTTAACCATCAGTGCAAAAATAAATAAAAAGTGGAATCTGTCTAATTTCATAGTGGTCAGTGCCAGATTAATAATGCTAAATTAATGTAATATTAATCATATTTTCTTCCACTTTAAAATTATTTTACTCTTTAAATTAGTTTGAACAGAAGAAATAAGACGTGTTGTCAGTGAGTACTTTTTAAACCTTTATTTTATTTTATTTTATTTTATTTGGTGGTGGGGTTGGGGAAGGGGAAATTGGGAAGTTGTGCTGAGAAAACATCCGCCCCTGAAGAGGCCGAGGCCAGCCGGAGCCTGTTTGTTCCGCGCGAATCCGCACTATGCTGCCCTCTGGTGGAAGACACGCAGCACTGACGCTCACGGAAAGCAGAAAGTGTTCTTTCCAGGGTTCTTTCTCATGAAAAAAAGGAAAAGTGCACTACCTTTTCAAAATAAAAGAGCTGTATCATCTGAGCCTAAATGGTCTCAGGAGAACACACTTTTTGCTTAAAAAGTGGAAGGATTTCAATGAGCACAAAGGCTGGCTGGGCCGGTGATAATATAGGGCTTTGGAGCCCTAGAGGAGGATTTAAGGGTCACTCACATATTGGCACACTTATGCATTACTTCATATGAAAACCCAAACTGGGCAAGAATTGAAATGAATAAATGTGAGTTTTGATTTCATTAATTTGTAACCAATTTTTAATCTTCCATTGTGCATCTGACCACGATTTGTTTTTTTTTTAAGGTGCATCTATTATTCTTTAACCCTAACCTGAGGGGTGGATATAAACAGGATTTTTGTTTTGGCCTCCAAATCCTTGTATTTTATATGTTTATTATTGTTTTACCAATACCAAAAGCGACTTTGCCTATTTAGTAAGTTTTATTTTAGCCAAAGGGCAAAATAAGGACGGACTTTACAACTTTTTCTGCTGTTGTTGTTAGGGTTGTAACAATTCATTTTGAAGGGCCAATATCATGCTTTTCTAAGCCTTTCAGAGCACCACTTTACATGGTAATATTTTACCTTTAGCAGATTAAAGAACACTTTTTAAAAATGAAATATGGGTTATTTTTGCAAGCTCTTGCAGTCACAGACTCCTCACATCTCTCCCACCAGCCGTTTTCACAGAAGTTGTTGTTAAGATCACTTATTTATAACCGAAGCAGCACTATGTGTGCCACTGAAGCCATGTGCTGTGGCCTTGTTCTGTGTTTGAGCCTTTAGAGCAGGTGTTACATGACAATTGAACAACTTGACTTAATGGGCAGACAGCAAAACTTTACCTCAAACATCTTTGTCCGTCATTCACTTTCTCACAGGATACTGATTCAGTGTTGTAATTTTTGTCCTTATGCACAAAATGTATTGTATGAGTTACAAATAAATAATTATGCACAAACAAATTGGGGTGAAACTATTTTCTCTCTATGCGCCTGTTTACAATGGTAGGGGTGTGGACTGCCAAAAGCTCACTCCTGATTGGTGAAAGTGGTTGTCATAGAAACAACTCACACAAATTAGGACCAATTACTGATCTCGTCTGGTTCCAATATCCTATAAAAAAGGCGACTGAATTGACTTCATGTGGTTGGAGCTGGAGGTCAGTCATTTTTTACTTTGAGTGACGTCACATTTGCTCAGTCCAGTTCTCTTATACAGTCAAAGGTTTCAGGTCACTGGATACGGAAACCCTTTTAAAGTTCCACTCTGATCTTCTCTTAATCTGTTGTAAAAGTATTCCTAGTGTTCTTTTATTTGAGAGTAAACTGTTTTCATCCAAAAGAAAAGGACATCATTTCTGCAAAGCGGCTTTTTTTTAGTTTGCTCCTGATTCAAAATGACTTGAAGTAACAAATACACAGGAATGCAATTTTGAGCTCAATTTTCCAAATGTGTCCTCTATCATCAAAAAAATTCCACAAGAACTTTTTAAAAACACTAAAAAAAGGATTTCATTGGGCTAACTCTATCGAGTCACACTTGTCACTCTGCACTTTTCTGCATGAGGTGTGCATTTCTTATGGCATTCTTTGCAGCTCTAGTTCTTGATATTGTTTTCTTTAGGTGTCCTGCACTTTCTAAGCTTTATTGTGTCCTTTTTTGCAACTTTCTTAAGAGGACTGCAAAAATAAGTTTATTAAACATTCTCCCACCTCTTTTAATCTTTAACTTTATTGCACATCTATCAGATGTTAAATCATGCATTAATCCCTTTTTTCAGTATAATTTATGTGATTTTTAAACGTTTTCCTCGTCACTGACGTGCATAGACTGCTTTACCGGAGCATGTAACATTGCACAGATGCGGGGGCCCTCAGGCTGCAGCACCAGGCTTTTCACATTCCTCCTGCTGACCATGGCAATAAACTCACACAGGTTGAGAGCAACAGCAAGTCTTTCTTTGGCTTTCACTGCAAAGTTCTCAGAGAAAGCCACATGCTGGAGCTGGACACCGACTGGAATTTTTTTTTTTTTTTGCTGCTTTTTGTTCTCTCCACTCCTTAAATGCACAGTTAACTGCAGTAATTGGCCTGACTACTTGGAAAGCTGTTTGTCAGACAAATGAGCTAAGACGTCAGGAGACACCCTGCCTTGACTATATCCTACCTTTAGCAGCAGCTCCCATGCAGAGACACAAGCAGAGATGAAGTGTTCAATAAAACAGGATGCACATGTTCCTTCCCACATCTGTTTTTCATGCTGTGGCAGGATATGAACAATAATTCCTTCTAAGAGAAACACGTGTGAGTAACCCTTTCTCTACAACCCTCAAAATCTGCTCATTCTGTCTGAAACATTTTTAAATTTCATTGACAAACGATTTGAGGAGGTCACAGGAATTTACTGGAAAAAAGAGGGGGCGTGGTAGTCATTGGTCCCGCCCACTTTTCCCTTGTTAAGACAAAGTGAGGAAAAAATGATTTCTGACAACATCAGGCTCAGCAGGCTGCGCAGAAATGCTAGACAAGCAGGCTTGGTGGAAAAGTCAGCAGAAGAAATGCAGCAGAGTCAGCTGGTGGACAAAGATCGGTCCTCTTGTTCCTCAAGAAAACAATCGGCCTGAGTGAGAGGATGTGGACAACTGTTCTCCTGCTGCTCCTGCCTCTTCTGTCTTCCACAGTATGTAGATATATTTCCCTCTTTTACAGTGATACATTATAACAGCTCACAGTTTAAAGCTTGACTGTAGGACGACAGAACTGCTTTTAATCTGCATGTAGCAAGTCTAAAATGAGTTTACCCCAGTTTCTTTTAATAGATAGTGAGAATATTTATATTTTCATGTTATATATTGCATTTGATTAAAAACTGACTCGTCTCCAAGTGTGAAAATTGGTCAATTTTGACCCAAACACCATATAAAGGTTAAAACACGGGTCATCTCTTCAACTCAATTCTACAGTTTTTCATGTTGGAATTTTATATTTGGGTTAGTTTTTGATGCAACACTAATTTTGGGGTTGTAGTGGTTTCATTTTTAACCCGATTAATGTTTTTTTTTTCCTCCAGAGGTTTAAGTCTCAAACTTGAGTCAAAATCAAAAAAAGTTTTTAGTTAGCAGATTTTATGAGGGTTCCCCTAATTTTGAAACACTGAGACAGCATTTAGATTTATCTCAAATGCATAAATTCTCTGTTGAGAGCCTTTTTCTTTACCTTTTTACCAAAGTAATCCAGATATTTGAGTAGTGAAAGCGCTGTTTTTGAATAAGTAAAAACCTATTGAACAAGGACAAAATGTTCTAAATTGGTCCTCAGATGCAATTTCATTGAAATAATTAAAGTTTTACATTTTCATAAGATAAACTCTAAAGTCAGAAGTTAAGGAGAACATTTAGCCCCTAATGCAGATGGATAACACTGCTTGGTATAAATTACTGCCTGTGTTTGTTTTTCATCCCCAGAGCAGGACAACACATGATCACTTGAACCAATCAGAAATTCTCTCTGAGGACGTCTCTGACATCCCTGTCAAAAGCCAGAAACCACCTGGAGAGGTCAAAGGTCAGGACACCTGCTCCATCCCATGTGATATCACTGTCAGACTGCTCCGAGATGAAAAACATTCCCTCTGTGGTAAAGTTTGCCTTTTTTAACTGAATTATTGAGAATTCCTTTGAGGCATAAAGGTATAAAATGTTCATATTCGCATTTAGGTTAAGCGGTCAATACACACTTATTTAATGTCTTAAACGAGAGAACTGTTTAATCCTCTGTCTCTGTTTTTTGTATTTTGTGGGGTTCAAAGACTCAGAGTGCATCGATGGGACTTCTTGTCATCAAGTGACAAAGTCCTCATGGACACAAAATTATCATGAGGTTTACGTTTAGATTTAATGCTCGGAGTTACTTTAGAGTTGGGTATTGCACAGAAGATAAATAAATAAATGAGTGTGTGTGTGTGTTTGCATCTTTATGTGGTTGTGGGGACCACACTTGATGAACCACATTACGAGGACACTTGGATTCCTGAGGAACTTATTCAACCTTATATTATATTAATGTTAAGAGCCTTAACAGAACAATCTTCATAATTATAGAACCATGTATTTTTGACCTTTGAAGGCCAGTTGCAGCAGTCACTGCTGGCGTTTGGTCGTAGCACCAGGAAGCTGATGAGGGATGTGATGGAAGAGCAGCAGAGGGCCCTGGACGTCCTCAGTAATCAAGTAAAAGTAAAAGAAACATAATTTGTGTGTCTTTGGTTGGTTGTCTTAACAGTGGTTTTACATTTCCAGGTCAGTGAACTGATGATGAAGATGCAGACACTCAGCTCTGAGGTCCAGAGAAGCAACACTGAGATGTTTTCAATGAAACCTGTGCAATCCCATGGTAAAACCCACAGACACACATCCACTAAGGACAAAAGCTAACACAACACTAGCTTGAAGAAAATGGCTGCTATTAGCACTATAAACAGAAGGTAAAAAAGTTAAATCAACTCTTACTGAAAGCTAGCTACAGTTTGATTATGATTATGAGTTGGCATACACTATAAACAAAGCACTACTGTGAGAACCTAAAGATCCACTCCAATGAAAATGTTCTTGTGGCATTTTTCTGATGATGGAGGAAAAATATAAAGAAAATGAAGCTCAAAATCAAAAGCTCTAATATTGTTTGCCATTTATTGTGCCACCACTAGTTTTAGCTTATAGGTTATGAGGAGCTGTAAGCCAGTGGGAGAGAGTGTAAACAAAGGGGTGATGGGAAGTAAGTGCAGGCTTACTCGGTAGTGAATTTCTAACGAACTACTGCCGCGACTTAGAAAAAATGTCCTAGAAAACAAGACTTTTTTTCTTATTTTAGCTAGAAATATCATCATAATTTAAAGACCACTGGGAGTACTTTCAAATTAAATCAAAAGACAATCGGAGTGGGACTTTAAATATTAGCTTAGCTGAGGAAACTCATGACCTGAACAAGTACAGTTTGGAAGGTTTAACCAGAACCACAAAGAGTTAAAAGGGAATATTTGGTACAAAAAAACACTAAAAGCTAATTTGGTTTATAGTGTGATTCAAGGTATTAAGTACATTTGCTTCGATTAGGACGAGATTGCAGTGAGATCAAGGACAACCTCATGTCATCCGTTCCAAAGATCCCCAGTGGCATTTACATTATCCACCCAGAGAACACAGACTCTTCCTTTGAGGTACTTGATTTTTGCTGTAATTCATCCTGTCTAACTAGCTAGTTGGTACCGCTAAATAAACTGTGCTGCAGGTGTTCTGTGAGATGGACTACATGGGAGGAGGATGGACAGTGATGCAAAAGAGGAGTGATGGCTTAACTGACTTCAGAAGACCCTGGGCGGATTACGTTGATGGCTTTGGACACCTTGCAGGTTAGAAATGTCCACATGGCACATGTTCAGCTATGAAATTCTTTTACTTTCTAGAAAGAATTTTTGAGATATTGGGAACTTTTCAATTCCGGATGCTATATGGGATAAATATCTTGTTCAGACACATTTGGCCCATGCAGTGATGCCGTTTTAGGCTTCTTTATCCAGATCCAAACTGATGTAGGTGGATATAGACTATCGAATATTTGGTTTATATTCCTGCTTTTTGATTCGTTCCACAGTGAACAGAGTAGAGATAATACTATCAATTGGATTTGGACTGTGTTCTCTATGGTATTATCGTTTTGTGCTGCTGTGTGTTGTGCCACACTTTTTAAAAACACCCAATGCTTTGGTTCCAAGTATGCCGACGAGAGGTAGAGTGCAGAAATAACCAGATTCTAAGCCCACGATTCTGAATATTTTTCAACAATGGCTTCAAATTAACTCTGATTCTGGCCATTAAGTACAAATTTTAAATATTAGATTTACTGGCCTCACGCAGAGCTGGAACGAGAAGACATAGCTGCCTAAATGTTCTCAGTTGTGGTTATAGCTAAAATTGGGACAGATTTGCAGCAGACAGGAAGATTATCTTTGAGTTATATGTTACTACAACAAACAACCCTCCCACTTAAAGGCTGGATTCTAAAGTCACTGAAATACAACTCAAACCAAGGCTTATGACATCACCTTTAAGTAAAAACAGAAATAGGACTTTAGAGATGCTGAATACCAGATGTGTCTGTCCGTTTAAACGTCTCTCTCTGTGTGCAGGAGAACACTGGTTGGGTCTGAGGAAAGTGTATCACATCGTAAACCAGAAAGATGCTCGCTTCCAGATTCACATCGCCCTTGTTTCCCATGATGATGTCACTTCCTATGCCTCTTATGATGACTTCCGCCTTGACAATGAAACAAGTTTCTTCAGAATACACCTGGGCAGATATGGAGGCAGTGCTGGTATGGCTTAAAGATCGTAGTTTCTGGCACAAACTCTTGATGTGGAACCCTTAACAATGTATACTTGAAATGATTTCATTTGCACATTTAGTAATTCATGGGTTAAGGTTATGCACATTTTCTGTTACAGGGGATGCGTTCAGGGGTTATGACCAGGACCAGAATCAGGACACAGCTCCATTTAGTGCCTCAGATATGGACAATGATGGCTGCAACCCTTCTTGCACCATTGAAAACAAAATCGTGGAAAGCTGCAGCCTTCAGCAGAACCACTCAGGCTGGTGGTTCAATCAGTGCGGCCTGGCGAACCTCAACGGCTCTCCCTGGGACTCAGATCAGAACCAGGGGTGGCACATCCTTTGGGACACCTGGAGGCAGAATGGAATCCCTTACACCATCAGATCGGTTACAATGAAGATCAGAAGGATTGCAACCAATAACTGATCGCTGTTGTGCTACGTTCACATCGGGAATGTGTTGCACATTCAAGAATGCACTTAACAAGGGTTCTTGAACGTCACTACCTGATACTAGCGACGATTGGTTCAAAATGTTGAAGTGGTGTAAATCTCTTACTCCAGGCTTTTTCTTTCACAACTCTACTCCGATCTGTGAAAGATTTGGTGTGATAGAAGTCCGGCCGGGCACAAACCGCTATTATTAATTTCTCTTCCATGATTAATTTTTAAAATGTTGGCACTTCAGTGAATTAAAATAGATAGCATTTACTGTATGTGTCACTACTGAATCCAAGTCCCTGATTGGCCAAAGTTCGACTGGTTTAACTTTTTGTATTAAAGCCCAAAAAACAGATTTAAAAACTTGCACAGTGACGCTTGAACGTGAGGGTTTGAACGTGGAAGCATGAAAAGCACGTATACGTGCATTTATAGATTTGCATTTAGAGCTTTGGAACGCACGTTGCTGAGGTTGGGGTAAGCTCAGCATTTGGAAGGGAGGGGGACTTCTAAGTCCGTTCTTAAACAATTAACATGTTTTTTTTCCCTGTTTTGTCAGATCTAACAGTAAATAAAAAAAAAAAAAAAAAACATATTTACTTGTGAGTTAATGTTTGTATTTTTTAAACAAATCTAAAAAAAATTTAGAGCTACTGCTAAAAAAAGAAAAAAAAAAGATAAAATATTCTAGTACAAGTAGTGCAAGGTCCATAGGACCAGGATAAATGAAATCTGCATTAGCATTCCAGGCTTTTTAATTGAGACGTACTAGGTTTTGAATTTAACTTTTGATGTTTAATTTTTATTTTTAAAAAAGTAATGACCAGCAAATCCCCATATAATACAACAAATTATTTCAAGTCTAGAAACATCTTTTTTTAACTTAAAAAAGCAACAACAAAAGAGATCATTCTTTGATTTCTTAGACTAGAACAATCTACTGTAATAACAATCTGCTTGTATCTTTGCTCCCATCACAAAGCAACAGTTTACACATCAAAGATGGGAAAATATGAAAACACATTTGCTGTATGATCACAAATGATGAAAGCATCAGAGCTGACCAGCCCCAGCAGGTGGTGCTATAAAACTGAACTTGTAGTGTCAGATCATTGTGCATGAGCATGACAAACTGCAATACTAAAACTAAGAAATCTCTTCTAAGTTTAACTGAAAAGACACAACAAATGAAGCACTTATGCTTACACATTTATGTTGTTAAATCCTCTGTGTTTAGTGGGTCTTTGATGACAAAGTAGCACAAATAAATCAATGATGAGAACTAACTAAACCACTTTGTGGATTTACTAGTGTGTATTATATTGCACTATTTTCACTGCAGGTGCATCTGTCAAACCTTTGCTCCAGCGTTTGTCTTAAAAACACACAGAATTCCAAGGAGTAAAGGACTTTAGCGCTCCATACCCAATATTTTTACCAACTGAACCTATGAAGTGTTCCTTCCAACTTACTGTGTATGTTGTGGAGGTCACTTTCCTTTCTACTGTTATCTCATCTTTCTGGAACACCTTTTCCCCACAAGGGTATATTCAATTAGTTACCTTAGTCATGGTTGAATACTTCAGGGCTGCCCGGGGGTGTGTAGTGATTAGCACTTTTGCCTCACACCGAGAGGTTTCCGCATTTTCCTCGTGCATTTGTATGTTTTCTCCAATCGCTTCCACTTCCTCCAAAAGTCCAAAAACATTCTTTGTAGATCATTTGGTGACTCTAATCTGACTCTAGGTGTGAATGTGAGTGAGTGTGGTTCACTGTATATCTCTGTGTTGCCCTATAGTGGATTGGCAAATGGCCAGGGTCCACTCCGCCTTTGCCCTCCAGTGGTAGAGATAGGCTCCAGCAACCCTATGACCCCAAAAGGGATTTAACAGGTTTGAAAAATGGATGAATATTTATTCAGTTTACATAGATCTGTAAACTATAGAGGTCTTGAAAACTTTTAGATGTTTCCTGAGCATTTTTTTCTGATTTTGAGCCAACCATTTCTAGTAAACTTTGAGAGTTTATGTCTCTAAATGTTTAGAAGCAATACCTGAGTACTTTTAATAGTAGGTTGGAACTAAAGTTTCTTCCTCCTCTTTGCAGATATTTAAAGCCTGAATGGTGCAATCCATCAAAAATTACTCATGTCTGTTGTCAGAGACAGGCAGACAGCTGGATCCAAGTGCAGCAGGTTTATTCAGCACAGACAGGGCAACAGGCGTGATGCACAGCTAAAAGTCCACAACACTAAATCAGGGTCAGGCAGGCAGGGGTCAGGCACCAGCATGAGAGCATCAGAGGGAAACCAGAGTAGTCAGGATCCAGGCGAGGGTCAGGCACGGCAAGGAGTATGTCACAGGCTGAGGCAGAACAGTGGTCAAAGACAGGCTGGGGTCGAGGCAGGCTTAAGCAGGAACAGGATTGAAGGAGGTAACGCTCAGAAATGCAGGAGTACACCAAAACAAGACTTCGCACCTGAGCACAGCCTGAAGCCTCCTTATAAATGTTTGTGGTGATTGTAGAATGAGGGACAGCTGGTGAGGTCTGGGAACAGCAGGCAGAGGCTTATGGGAAATGGAGTGAAGATGAGGCTCAGGAGAGTTTCAGAATTCAGGCGATGGCTCCCTCTGGTGGTCTGAGGATAAAACAGACTGATTCATGACATCTGTACACTTGTTTATATTTCTAACCTGATAGTTTATTTTTTGGGGATTTTTTTTGTTTTGGTAACAGTCTTTGATTCGTGACTTACTTTGTAAAAAAATTGTAATGTCAAGTAGACTGTCTACAAATGAAATCTAATATTTTAGCATGATTTTTTCAACGTTAGCACACAGAAACTGCACTATTCAGATGTTGCATCATGAATTACGTACTTCCAACACAATACGAGCCAGACATCCTGGTAGAAACTTATTGTAGCAGCAAAAAACAAAACAAATCTCTCTCATCTTTTCTGCCTTCTTGCTTATTAGTGCTCACCAGCAGATACAAGTTTTTCAGATAAATGTCAGGCGATAACTCTGCAGGGTCCCTGTGTGGTCTCTACTTGTGCAAGTTGCCAGGGTCAATAAATGCTCTGGGACATGCACACGTGAGGAAAAAGTCTTCTGCAGGTGCATGCAAGTTCAGCGATCTCCAATGCAAGTGTATATGCTTCATCTGACAGTGTTTATGTAGAGATTATGAGTCAGCTCCAGTCTCAGGAAGTAGTCTTAACAAAAACTCCTTTTGGTGACATTTGTCAGGGTTTTGCTCCCTTATCCTAGCCATTCGGGTGAATTGTAATGCTATTAAAATGTTCTAAGTAGCTAATCTTCAGTGTTAAAGTCCTTAAAAGGCAACTTTCCCATCTACAAACCGACAACTAATAGTCTTCTATGTCTTTGTTGTCCTCGTTTATATGATGTATCATAGTCTGTTTTGCATTTGCTAGAGAGGTGTCAAAAATGGAGGTTACTAAAGTTCGGGAAAACTAGGAAAAACACTATAAAATAAGATTTATTTCTGATAAACAGTGGGAGCTATCAATTAATGCTACATGTCTTTGAACACATCAGCCCGTGTTCCCACACTGGTTGGGAATCTGTGGAAAGTGGAAGCACACAGGAAGCAAAGTCCTCTGGGAATTGAAACCCTAAGGAATCTCATCTGCAGTTCATCAGCCATCAGTCATAGTAAAACACGTACTGATCAAAAAGAGAGCAAAAAAAGAAACAGGCAATGAAGATGTTCTCTCTGCTTCAAAAGGGGCTTGAGCATTTGTGTTGATATGATGAACGACAGTTTTATATAATATATTGCATTCTTTGGTTCTTACTCAATAAACAAATAAATTTAAATTCCGTTTGAGGTATAAATTGTAAAAGACATGTCTAAAAATATACAGTTATATTGCTAGCCCCTTAAGTACACTTAGTCTTTCAGTGTCCCTTTACAATGAGTACAATTTTATGCCCAATGTAAATGAAAGTACAGTGGGACCCAGAAAGACGCATTCTTTCTCAAGGACAGTGTAAACAGAGGGGGAGGGCGACTGAGCAAAGGAGAAGAAGACATGCCAGAGCCACTTGATTACTCCTCCACAAAGCTGGAGCAGAGCGTTTGACCACCTTTAGGATGAACCACAGACTGCTGGCAGCCAAGCGCAACAGCCGACCCGGTAACACCGGCAGTCCTGGCAACAGGAGCCGGGACAACCTCTTTCTGTATGATGACCTCGGGGAGGAATACAGTTGTGCTGGACGATATCTTGGGTACGTTTTCAGAAGCTTTTTATACTATTTGCCCTTTTCCTCCATGCAGAAGAGCAGCAGGTTCTTACACGTTTTTAATTAAAGTTGTGACGCTTATAGTTTTGATTTATTGTCAATTATTGCAATGTTTGACCAATTTTTGTACATTTGCATAAAATAAAACTAGCATGAAACAGTACTTCCTTTTAGTTTTACAATATCTGGAATACAGTGCCTGATATGCATTTTAATTTTCTACTGAATTAAAATATTCTAAAACAAATAAACAAAAAAATAATTTGTAAATATAATTTGAATTGGACTGACAGATTATATATAAATGTACACGAGGGTTCACAATCTGAAATGTTTCCCTGAAACTGCAAATTTAATTTTTCAAATCTATTTTTCTGTGTTTCTGTGAAAAACAAAGTCTGAATTATGATCCATTTACGGGACAGTCAGCATTAGATTTTTAAAAAAAATTATGTTTACTTTTTTGGTTGAACTAATGAAGGAGTAGTAATTTTGATCTCACTGTACACAGTGCAAGAATAAAGATACATCTGTGTCAGTCTGGTGAACCAATCACAAGAGACCAAAGATCAAAAGGGGAGGGGCATTACCCAAATATCTGCTATCTTCAGATCATCAACTGTAAATGAGAACTAGACTAAGTGACATCCAAACAGGAAGTACTTGCTATTTCAATGGAGCACAGGCAGACATCAGCCACAAAAATCGGGCTAGCTCCCTTATTTCTTAATCGATTTTCACAAAACATGGCTCAAATTAAAGATTAGAAAATGACTGATCCTGCAGACCAATGACTGGACTAAACAAATCTATTTTTACTTTGCCCTCCCCCTGAGATAGGGATTTAGACTTGGGACTTGAGTCATACTCAAGTCTGTTATGCAGAGAATTGAGATTTGAGTTGAGAAACAAAATTAAACTGGAAACTTGAGGTCAGCGACTGGTGAATATTTTTAATTTATTCCATTTTTTTCTCTCATTTCTTTTTTTTTAAGCTCCAATATGTCATTATAAAGTCTAAAAAGTAAAAGGTTTCTTTAAAATATTTTTACATTGGGAATGCAGAGACACCAGCTTCCTGTTGCTGCATTCCAATCAAATTGTGTATAAGTATTTTATGATAATATGTGATAAAATGCTCTTCATTTTAAAACTTGAGATTTTACTTGAAAAAAACAGCTTAAGTCTTGATTGTGACTTGGATTTGTGACTTGGCGTGAACTTAAATGCAAAGACTTCGAATTCTTCTTGGAAAAGGGCAATTTTTCTTCCTCAATCCCTCCACACACAAATAACGTATGTTCTCATATTTATCAGTTGTTTTATTTTGTTTAGATTATGTTTTTTTTTTTATAAATATAGTTTATACATTTAATTTCTGACCTCCTCAAAAGAAACAATGGGCTAGATGCTGAAAATAAGTGCGGTGTGTTTGTGTGCCTGACCCTGCAGCAGCCACAGCAGCTTGGAAAAGCAGCTTGCAGCTCGTCTCAGCACTGTTAAAAGACGCCAGGCTCTGAGGGGTCCCGCCTACATGTTCTGCGCTCCCCCGGTCAGTCTGACAGAGGTCGAGCAGCGCTTCCTGGAAGCTGCTGAATATGGCAACATACCAGAGGTGCGCCGGATGCTGCACCATGTGCCCAACCTGAACGTCAATGCGGTGGACTACATGGGCCAAAATGCATTGCAGCTGGCTGTGGCCAATGAGCATCTGGAGGTGACAGAGCTGCTGCTGGGGAGGGCAGATTTGTCCAGAGTGGGAGATGCTCTTCTTTTAGCCATCAGTAAGACATGCATTTACACACACATTTACTGAAAATACACAGATAAATAAACAGCAAACATATGAAACGAAAGTAAAACTTTTTAGGAGTTAAATAACTACAACAAATTTATGAACACGGTTAAAAAATCCCTAAAAGGTTTTATTGTTTTTAATACTTCATCAAATATATGTGTTGTATATTTATTTACAGCCTGCACTAAATGAACATCAGGAAAACTCTGTGTTCTAGGTAAAGGTTATGTCCGCATCACTGAAGCGTTGCTCGGTCACCCTTCATTCAGGGATTCCTGGCGTCTGACAGCCAGCCCCGCTCAAGCAGACATGCTGGATGACTTCTATGCTTACGATGAGGACGGAACGAGGTAACAGAAGCACGAGTTACGCTTTGATCATTTTAGACAATAATAACACAATAAATTCTGTAATCATTTGTCAAGCAAGTCTTTTGAGTGTCTACAGCAACCCACTAGGGCTTACAATGGTTCTGTAGAGGCAATGATTTTTGATCTTTGTGGCTTGCCGTACTTTAGTCTTCTTTTTAACATACATTCCATCACTAATGCTTCAGTTACAAATAAATACCTTTCTATTATATTGTTGATCACTCATAAAGTATATACATTATGTGTTTTCTTTTATTAATGTGCTGGGGTGAGATTCAAAATTATAAAGTAAGTAAAGTATTTCAGAAACAGAATATTAAACGTATAGGGTTGATTAACTAAAACCAACAGCATCACGTGATGAAGTGCAGTGATAGATGAAAATAGATTAAGTGATGGGGAGAAAATAATAAAGGGATATTTAAAATATGGCCTCTTCTGAACATTCAGCTTTTTTGTTTGGGTTTTTTGATTGATTTTTATCAGTTTTTATCTAAAATTGGTTTGTGTTTACTGAGTTTTTCAGATTTCATATACAGACAAATAGTGTCACTCACATGTATTTATGCAGGAATAAACTTTTCTGAAATTAATATTATTTAAAATTAAGTTCTTTTTAAATTTTATATTAAGTTTCTAAGCCATCTGAGGGTTTGAAGGTTCAACACCATCTGTGGTTCAAGTCTAGT
Source organism: Oryzias melastigma (assembly GCF_002922805.2). Taxonomy (NCBI): domain Eukaryota; kingdom Metazoa; phylum Chordata; class Actinopteri; order Beloniformes; family Adrianichthyidae; genus Oryzias; species Oryzias melastigma. The sequence continues at coordinate 18,592,410 of NC_050525.1, read as the reverse complement.
TCTTTACACATTCATTTTCCTCAAAAATGTTTCAGGATATTTTTGCTTTATACTGTAAATAACAAAACTTTATGACTACCCCCCCTACAGATTTTCACACGACGTGACTCCGGTGATCCTTGCAGCGCACTGCCAAGAATATGAGATCGTTCACACCCTTCTGAGCAAAGGGGCCCGCATCGATCCTCCTCATGACTACTTCTGCAGCTGCGACTCCTGTAACTATCAGCAGCAGTTCGACTCCTTCAGCCACTCGCGCTCAAGGATCAACGCCTACAGAGGACTCGCCAGTCCCGCATACCTCTCCCTGTCCAACGAGGATCCAGTGCTGGCAGCCCTGGAGCTCAGCAATGAGCTGGCCATGCTAGCTGACATTGAGAAAGAGTTTAAGGTCAACAACAAAATAATCACATCGTTTACATTTGAAAGAAATATTTACCATCCAACTGCTTACTAGAGGCAGATGGACAGTGTCACCAAAATACTTGCAATTAATTAAATTACTACTGCTGGTGTTGAAGTTACTGTAAAATCAACAACTCTATTTATGTTATATTTGATGCATCTGTTTCTAGGATCCCTATCTCATTAGCATGTTCACAATTTTCCTTAAAGACATTTTTTTATGTTTTCTGCCCTGTAGCGCAATAGCATTCCACTAGGGGCAGTAGAGAGGTTTCCAAAATGGCAGCTTCCATGAAACACTTTTGGCGGGAAAGTTTGGCTAGTTTTCAAAACTTTATGGTGTGAATAACTCATCTATTGCTATATTTTTTACATGTCTGCTTGCTGTATTGAAAGAATGCAAAATTTGTTGACAATTAATTATTTTTATAATACATTTACATCATGTTAAAAATGTGTGGCTCAAATTTGAGACAGTTGATAAATAAGGTGTTTTTTCATGAACACTCATGTCAATATTTCTAAAAAAAAAGAAACTTAACAAATCACCCAAAGAATTATAATTGATACTATCTATAATGAATATAAGATATGATACAAATTCTTCTTTGTGGATTTCATCGAAGTGTTTAAAACAATTTTAATTCCAAAGAAATTGAATTTTCTCTCAATTCTTTGGAGTCACAGACAAACTAATGCACCATTCTTTCAGATCAGTCATAGATCTATATACCAAAAAGCTTTTTTGTGTAGCACTGACAAACCCTTTTTTAAAAACCTGAAGTACCAAATCTAAGTTTTTTTTTAATATGTGGATTTTTTTGTCCAGAATGACTACAGTCAGCTGTCCAGCCAGTGTAAGGACTACGTGGTGGGCCTCCTGGATCTGTGTCGCAGCACAGAGGAGGTAGAGGCCATTCTGAACGGAGAGACGTCCTCTGAGGACAGCTACGAGGATGCAGGCCGGCCCCCCCTCACTCGGCTAAAATTAGCCATTAAATACGAGCTTAAGAAGGTCAGTGAACTCTCAAACAGGCAGGTAAAAGCAAAATGACTCAAAGAGTTTGTTAGCGTCAAATAATCTTACAGGTTTATGTTAATTTCAGATTACCTATTTGGAGACTTGATATTTTTTATTGTGGATTTAAAACAGTTGCAGGAAAGTTTATATTTTCTTCTAAGAATAACATATTGTGTTGCTCTCTTATGGGGTCCAGATGACCCCACCCTTACATTGATGTGTGATCCCTCCCATAGTGGACAGAATTTTGTGTCTACCATGGACACCAGTGAAGACAAAAAATCCTTTAAAAAAAAAAGTTCAGAGCGCTGTCTTGTGGGGTCCAGATGACCCCACTTTTAATGTAAACATGAGGATAGCACATGGGTTAACCCTCCTGGTATGTTCGCTTCTAGGCAACAACATTGATGGTTGCTTCCACTTGAATTACAGAGTAACTGAACAATTTTTGTTTTACATGTTGATTACACTAAATAAGCCAAACATGAGAAGTTTCAAAGTTGAAAACTACCTCTGAGTGTTTTTATTAGGGTTATTTAAATTTAAAAATGGGTCAGTTTGACCCAGAATAAACAATAGGATTAAGCTTTGACTATTTTTATAGTATTAATGTCATTGCGGTGCCCCTTTGAATCTTTCATGCTACTTTTACACCGGGTATGTGATGTGCATTTTAAAATTGGCAAAATTTGAGCCTATGGTGTTCACACTGGACGGACAGGGAGGAGCTTTGTTTTCTGCTGTTTAGTAGCTCATATTCACCACCTACAGTTGGATGAGGCTTGGTGCAAAATGTCACAGTGGTACAAATCTTGTAAATCTTGCGCCAGGGTTCTTCTTTCACAGGTCCATTCCAATATGAAAAACTTGTGTCGTATCTCTCTGACTGGGTGCAAGCACCAATTATTAAATCTCCATGATCAATTTTCAAACTGTTGCCACTTCCGAGAAATAAAAGGGACGCCATCCATTTGTCACTACAAAATCGGGAATGTGATGCAAGTGTTTTGGGTGGCCTCCTTCTCTGCCTGTCTGTAAATCTCACCTTCATAGTCAAAACAGGAGTCTTTTAATTCTGTTTTGTGTATTGTGAGGCTATTTTAGATCCATGTATTTAAGCTTGCACTTCTCACTGGGCATCTCTATGTTCATGATCAGATTTGTTTCAGGTCATCCCTTCTAGTTGATCACAGGTTGGAAGCAAACTATTTACTGAAAGGTGTTTTTTTTACCCTCTGTTGTCTATGTTTGTTTTTTTTGTTTTTTTTACAGTTTGTGGCTCATCCTAACTGCCAGCAGCAGCTGCTGAGTATCTGGTACGAGAACATACCTGGTCTAAGACAGCAAACCACGGGGGTCAAACTGCTGGTAGTGCTGGCGGTGGCTATCGGACTGCCGGTTCTGGCTGCAGCTTACTGGATCACTCCATGCAGCAGAGTATGGGGACATTAATAGTTTTCGTTCATGCTAACCCTTGAACGTTTAATCTAGATTTATCTCACATTATTTCCTTAGGTTGGAAAAGTGATGCGGAGTCCCTTCATGAAGTTTGTGGCCCACGCTTCCTCTTTCACTATTTTTCTGGGACTTCTCATCCTGAACGCCGCAGACCGCTTTGCAGGAACCACCTTGCTGCCCAACATGACTCACCACCAACAACCCGGGGCTTCGCAAATGAAGCTGGACCCACAGCTTCTCCACCGCACCACCACCACCCCTTTCACCTGGATGGAAATCCTCATCATCTCATGGGTCACAGGCAAGATAACCAGAGAGAAAACACACAAAATGACAAAACCTAAAAGAAAAAACAGATATTATTTCCTGCTGTAGGCATGATCTGGGCTGAAGTGAAGGAGATCTGGAGCCAGGGACCGGGCGAGTACCTGGTTGAACCATGGAACTTTCTGGATTTTGGCATGTTGGCGATCTTTCTTGCCTCCTTCAGCTGCCGCTTCTCTGCCATGAAACATGCTGACATAGCCCAGAACTATGTGTACAAACACAACAAAACTCTGCTGCAACTGCCCCCAGAAATCCACTATTTCACTCAGGGTGAGAAAACCTTCCGCCCATCTTCATATACTGTAACGCAAAGCTTTGGGAAGACTCGCAAAAAAAGATTCAGATCACAAAAAGTTTGTTTTCAAACATCGTTGTATATTTTTAGACATAAAGAACGCAGTGCATTTATATAGACAGGTCAGAAATAACCTAGAAAAGAACTTTATCAGGAAAACTTGGAAAGGAGGTCGATAAACACTGAGCATGCACAGCACACACACGTTTGCTTTGGTCTTTTATCTTGATTTTATTTTTGAAAGACGGAAAAATAAACATAAATGGACTTGAACTTTTAACATGCAGCCTATTTTTGACATACGGTATTTGGTTTTGGCAGAACTGAATCATATCTTCAAAGGGTGGATCAAATATGAACCATATTATCAGAAAATTGTCAAAATATCACACATTTTTTCTACATATATGCAGAGAAAGTGTTTATATAGTTTGTGCAAATACCTAGAATTAACTGTATCAACAAATAACTTCTAAATCAATGTACCAATGTTTCCTGTTTTGCAGCAAGAATTTACTGGCTGCCGTCTGACCCTCAGCTCGTGTCAGAGGGTCTTTACGCCGTGGCCGTGGTGCTGAGCTTCTCTCGGATCGCTTACATCCTCCCCGCCAACGAGAGCTTTGGCCCGCTCCAGATTTCTTTAGGGAGAACGGTGAAAGACATCTTCAAGTTCATGGTCATCTTTCTGTTGGTCTTTTTAGCCTTTATGATCGGCATGTTCAACCTGTACTCTTATTACCTGGGAGCCAAGCAGAACGACGCTTTCACCACGTAAGTCAACAATGGTGACAAACCGCTTTCTTCCCACAGTGACTCCGCTTTAGGAAAGGTTTCTGTACAGATTTGCAGGTTAGAGACCAGTGAAGATTTTGAAGCAAAAGGCTTTTTCATTTTTTTTAAAGGGGTTATTAAAGGGTCCATTCACATAAGGTCTGTTTGGTCCAGACTGAAGCTCCTTCCTTTAAGCTTTATCGTACATTGCCACAAATAAAAGCTCATCTGATGAGGAGCAGACTAGCAAATCCTGATTAATGTAGGAGGCAGTTCACTTGCAAGGAAACCCTAGCATGGTTCCCTACAGTGTGAATGTAAACAGACTAATCAACCAATAAAGCAGCACACAGTGCTCAGTGTGAAGTATTGTTTGTGCCACTCTGTCTGCATACTGAGCGTTATATCCTGAACTGTGTTCTTGTATTCCTGATCCTGATTCTCACCTCACTCTGTTTCTGTCTGCCGTCTGCCCTCAACCCACCTTGACTCAGACTACTCTACCCTGCTCTCTGATATTGTTTTGCCAGAGCCTGACCTTTGCCTGCCCCACTCTGCTTTAGCTTTATGGACTTTAAGCTGTCATCCTGTCTATGCTTATAAACCTGCTGCAGGTGGAACCAAGCCGTCTGACCGTTTGTGACAGCTGGTACTTTAGCTCAAGTGTTGAGAATATTTTGACTACTGTAACCCTTCATCACAATTAACGCAATTCTAGCTGATTCTGAAGAGGAGAAAATCATCTCTGCAGTGATATTCAACACTTTACAGTAGTGAAGTATTTGTACAATCAACATAAATCAGCTGATTCTGTCACAAAGAAAGGCGACTTTGCGTAGTCAAGCAACACTTCACATTAGTAATGTGTAGCATATCATTGTAAAGTTAATATAAAAAGTCACATTTCTTAGCGTCAAAGTCAAGACCTGGGGGCGATAATATCCGGCCCTCCAGATCATTTTATTTTATTGTTATTAGTGGCCCAATGTTATCTTGCCCCAATTTCTAACTTGTATAATTTTGACAAAATAAATTTTTATGGAAAGTAAAATATTGAAAGTTATTTAAGGTTTAAGTTGATTTATTCTGGAATAATATTACTGCCTTTTATTATTCATAGTAGTGTTTAAAAGTTACGTGTTTAAAGTTTTAGAAATGTAGTTTTAGTGTGTTCAATACATGCTTATCCTGTTCGGCCCACAACCTAAAGTCTGTTTTGGATTTTGTTATTGAGTTTGACACCCCTGATTTACACAATTAAAGTAATTTCAACAAATTCTGAACCAACTTTTTTCACTTCAGAATCTGTTGCAATTATGTTAATTGCATAAATGGTCGTAAAGTTATGGGAGTTCTTGAAAAGTGAGTCAACACTGGAGGTACAGCTCTGGTGTTTAAGGGTTAAGTGTAAAGGGACACCAAACAAAGATATAAATATTTTCAACAATCCCCATTTAACTGAATTCAAGTCTTCTTAATTTTTCTAGTCCAAAAGTACCTGTACAGAGTGAACACATCAGAATGGACCCATCAAATCAAAAGAATAAAAAAATAGTTCTGGCATCATGAACAAAGAAAAACTAAATTGGTCAGAAGTGAAAAATAAATGGTTTTACATAAACAATAAATATGAACTGCTCCAAAAGCAGGACTAAACCCTTCAAAGAACCTGCATGTGCAGTAATATACAAATTTTGGTTGAATGTGCTCCATCAGTTTTTTCTTAAAGCCCCATTTCCACATGTCTGTTTCCATCTTTGTGCTTGCAGCCTGGAAGAGAGCTTCAAGACGCTGTTCTGGGCTATTTTTGGACTGTCTGAGGTCAAGTCTGTTGTCATCAACAATGGGCACAAATTCATAGAGAACATTGGCTATGTTCTGTACGGGGTTTACAACGTTACCATGGTGATAGTGCTGCTCAACATGCTCATTGCCATGATTAACAGCTCCTTTCAGGAAATCGAGGTATGTCACTGAAACCTTTAATCATCCAGTTTGTCGTTGTCTCTAATTTATTTCAGATAAAGGAGCAACATCAAACTAGCCTTGTTGTCATGGAGATTAATTAGGACAATTATTAAGACCTAAATGTTTAAGCATCGTGCAAAATCTACTGAATAAAAGCGCACAAAAATCTCTTTTTGTGCAAAAATTGTAGGAGTTCTGGAAACGTTATGTTAAAAGTTATTGAACTACTGGAGGAATCACTTAAAGATATTTTTTATCTTTTTTGTCAACGTGTTTTCATAATTTCAATTAATGTAGAGTCATTTTGATCCAATATTTATGTTCTACATCAGAATTGCTGCAGACGTCAGAATCTTCGTCCTGCTATGTGACTCAATTTAAATCAAAATTTGATCCATCTGCATCTGAAACATGTTTACACCTAGAAATAAACCCCTGCATCCGTTTCTCTGTAGGATCATGCTGACGTCGAGTGGAAGTTTGCTCGGGCAAAGCTCTGGTTCTCTTATTTTGAAGAAGGTCGGACACTCCCAGTTCCCTTCAATCTGGTTCCAAGTCCAAAAACCATTCTGGGCCTGACCACGGCGCTGAAGTCCCAGCTCCTGCAGCTCAAGGAAAAATGCAATGATGGGAAAACCGAAACACAACTCACTCAGGTAGACAAATTAACACAACCCACACAGGAAGTTCAGGGAAACGTCACAGTTAAGAAAACACGTTTTTTAATATCTGCTTTTGTGATTTCTTATTTTTCTGTTTTTATTGCTACACAATCGTATATTTTAAAGTAAAAATATTTTCTTTATTCTTATCTTCTTTAAAATATATATATGTATATTTTGCAGTGGTTATATTTTTAAAAGTTCTGGTTTTCTGTCATTCTTGAAGGAAGTTACAGCAAATCTAGAGATTTTGAGCGCCTCTCTGTGGCTTAATTGTTGCATCACAGGTTGAGAGTCAAACCTGAAAACAACAAAACCTCCTAACCGTCAAATCTTCATTTAAGAATGTTTTATTTGAACCCAACAGCTTGGAGAGAGCAAACATTCGGGATTTGGAGGTTCTACCAGTCCTACGAGATACCAAGTATGTGTGTGAGTGCAGTTTTTAGATCATAACCTTTGATTAAGCTGTTCCTTTTTGACACTGGTTGTGTAATACACTCTGAGAGTATTTCAATGTCTTATCATAATTGGGTTTTCGTTGTGGTTTCCCTCACTGGCAGAAGACCATGAAGCGACTGATCAAGCGCTACATCATCAAAGCCCAAGCGGACAGAGAGAGTGACGAGATCACTGAGGGTAAAGCCAACTTGAAGATTTTTAGTTTGTCATGTAGAAGCAGAATCGATTTTTTTTTTAACTGTAGTGATTTCTGACAATCAGTCCGCCATTAAACATCTCCAATCTCCTCCTATTATTCCCCACTTTTCATAAAAATTACATGTTTTTTGGGTTTTCCCATCACATCAGTAACTAAGCTGTCAACATATTGAGGAAACTAGTTTCAGTTGTTCTGTTTTGATCAAATTAGTTGGTCCAAATATGTATTTTTTAAAAGGAGAAAGAAGTATAGTAATAATCATCTTAAGTCCCACTCCAATAACTTTTAGTTCTATTTTAGAAGTGTCGTCTTTTAATTATTTATTTAGCCAAAATTCAAAAAAATCTGAACCCCAATCTAAAGGTATTAGTGCAACAAAAAGCTATCCAGCTGTACAGTTTTTAGCCAGATGCCAAAACAAAGCTGGACAAGCAAATCAAAAATGTTCATATATCCATCCTTTAAGTGGAGCCTCAGAATAGAACAGAGGAGAGAGATTTCTGTAGTAGCTTCTACGACACATTTACAAGCCTCTTCAAACTTTGTTTTTGTGTCTGCTTCTGATTCCAAACAATTTAAAAACAAAAATACTCAGAAAAGCTTTTTTAGGCCTATATATGTCATCCATCATGAGAAACAGCTACAAAAACATGTAAAAAAAAAACATGATTAGTATTGAAGTGGGCTTTTAAGATTTTGGAACATTTGTTGATCTTGATAGCAGATAAACTCTTTGTTCATCCTGAAGTCCTCTTTTTATGGTTTTGTCAGAGCAGAACTCTTTTTTAAACCCATTTGACTGTTTAAAATAGTCTCATTTTCACCAGAATTTTACAATGACATCATAGTTGCTTTTCTTTTTGCTGCAGGTGAACTGAAAGAGATCAAGCAAGACATCTCCAGTCTGAGATACGAGCTGCTGGAGGAGAAATCCCAGAACTCTGAGACGCTTGATGGACTGCTGAGGAGGCTGGGAGACATGAGTTCCTCGTCCTTGTAGCAGCTCGTGCTGAGTCAGCTTTCAGGACGGCTTTTGTGATTGTGAATAGGACCAAACTGAATGAGCAGCTTTAGTTTTGTGTTTTAAAACTCAGCCTTTCTGCACATAGTCATAAAAGTTTAACAGCCTGTTGTGACAAAACTTAAAGGAAAAGGTTTGTCTTGGCTATTCTGAAGGTAAATGAAGGAAAAACTGAAAAAAAAACATCAAAACCATTCAATTCTATCTGGGGGTCGGGAAGACGACATAAAACAACTTTAACTTTTGTTTTTGTTTAAGTTATTTTCTGTGCCACTTTTATTTTAAAGACCTTTAGATCAATTTTAAAAGGGTTCCCAGTGGTCTTTTAATTATGATTATGCTATTTTTCACCAAAATCCAAAAACCTATGCTGTTTTCGAAGACATTCTGCAGGAGTTCATTAAAAATTTGCTTCTGAGTTGTGAACGGGACCAGTGCCGCGAAGTAAGCCTGCCCCCATTTCCCATCACCCCCGATGTTATAGAGGAGCAAAGCATGGAGCTTGAGGCTCGCCTATTGTATTTTCTACAAATAAAATATTTTTAAAGGACATTTTTTGTCTGCTTTGAATAAAGAAATAGTCAGAAAAGCAATTTTAAGCTACATTTTCTTAATATGTGTCCTCCATCTTCAGAAAATGCCACAAGAACATGCTAAAAACACCAAAAACTTGAGTGTTCCCGATGTGGGTATTAAATGTGTCGTTCCTCTCAAAGCTCATCAAGTGGATGTGAGGTCAGAAATGTCTCCTTTTCTCTTTTTTTCCACCCTAATTTCATAAAAATCTGCTAATAAACTTGCTTCAGTTCAACCATTGGACATTTTTGTTCAACCTTTCAGTAAAGACATAAAAAATAAAGTTTGTCTAAATTAGTTTTTATTGGACAGCAGAAGACTCCAGTTCATTCAGTCCCAGTGCAGATGAGTGAGCACTAACAGAATTCATATAAATTAATAAAAGTAAAAGGTTGTACCTTTGAGACACATTTACTGCATGCAACTCATTTCAAAGGCTGGAGAAGGGGTTAGGGTTTAACATAAAAGAGGAGGAGGAGCTCCAGTATAAACCTCTACTGCATAAGAACACCTGACACAGCTACACACAGTACACAGACTATTATCGTTTCCTCACAGTAGTCTAAAGTTCAGGTAAAAAGGTTGTTGATGTCTGATCTGGATTATAGTGCTGATGACAGCGCCTGTCCTGTCAGATGTAGATGATGTAGTTTTCGGGTACGAGGCCCGTTCTGCCCTTGTAGGTGGCCTGAAGCCAACCTGGTTCCACAGACGGACACACTGCAAACACGGAAAGATCGCGTCAGCAGAACGACACACACTTATCAAGCGATAAAATCACAACACCACAAAAAATTATTTCAGCGTCATTAAAAAAAAACATCCAGACAAATGGATTCTGTTTAGAAATATTTAGATGACACTCAACTTTATTTTTTTAGCTTGATCACAAGGTCAACAAATAAGACTAGCAATTTAATTCATGCATACAATTTTTCGCTTTCCTTCTTAGTTAAAGAGGTCGCACAACTTTTCTTTTCCCTTTTCAAAAAAGAAAAAAAGAATAATTTTATCAAGTTTATACATCACAGATGTGACCTAATGTGGAGCAGCCTGCCTGAGAATGTGAGAGCTTCATTCATTGTGAAAGTTTTGAAGAAAAAGTCCAAATTTAACTTTATAGCTTAGCTTTTAATCCGTTTTTCATGTCTGCATGTCTTAATTAGATTTTAGGGATGGTTTATTGTTGTAGAGTAAGTATGTGCGTTTTTTTTTATTAAATATGATAAGTATTTTCTTCTGTTATATCTTCATTTAAAACACTTCAAGGCAGTGGTCTCCAACCCTTTTCAGGCCACGGACCGGTTCGTATTAGACAATATTTTAACAAATGGGGCAGAAGTTGTTATTTTTAAACTTCTGGTTTCTGAACTTCTATTATCAAAATTTAATGCTACTGCAAGAAATTTGTTTAAAAAAAGTCTAATAATATCTGTAGATTTTTTTTTTACAGATGATGAAGATTCTATGAAACAAATAGTTGATTTGTAGAAGTTGGTTCTGATTTGAAAAAAATCCATAGAGCAACGAATGCCATTTTAACACTCAGTCCAGGCTCTGATTATCTTTCAGGGTAAAAAGATTAATCATCTTTACATAAATCCTCATTCATTCATGGGTATATTTTTAACACAAAGGATCATTTTCTGAACGAATGTCTACATAATTCAGCACTGCTGTAGGTGAATTATCAATTGTTTCCACAAAACAGCAACTTGTTTGAATCTTCATTCTCTGTATTTTTTTTTAAGTTTGAGATAAAGATTTTCTCTTTAAAGTGAAAGAGGAGACTAACAACCAGACGCTAGCTTCAACTACATCCGACTTCTAAGGTGTGATGGATATATAAAGCAAAATAAAATGATGCAACTGTCTTAAACCTGGTATTTTCTAAATATAATATAAATGGGAAAAGTTTCCAACTTTATTATCTACGTGTGTGAAACAGTTCAGAATCTGTCACTGCATATTAGTCAGAGCTGCTTCTGCTACATGAGAAACAAATGTCTCAATAATTCTACATCTCGAGGACGACTCCCGGTTTAGTCTGTAAACAGCAGCTTTATTGTTCTTTGAAGTCGAAGGCTCTTCTTTGGTTTCCTCACTGGCTCTTTTCTCATTGAAGAAACTTTCCAAACATGTTTTATTGTTTGGTTTTTGTTAGCTTCTTAGCTAGCAGTCCATGTAGCCATGCAGCTAGCCGGATGTTGTGAACAGAATCCAGCAGATTTCCAAATTAAACTTCCTTCAGGATCAGAAATAAACTAAATGGAAACAACCTAAGTAAGTTAATGTATTTCTTTCTTTTTTTTGTTTGCGGTGCGGTACCAGGTGACCCCCGGACCAGTACCGTACCGGTCTGCGGCCACATGTGGCTCTTTTATCTGTCCATGGTGGCTCCTTGGCCAAACATAAAATAAGTCAGGAAGACTGCTGATCCTGCTACGTCAACCATCAGAGTCAGCAGCTCCCTGCTAATGGCTGCCTAACCGCAACTACCTAATGAAAACAAATAAACAAAGCGGTAAAATAAGACTACCAAACCCCAAACTAAAACAACAAAACCCAGCAGCAAGACTGCTGAGGACAAAGAGGGGAAAATCACAAAAAAATAAATAAAAGAAAAATTAATTAGCAATTTTTAAAAGTAAGGATTACTTAATTAGCATTTATTTGATTTAGATTAGTTACATTTATAAATGGATGGCTGAGGGGCACATAGATGATAAACTATCTATGTTTTTACATCCCTGTTGACCTGAAGACATTTTGCTTGCTCAACGCTACCTCCAGAATGAATAGGTTTTGAAAGCAAAGTAAAAGTTTGATCAAAAGTTTGATCTTTTATGAGTTAAAAGCACATGTTTGGTTACTAGCTACCCAGAGCTGCACTGAGATGATCCTGTTTGGCACAGAGCATCTTTTATTTTGAAAATAAGTTATTTGAGCTACGGTCAAATGTAAAAAAAAAAAATCAAATTTTGAGAGATGCTAGGTTCTTTTTATATTTTTGCTTTTGTTTGGACCACAAAAAAATAGACATAATTCATATTTATTTAAAAAAAGAAGGTCATGAAACAAAGTTGAATTTGATTTTAAATGGAATAGAAATTTATTGATCCCACAAAGGGGAAGTTACCTTGTTACCACTGTTTTATTAAAAACAGCGGATATTAAATAACACAAAAGATACATTTTAAAAAATTAATAACAACAATAACTATTGTCCAGTGCCTGTGAGGTGTGGCTGAGTCTAACAGCTGACAAAAAATGTCAGTTCTTTTTATGCCACACAAATCCAACAGGCCTCTGTTGGAGTCAGCAGTCAGCTGGTAGAACCTCGGGTCAGAACAGAACTCTGACTTTCCTTTTAGCGCCTGTGTTGCACACAGATGGAACTAGATGGAGATCTATCTGGAAAGCTTAATGCTTAATGGTGCTGATGTTTTAATTTCCTCTCCTTAAAACTTTCACTATCTTTTTTGGAGTTTTAAGCTACTAAAGCTTGTTGTAAAGCACTTTGAATCCCCTCTGTAAATGGAAACAAGGCTGCTTTGTTTTGCCTTAAATAAATGGGAAAACAATCTTTAAAAAATTAGAATTACTGCTGTTTCTGAAAGTTTGCAGGTGTGAAAAGAACTTAGAGGGCAGGAAAGAGTCTCACCATTTGAGAACAGCGCCCCCTGTGGAAAACTCAGCTCATGACTGTGCTCTGCCTCGCAGGAATAAAGAGCCTTTGCATCCCTAGAAGAAATCATAGAAGACAATCTGATGGAAAATGTTCATATTAGTGATGACTTTAAGCACAAAGAAGATCAGCACACCTGCCAGAGGGACAAATATCCAAAGCTGACAGGAACACGGAGCTGTCACGCTGCGGCTGGGTGACCGACAGTCTGCAACAAACAATGACAAAATGCTCATCTACGACAGAAGAGAAGCTGCTGCAGCTAATAGAGCACAAACAAGATAATAAAGGTTAATTTAATACAAATAAATAAAAAAAAATTGTGAAAAAAGTAGCTATTTTTGATTACTTGCACAAGAAAATCTTTGATATAATATGAGAGTTCACGTTTTACACAATGAAACAAGGTGCTACGAGCATATTTCTGTGATGCCTGCATCACTTTACACTTTTTGTACCAACGTCCTGATATTCCCACTTTAGATTTCCATACATGAGAGAGTCTGTAGCAGCTGAAAGAGTGGAAAATCTTCTACAGCTCAGAGAGAAAGCTCAAGATTAGATGAAAACTGTAGCAGATGCAAACATTTTGGGCATAAAAATAAGATTTTACAAGCATGAAAAGTGCAAAAAGTGGAAGGAAAATCTGCAGAAGAAGATAAAAGATAACACAGTTTACATAGAATCTACCCTAGATAAGAAAGTATTCTGCAGATAAGAAGAATATACAAGAGAGGACAAGCTCTGGCTGCTTCTTCTTCCTCAGATCTGGATGGAGATAGCATCAGGTGAAATGACTGAGCGCCTTTCACACGTTAGGAGATACTCACAGAGACCGGGGCTTCTGGAACATGCTGCCGGCGGTGGCCGCGGAGCGCTTCAGATCAGAGCCGCAGCGCATGCGTGAAGGTTTGTGGGCTGAATCCAGGGATGCCAGACTCTGAACTGACCCGTGACAGCTTTTATAATCTGAGACAAACACAAACAATCAGAAAAAAACGCCCTAACGTGGTTTCATTAAGTCAAAAAAAAGACCTACACACCCTCAGAGATGTGCAAGGATGTGAGTGAGGAAGACTCAGACAGCTGGTAGGGAAACAATGACGAGGATGAAGATGAAGAGGAGGAGGCAGTCCTGTACTCAGAGGTGTGTAGCTGAGGAGAGATGGTTTCTTTGGCAGTGTCTCCTTTATCAGTGGAATGATTGCTCATGGAGGAGACAGAGATGGTTCTCTTTACAGGTCCTTCAGAGGATGAGCGCTGGACCGAGGGGCTGGACCCAAGTCCTCTGGAGAGAGACTTTGACTCCTTTAGGGAATACAAGGAGGCGGTCGAGTTTCTGTTGAAAGACTTTTCCACTGCTGAGAGTAACGAGGATGTGGACGAGGAGACAGAAGACGTTTGCTCCGCGGGAGCCAGTGGAGCTCCTGAGGAGGGCTGGAGATGGGGAGAGGGGGCGGCGTCCGACTGATCGGACGGTGCTACAGGTGGAGACGCTGGGTCGGGCGGGTCAGGCTCAGCCGCGGGGGAAGACGGGGAAGAGGTCTGAGACAATCCGTTCTTTTCAGAGGAGTGTGAGGACAGCGACTCCAGGCTCCCCATGGGGGTCGCACCAGGACTGCTGCTGAAAGTGTCGCCTGAGGGACAACGGAAACACTTTGGTCAAATCGGGAAACCTTCTGAAAAACCACAGAAGAAAATGTCAGAGTTAACAGAAGAGGCAGGACTCACTGTCGTTGTCTGCCAGGCACAGAGCAGGAGAATACAGACGGGCCTTTCTTCTTCCAGAAGACAGGCAGATCGCCTTACTCCTACGAGGAGTTGAGCGGGATGAAGGAGCCGAAGGTACCGGTACCGACAGGTCTGGAGCCTCGCCGAAGATCTGACAAAAACAGAACATTTTTAATTGTTTATTTTCTGGACTAAAACCACCCATTTTCATGTGAAGTTAATAAAATATTCCCTAGAGTGCTCCTACTATCATGGGAACGGGAATTAGACTCACCCCTACCATTCTGCATATCCCATCAGGGGTCACCACAACGAATCAGCTTTCATCAATTTATTTACTATATTGCTTTTTATATTCTTGCTAACTTTATTTCTATATTTTGTTCTTGTGATCATATTTAAGCAGGTTTTAAGTTCTTGGGGGCGGGGTCCACATTAGCCAGGACACTCGATAACCATTCACGTCCATTTTTGTTCTTCTGTGAGTGTGAGCGCATTCAGTACTGCACCTTCTTGTGGTTCTCAATGATTATCTCCACCACAATGTTCTGAAACTTGATGTTCATCATGGCGGCCACCGTCTCCTCCTGTGACCTCATCAGCGTGGGCCCAAATATCATCCCCAGGTTGGACACGGTCATCTGGTTCTGGTCACTATGAGAGGACACTCTGCACACAGGAACACTAATGATCATCCATGCGTGGAGTCAAAGCTTCACACCCGCATGCAAACACCAAGAAATCTTATTTTAGTTATTTTAAATTTGCTACTTTAACTGTAACTATGCTGTACATGAAGTATAAAGAGAGAGAATAATTGAGATTGCTGTAAACCTGGGTGAGGGTAAATGACTGAAGGAGCAGGAGTCACAATCTGCTGCGTGCAGGACTGATAACATCAATCAGGAAAAAACACTTAGTTTGATGTTTTTTCCGTTTTGTGTTTTTCAGTAAATATTAGTTGCTGGAATCTTTCTCTTCAAATCAGTGATTAAAATCCTTTCACACATAAATAAATAAAAAAGTAAAAATAATAAAGATTTCACACACACAAAAAAAAACCAAACATCTGGGATTTAAAGATGGTAAACTATCTTTTGCACATGACAGTAAGTTCAAAAGTGGGAGAAGGAGGACAGAAGGAAACATCTACACACCTGAGGAGGTGGTTGGTCAACAGGTCCAACATGGCTTTGTTTTTTTCTGGGAGTTTGTGCACAAGAGCGTGAATGGCTCTGACTCTGTAACTCTGGTCTTCAAACTCTGTCAAAGAAGGTAAAAGCTGGTATGAGAAGTGCTGCTTTTGACGGAAATCTGTACGGTGGCCCTGAAGCTCAAATTCACATCCAAAATACATATTAAAGATTATTTAAAAAAGCAAAACAAATAATGAAAAAAAAACAACATTACATTTCAGAAGACAAAACATTCCAGAAACCAAAGTGTAATTCCAGAAAAACTAAAATGTGATTTAAAAAAAGGGATTTGCCCTTCAGGGCCACCGTACATCTGTCTCTATTCAGCAACTACAAGATGCAGGAGGATCATACTTGCAGCCCTGATGAAGTCTTTATGCAGCCTGTAGGTCAGTAGAGGTTCTGCCAAACACCTGCAGGTGAAAATGAACCGTGTTACTTCTGAGCAGCTTCGTGTCTTTGCTGCTATCTAAGTGTGAGCATGTTACCTAAAATAATCCTTAAGGGCGCTGGTGATGGTCTTGTTGTCCCAGGCGTCTGAGTCCAGCTGGATCTCAGAGGGAGCTGTGGACGCTGCAGGGAAGTACATGGTTGGAAAAGCAAAGGCGGAGCTTTGATCAGACACTTCAAAATAAGAGCAACAAACCAAACACGCTGGTCATCAGCCGCTGGACTTTGGAGTTCACTCCTCCAGTCCTGTACAGGCCCAGGGTGGTAATGCCTGCAGACACATCAACTTTTTAAAAATATATAAAAGAAAAGATGATATTTGCCTTTCTGATGCTGAGGTTTACCTCGTGCTTCTATCAGCTCAATGCACTTCTTTGCAAAGGTGAAGCCTGCCTCATTGAGAAATGCTGTAAAACATTTAGTCAAATTTTTTAAGATATTTATGCAAAGATAAACAGAATCTTGACTCAAAATTAATACTTACTTTCCTCTTTTTTACTGAGTAGTGAGGGAAGTGTGTAAATCTAAACAGAAACCAAAACAGATGACAAAAACACAAATTTGATTAAATTTCTTGTGATTTTGGGTGATTTATTTTGAAATAACCCAACAGTCACTTTGAATGAAATAAGATTTAGAATCATGGATGGTTTCTTACAGGTTCTTTACCATCCATCGCCTCCATCCAAAGCCGTCGGTTGGCCTCTGAGTGCGCCTGGAGGGTTATAACGCCGTGTCTGCAGGCAAATGACACAAACTTACACAACATAGAATAGAATAGAGCAGAACAGAATAGAAGAGAATTAAATAGAATAGAATAAGATAGATTAGAACATAACATAATAGGATATAATGGGGCAGAACAGAACAGAAGAGAACGGAACATAATAGAATCAGATAAAACAGGATAGAGCAGAACAGAATAAACCAGAATATAATAGAATAGAATGGAATAGAACAGAACAGAATAGAATAGGAGAGACTAGAACATAACAGAATAGAAAAGAATGGAATAGAACAGAATAGAATAGAAAAAGAAAATAACAGAATAGAACAGCATATAATAGAACAGAAAAGAAAATAAGAAAATAATAGAATAGAACAGAACAGAATATAAAAGAACATAACACTTCATTATCATCATGCACAACACCCTTTAGAATGAGATAGAATAGAACAGAATAGAACCCTTTATTGTCATCATTCAAGGAGCATGATCAAATAAAGTTGACCATTTTGTCAAGGCGCATCTGGCACAGGCCTTCATTTCATCCACTCACCTCTCCACCACCTCGATGTCAAAGCAGAAGCGTTTGTCGATGGAATCTGTCTTTCTTCTGACACACGAGCGTAGCCGGAACATCTCTGCGGCTCCGCCCACCACGCCGTTCTGAGAGCAGACATCACCTTGAGTTACAGCGTTACCATGAAGCAAATACATTGTTGTACTTTGGAGGAGAAAAAACAGCTCTCTGAAAGAAAAGGTGCTTCTTTGTGTTTTTTTTCCTTCTAATTTGTGTAGAATAACATTAAAATAAGTAAGCCTAAATTTTAGGCTTACCCACCTGTCTGCTGGCTGCTCTGGCCTCGGTGCTGCTCATAGTGAACATCTTGGAGCTCCTCTCATAGGTGCAGTAGTACCTGGTCCACACGCTGCCCAGAGCACCTAAATCAACAGCAGTCTTTAACCAAGCTTTCTCTTACTCGTGAGGGTCGGAGGCATCAGAGAGTCTCACGTTTCTCCTGGATGTACAGATGTCCCTCCATGGTGTAGGAGCTGGGGGGTTTGAAGTCCTCCTCCGCAGACCGGATCCTCTTCATCAGCCTCTCAACCTCAGCTCGGGTACTCTCAAAGTTGTTCCGAGCCTTTAATTCACATTGTGGACAGATGTCAAACTTTTAAAAAATGGATGCTATGAAACAAAAAAACTAGAGAATTCAGAAAAACTTTTAACTAAATAAAACAATTGAGGTTGTCATGGTAACAAATCAGTAAGATAGAACTAACAGAATGACACAAGAGCAGATAATGGGCAAATAAACCAGCTTATACAGATGCTGTTAGTCCTGGTTTTGCTCAAATCCTCCCATCATTTTTGTGTGTCATGCTCTCCTCCAGCTCTCATTTCATATTGTTGCTCGTTACTACAGAGATTTTAGCAGCACTTCTCAAATATCAACTTCTCAACTTTCACTTTCGAGTAAACCGGTTTAACGAAATGCACAATTCTTGGCCAGTTGTAGTCCAGAGCATTAGGGAACTATCTGTCATTTGGATGGTTGAGGGTTCAACACCTTGGCTGATAGTCATTTTGACTTTTGGATTGCGTAGCAGGATACAGCTTTAAGAACAGAAATAAGGAGTAGGTTTCAGAGCTTACATTTTGCAGGTTAAACTGAAGGTGTTGCTTGTAGGGTTCAAACTCGTGAGCCAGCTCGTAGCCCTCGTGGTAGAAGGTGAACAGGCCTTGAAGGAAGGCTAATAACTGAGGAGCAGGACAAATATTACCATTTTTTCTTTTTTTTAAGCAACCGTCAGTCATTCGCTCAATCAATCAAAGCCCTGGACTCCCAGCTTCTCTGCTTTCTGGACAACAAAGAGTTTCGTCAGCGGGGGAATGTCCTCACAGGAAGCCGGCTGCAGCAGCAGGAAGCCGGCTGCACTGATATCCATCACTGAAGCCGAGTGTGTGATGAGTGTTTAGAGAGCTGTACTCACTCGGTCTTTGTCAACATGTTTACATGCACACACTTTGCCGCCGCAGCGCTCCACTTTCATTTTACGCCAGTGTCTGACTCTAAAACAACAAATTTGTATTTTTCTGGGACGATCAGGAGAGAACTCACCGGCTCCACAAACTCAAACTTCTTTCTCTCCTGAACCTCTTGGATCTTGAACACGTACTGCAGGGATGCATCATAAAACACCTGTCTGTCCTTCTTGATCTGAGCATCGGCCTGCAACAGCAAACACACAGTCATTGAGTCAGTCAATCAGTGTGGCTCCATGAGCTTCAGAGTGGATCCTGTACCTCCTGCAGCTGGGACTCCTTCTTTCTGGAGGACAAGTTGAGGTGTTTCTCCAGCACAGAGTAGTATCTTTCTGTTTCCTTGTCAAACTGCTTCTTTCCATCCTAAAAAAGACATATATACAAACACTTCACCACTAAATAAAAGCAATTTGACATTCAGAGATGACTCAGTGTTCTCTACAGACAGATGAGATCCAACTGACAACCACAAACAAGTAAATCCGTTCATTTTTTGCTTATCCAACTGCAGCCGGTCAACCAGGAAATATAAAGCTCCTATAAAAAGCAGGGAGGCCGTTAACACTGCTAATGAAGAGGCTCTGCCAAAAATGTTTGGAACATTTGTCTGGCACGACAAGTGCAACATGTGTCTCCAGCTGATTTTGGGTCAACAGCATCAGGATGTTCTTTCACACAGTCCTGCTACATTCCTCTGTCCGAGGAGTCTCAGAGAAAAAAAGACTCAGACTTTATTGAAAGTGAGACTAACTTGTTTTCAGTCATGCAAACCACATGACAGCACTATCTGTATCCTTATTCTAGATAAATATGAGCAGATAAAGTAAACTGGAGTTGGAGACATGCATCTGAGAGCCACGCTGCCCGTCTCTGCGTTGCTGCCTCTCTGAGCTCGGCTCCTCTCACAGCGTCCGTTCCCACGACCTTGACACGACTCTGGGATTCATCATCTATCCCCAAAAATGAGCTTTCCTGATGCAGAGTCCTAAATGCCAAATGTGTGCGCAACCTTTTTATTATTAAAAAAAAAACCTGGAATTACTCTGCAGATTTACCTTGACAGCTCCGATTTGTTCTTTTCGAAACCTCTCCAGCGGTGAGATCAAAAGATTGTCAGCGTTCTGGATCTGGAACAGCAGGAGAAAAAAAAGACTTCTGTGTTGTGAATCAGCAAATATGAAACCCAGCAGCGAAATATGAGAACATCACGGTAGCTAGTACATGAGGGCTGCAGCTTCAGCGACAAGTTGAAATGGATTTTTGCAAAAATTAGTTAAATAAATGCTATTTTTGGTCCTAAAACACACAAACTCTCAGTTGAACAAAACTTTTACGGTTTTAAAATAGTCACATTTTCTCCAAGTCCATCATGGACTCAATGCACCTAAAGGATGTCTATCTAGGTGTTTTGCTTTGTAAAAAAAAATTTTTTTTTTTTTTTTTTGTTTTTTTTTAAACAGTAGAAAATAACTGATTTGTCTCTTAAAACGTGAATGAATAAAACTTTATTCAAATAGGACTTTACAATACCATCAGGGTAAAAAAGGACATTTTTAAAATGAGCAGCTTAGGAAGAAAACTTAAAACAACATCATAAAATCAATAAAAGACAAATACAAAGGAGAACAAGAAACTAAGATGTAACCAACTAATAAGTGTTAAAAGCGATTCCAAAAAAATTAAAATTTTTAATGGACTAATGTCTCTTGCAAATTATGCTTTACCAAAGTGTCTAATATTAGCACAATAGTTTATTTTAGTCCTGTGACAGACTGGCGACCTGTCCAGGGTGTACCCCGCCTTCGCCCTTCAGTGGCCGGGATAGGCTCCGGCACCCCGCGACCCCGAAAGGGACACAGCGGTCAAGAAAATGAATGAATGAATGAATGAGTTTATTTTAGTTTGGGATCATTTAAGTTTAAGTTTTGTTGTTTTTTTTTTTTTTTTATGGCACAAACAAGGTAGGGCTGCACGGTGGCGCAGTGGTTAGCGCTCTTGCCTCACAGCGAGAAGGCCCCGGTTCGACTCCCGGCTGGGACCTTTCTGTGTGGAGTTTGCATGTTCTCCCCGTGCATGCGTGGGTTTTCACCGGGGACTCCGGCTTCCTCCCACCGTCCAAAAACATGCTTCATAGGTTAATTGGTGACTCTAAATTGCCCCTAGGTGTGAATGTGAGAGTGGATGGGTGTGTGATTGAGGCCCTGCGACAGACTGGCGACCTGTCCAGGGTGTACCCCGCCTTCGCCCTTCAGTAGCCGGGATAGGCTCCAGCACCCCCGCGACCCCGAAAGGGAAGAAGCGGTCAAGAAAATGGATGGACAAACAAGGTACTGCACAATAAAAGTTCAAAGAACAATAATTCAAATAAATAAACTACTTTATCCAAGACATTTCTTTAAGAAGTCCTGCTTTAATCTGAGGAGTTGAATAAGCAATCGGTTAAAGCAAAAAGAGGGCTTGTAACCTTCAATGAGCGGCTGCTGCAGACTGCTGTTCGACAGGAAACATGGATTAAAATCAGATCTGCCAGATGAAGCAATTGAGAGGGTTATGAAAGCGTTTCATTCAATAATTCAAGAAGGAATGCAGAAAAAATGTTGACTGGGTTTAAAATCCAAAAGATCAGAAATGTAAAATCCAGTAGACATCAAATAATAATAAGAAAAAAAAGCAAGATGTCTTAAAACAAATGTTTGGATGAAGTGAATTAATATATAAAACATTGTTAATAGCCAGACAGAACCACATTTTAAATGGTTAAAGACCCAATTTGATTAAAATAGGTTTTTTTAACATGTTCTTGTGACATTTTTCTGATGATGGAGGACATAAGTAAAGAAAATAAGTAAGAAAGGATATTATTGCAAAGCAACAAGTTTTTTATCACTGTTTTTTCAGTAAAGATGTTTCAGCTCAGTAGTATGAAGCTACATGTTTCGACTTGGTCTAATATAACTACTGCTGTATGGAAAAGCTGAACTGGAACAATAAAGATTATTAGTTTTCATCTGTCCATGAAACATAAACTTCAAGCTGTCAGACCTGGATGTGAAACAAAGGCCTTCTTGTGCTCATTTATTAGTAAAATATGACTGAAAGTGGAAAAAAAAGCTCACAGAGATGTCTCTAACTTGACCAAATACATTTAAGTTTGAAACATTAAAAAATATTTTTCTACCAAGCAACTGAATAAACATTCTCTAAAAAGTGATTTTTTATAAAGGTGCTGAACTTGAAATATGTTTTATTGGAAATCATTTCAACTTATGCCGTGGAACAGAAACAGTGGAGCCAGAATGAAATTAGACCAAAAACATTAAAAAGCAATTCATCTTATGCAAGTTTAAACAAACATTGCAAAAGCTAAGCTACAGTTTGAGTGGGTACTGTAAACACATCTGACATTTTTACCTACAATTTATAAAGTAAGAACTGGATTTGTTCATTGCTCCCCGAAATTGTCAGCAACCTGGTTGCACAATTCTCTATCTGTATCCACATTTGCTTCCAACTTCTGGTTGTTTTTTTTAGAAAAATAACTGAAATAATGCAATAATGTCTTAGTTTTGTCACCACTAAACAACAACTAGTGTAAAAACGGGGTCACAATTAATAAACAGTCCTCTCAGCTTGGACAGGTAAATACTTAAGGGGAACCTGTATGATGGGACAGCCCTCCTCATTTATTACTGGTGGTATTAATAGAAGTCCAGCAGGGCCGCCGTTGTGTCACAGTCAGCGGAAAAGCATACAATCCAAACACGCACAGAAAGACGGACAGCAGACAAACACACACAGAAACCTTTTATGGACTTTCCCAGCCAGTGGAGTCTGAGGCCAGTCACTGGGGGATTGTCCGAATAGGTTCCACATGGTTCCTTCTGCAACCAGACCATGTACACAGCCACAAAGCCAAACAGTCCAAAACAAGGGGCCATACATCAGGTGGCGTTAGCTTCTGCAAATGCACAAAGGTTTGGCTCCACGTAGTTTGCCAAACTGCCGTCAGTCTCACACAAAGGCCTCTGGCTGATGGAGGGTCTCAGAGGTGGAGACATTTCCCAAAATACCACAATGTGCTCTGCTGGCACAAAGCTCACACTGAACTACAAACTTCTAAATCACGTTGAGGAAAATTAGGTCAAGAGACAAGCTGAGGAAGAAAGATTGTGTCAAGTCAGGAGGACTGTAAACGCTGCACCAAAATGAATGAGGACAATGTCTTGAATTAGTGCCGGATTATTGAGTTAAAAAGGTTTGGGAACCTCTTCCATTTTTAGAGAACCAAGCTCCCAGTCAGGTCAGACACCCCGATTAGGTCACTGAGACCGTTTGCAATGTGGGAGTTGAGTTCTTGAAGGCAACTGTCCTGTTTCTTTTCCAGCCACACTGTTTTAGCAGAAATCAGGCCAGAAATAGCTAGAAACCGAGCAGAAGAGTGTCCTTCAAAAACCACAGGTCGAGATCAGAGGTGTCAAAATGGTGGGAGGGGCTTCACTTCTCTGTGGTCTCTCTTTCACATCCTCATAATCCACTTTTTCTTATTTCAAGTTCACTCAGTTGTTTTTACTATGAAGTTTCAGTGAGCAAAGAAAGTTTTTGGTAAAGCTTTGACTATAAAAAGAAAAGTCTGAAGGGGTCACAGCCAAAAGTCTTAAACAGTTCATATTTTCCTGCGGAAACAAATCTGCCTCCAAGTGTTTACACAATAAACTACAAGGAAAGAATGCACACAGAAGACTGGAAAATAAAAGTGTTACAGTATACAGGCATAAGTAAAACATTAAAGCCACGAGTGCAGAGTACGGCGAGTAGGCTTGATCTGCTTTGACCCCCCCCCACTGGCTGAGCAGCTGCTACACACCCCTCACCCACAGACGCACGTAACAAATTCACAAAAAAAGAACACTTTTTCAAATATTTCCAACATTTTTATCTCCATAGCAATTATTTTATTTTTTGGTCGTCTGGGGGGAAAAACGTGTCCATGTAGTTTTAGAAGAATCGACACAAGTAACCTTTTAGGGGTATTTGTTAACCACGCCCACATTCCTAAAATGTTTATATTGTATATCATATCATTCAACTTGAGCCCAGGACTTGTATTCAATTTTCATAGTATTCTTGGTAAAAAAAAATATGCAAGTAATGGGAAAAACACCACTTTTGCTAGCTCGCCATGCTAAAGCTGTTCAAAATCTACAAACTTTAAAACCATTTTTTTTTACCAAGTGGCATCAAAATGATGCTTGAAGAGTAATAAATTGATTGATTATTTGTAGACGGTACTGATTTTTACAATATTTTCAAGATGGCTGACTCTTCCTGAGGTCAAAGGTCAACGAAACCATGGTTGTGGTTGTTGACTTAAACTGATTTTTCTATGTGTGAAAAATTTGGTGAAGATTGCTTGAACAAAAGTTTTATTTTACCATATTGTGCAAAAATATGAAAATCGCCAAATTTCACACTTTGCCACAAAATGGCCACCAAGTCTTAGGTTCTGTAACCATCCCAAGAAAACTGCTTTGGAGATCCCTGACAAGTGTATTTTGGTTTTGTTACTTTATTTTAGCCCCATAAAGCAATATTTACACCGCTAGTCGAACTTTGACCAATCAGGGACCGGGATTTGGTAGTGACATATGGATGGCATTCCTTTTAATTCATGGAAATGGCAACACAAGGAAGAGAAATTTGTGCCCAGTCGTGATTACTTAACACCAAATCTTACAAATAACAGAATAGAGTTGTAAAAAAAAAGCCTGGAGCAAGATTCACAAGATTTGCTCTGCTTTAACATTTCGTACCAAGCTTGTAAACAGTAGAAAAAGAGATTCTTCTTTGTTTGGCCAGTGTGAACACCAAGGATTAAGTCACATTTTTTTAACACGTATCACATCCAGTATGGTAGCTTAATCGATTTTGGCATCATTCATGTTTTTTACAATTTTTGAAAATGTTATTTTTTGTTTTTTTGGTCAGAGATGGGGCATTTATAATGCCAAAATTCATGTCCACCGGGTTGTAGATAAATGCAAATTTTGTTACGTTTTTCAGTATGTGGCTGGGGCAAAATTGTTGCTCAAGTGCACAGCAAGAAAGGAACATTCCTTAAAACAATCTGGTTCTTGCAATCAAGGGCTGCTATGGGACATAAATACATTGAAACCTCCTCCAGGTAAGTGAAAACATGCTGTTATTAAGATAGGCGAGACGGAAGAACCTGTGGCCCAGTCTTTTTAGAGGATTCTCCTTGTTTAGTGTTCTCCCACCATCAGTGTAAGCAGACATCAATCCCATGTATCTAGTGGCATTTCGGGCGAGCTCACCCAACCTACAGGGACTCCACACCAAACCCAAGGAACTCCCCCCTCCCAACCCTCAGGTTCTGCTCCACGACCCACAGAAACCAAAGAAGCTGCTGCAGGCGTAAGACTCAAGCCTTCTTTGTCCTGAGTGGTGGAAGCAGTTTGTGCTCCTTCTACCTACCAGGAAACTAATCATAATGTTATGGCTGACGGGAACATAAAGACTCTTTTGTTGCTAACTGCTGCATCAGCAGCTTTGGAAACTAAGCCATCAACACTCCCCTCCCTCCTATACCTTATGAGGCACCAAAAGGAGTAATACCTACAGTACCTTGATCAAATTCTGCATTTCGCTTCACATAAACACTCATTATCTTACCAGCCGCTTTCGCTCCTCCTCCATGGTGTTTAGGAGCTGCGAGAACTCCTTCAGGGACTGAGCTGTGGGGAGATCACACATTCACTTTGATATATGAGCTTGCGGTTTACTTTTTTGCGCTTTGCCTCGTCTCACCTATGTTGATCTCGTCATCCGTCTCAGCATCTCCAATGCACTCAAACTGGAAGTCCTGCAGAGACTGAGAGAAGCGCTGCACTGCCAGAGAGAGGCCTGAGAAAACAGGAAGAAGGTTTTCAGCTGCGAAAAGCAGATAAAAGTCCATTCCCGCTTTTATAAACGTAACAGCTTCTTTAAAAGCTAAGATGTAAAAGTGTCAAAGATTGGTGCAATTTTACTGCCAGGAAGTGTTTGTAAGGAAACCCTTTCTGGATCATTATCACTACTCTGCGGTCCAGATATAGTAAGAATACAAACAAAACAGAACAGACTGTCGGATAACTCCAGGAAAGAAAGATTCCTTTCTAAAATCCTAATGCAATTCAAACCAAAACACCACAGAGAAACATTACAATGGTTTCTGTTCAACCACAGCCAGCTTCATTTATAGCGTCAGTGTTTTTTGCTAAGTTCACACCAGCCTCGGCAAGGCATGTTCAAGTGACCACGTCCAATGAAAAGTCTGTAAATGCGCGTTTCATGTTTACGCATTCATAACTTTCAGGTTTACGCATCACTTTGCTACACAAGTTTTTCTGGGCTGTGCGTACAAAAGGTGCGGCCATTGAATGTGTGTTGAACGTTAAACCAGCTGAACTTTGGCCAGTCAGGGACTTGGATTTGGTAATGATGTAGGGATGGGGTCCCTTTTAATTCAAGTGTCAACTGTTTCAAAATTGATCATGGAGGAGAAATTAATACTGTATATCTCATGAACCAGATATGGAGACATGACTACAGATGATTTTGTAGAACTTTTTAAAATAAATAAACCTGAACTCTCAATATCATTGGTGTATTCTGTGCATTATAAAGAAGATAGACTTTTAGACGTTAGACTTTTCTCCCAAAAGTGTAACTTATACTCCAGAATGACTTATATATGGTTTTCTTCTTCTTGATTGGACATTTTTTGCCCTTGCAAACCCATACTCCAGAAAATATGGTATTTGCGTTTTGTTTTCCAGCCAGCATTCTATGACACCAAGTACATCGGAATAGAAAGAAAGAAAAAACCTGAAGCAAGAGTCACAAGATTTGCCCCGCTTTGACAGTTCGCACCAAACCTCCTCCAACTGTGAGTACATTCGCAAATATCAGGTAGTGCCGGTCCTGTGTGCGCTAAACATGCATTCTTGAACGTGCGACACGTGTGAACGTAGCATTAGCGGGACTTTCTCCCTAGAATATTCCAGCAAACCTTATTGATACATTGGGAAATTTCCTCATATTTTGTATTTATTTGGTTTATTCTCATACAGAAAGGACCAAACTCCCAGCACGTCTCACAGCTGGAAGTTGGATATGCTCTCTATATACGTTAGAACATTTTTTCAACTTTTCCATTCTTCTCTCTTCTCCAAAATTGTTTCATTTTCCTGCTCTAAATGATAATCATTGACTCTCTGTGATTTGGTATCCATCTTTGGTCTATAGGATGTTCTCACTGTAAGCAAACCACACCAGGGTTCAATTCCATGGGGAAGTGATGCTTTTAGATAACCCGGTGTGTTTGATTCCAACCCGAGTTCATACTTACCAAATGAGGCAAACTACTCAAAGGGAACACACTCCAGCACAGATTTAACAGTCTACTAGTGTGATAATGCAGTAGAAATTCCTGTTACTGCTGTAAAGAGAGGTGTGGACCGAAATTATCTCCAGAAAGAATTTCATTTTTGAATGAGAGAGCATGCTGCTCCTAATTTGAGAGTCAACAGCCGAACACGGTGAACTGGGCTCACACTGTCACACAGCAAAGTGGCAATAAAAGAAAAACCAGTGGGCCACATTCTTCTTGCCTGTAGTTCAACAAAGACGACAGCTTCTTCTGATCTCATGGCTTTGAGCAGTTTCTGAATTGAAAAACACACCAAAAAGGAGTGTAGAAGAACTTTAACAGCTACACACAAAGGATTTTTTTATCACACATATCAGCTGATAAATTCCTAGACTTCACGTTGTTTCAATTTCTACTGACAAAGTTAAAAACGCAACGGCAAATGTTTGCAGTTGTAGCTGAATAATAACAGTCCCATTCATTACATGGAACAAAAATACATGTTTTCAACATTTCAAAAATATCTGATTTCAGATCTAGTTTTTAAATGACTACTTGATGCACATTTTATTTATTATTTGTAAATTAATGACCAAATAATGCACTTTTTATTAATTATTTGAAAATTAATTACTAACTTATGGAATTTGTAGTGTTTGTTTGTATATTAATGAACAAATGATGTACTTTTCATTGATTATTTGTATAATAGTGAACCAATGATGTACTTTTTACTGATTATTTTTAAATTAATGACTAAATTTTGTATTTTTTCTTGATTATTTGTAAATTAATTATTAAATTGTGGATTTTTATTGATTATTTGTAAATTATTGACTACATTGTGTAGTTTTTATGGATTATTTGTAAAATAATGAATAAATGATGGACTTTTTATTGATTTTCTTGTAAATTAATGACTAAATTATGCACTTTTGAATAATTATTTTTAAATTAATATTTAAATTGTGTACTTTGTATTGATTTTTTTTTATTCACTTTTTATTTATTATTTGTTAAATTGTTGACCAAATAATGCACTTTGTATGTATTGGCTGCAAATTATTTGTGTTTGCTTGATTTATCAAAATAAAATGTAAACACAAAGCAGTGATATATATATATTTGGACTTTCATCTGGTTTAAATGAGAAATATATTTATCACAGTTACTGTGGTAAGAAATGATTAAATTTGCAACAAAATAGTTGATGACAAAACAATAATACAATCATGCATTCAGAAGTCCTTAGGAATCATTCGTTAGTATAGCATTTACACTCAAGAGAAAATAGTTGTGCATTATCGTTAATGAATACATACAAATACATAAAAAGTGAATACACTTGACAAAAACACATATATGTTTCACAGCTTTAAAAGAAAACAAAGAAACATTTTTTTCAGGCTTTATCGAGTGACCTCATGTCTCAAAATCTCACCTTTGACAGTACTAACTTGAACCACTTCCTGTTTCCTTATCAGTATCTTGTGGGGGAGTTCTGGCTCGTTGGTCTTTAGCAGGTTTATTTATGCAGTCACACTGCTGCATATTTGCTGCTGTGATTCGGATGACTGTCCAGTTGTTACATGACTCAAAAACAGCAAAACTTTAGCAATCCTTCATCCAAACACAGAAGCTCATGGCTGATTCATCGATTACAAAGTGTCCAAATGATACGGCTGTGAACAGGCCCAAATGACCATGCTTCCACCACCTCCGTACTTCACTGCACATATGAGACATTATATTAATGCTAGATGGTTTTCTATAAATGTGGTGTTTCATATTGATGTTAAAATCTTGATTTTTAATCAGTCTTAAACAGTAGTTTAGAAACTTTTTTTAACAACAAAAAGTGTTTCGTTTTTTTGCATTTTTTTAAGTACAGCATACTCTGTTGATGGAAATCTATTGGAACACCGTTAATTATTTGAAAATCAGTTTATGTATGCAGCAACAATTCTTTCTCTAAGACACTGAACTAATTTAGTCTTATAGTTCTAAAAACATAAACATGAAGGTACTAGAGTAACTCCTTCTTTTGTGGACGTCTGCAATCCTGCAGATGTTTGCAGCTCCTGTCCTGACTTACTGTAAAACCTGGCTTTATAAATGACCTTGAAGCAGTAAGAGGATACCTATGGTTTGTTCTGGTTGGGAAGGTGTGAAAGCGCATGACAACGTCTCTACAGACGGAACAATCAAAAACTGGTTGCCATAAAAAGGAACGGTTCTAGTTTCCTTGCAAGTGAACCCTAGTGTGGTTCACTTACAGTATAAATGCAATAGGACTTTTGATTTTTTTTTTTTTTTTTAAAAGGCAAACATTTTTATATGATAGTCGGAGAATTGGTGGGACTTGCTCCTGTTTTTTCTTCTTCCTACTTTCTTATTTCTGGAAAAATCACTCCAAAAGAAGTAATTTTCGTCATTTTAAAAAGACATTTAATTTAAAAATAAACCAAGCCAAAAATAAAAGTGTGCTCCCCAGAATCCATCGGACTTTCCTGGTTTGTAAGTAATAATAACAATAAATGTGAAAGTGTTGCTTCACATTAGTCTAATTGTGTTAAAGTAAAGCATAGTGCAAAAGTGGCTAATTTGAACCCTTCTTGGATGATGTTTTTCCAGTGCTAAAAACGATTAAATAAGATTTGATTATGTGTGAACAACATTATGCACTTTTGTCCATGATTGCAACTTAATTGTTGTAATCCTGGATCCCAAAATCACACATAAGGACCCACTCTGGTCATCTTTTCATCTATTTCAAAGCGTTCCGAGTGATCTTTTAATCATAATTATGCTGTTTTTAGCCAAATTAATTTTAAAAAACGTTGTTTTTCAAGGACATAGTTTCTGCAGTATTTTCTACATCACAAATACAGTTTTTTAAACTTAGATTTACAACTATTTGAATAAAGAAATGCAGTTGTATGCTTATGTTTCTTAAGTCTTCAATCACCATAAGAATGGATGTTATGTTTCCTTAAATTATGTAAAAATGAAAACAACCAGATGACTAAAGATTTATAAGAACACCACGTTGTGGGCGTGGTCAGGGGCGGGGCTCTGGAGAATGAAAATTTGATTTTGTTTTTTTTAAATCCAAGACTTTTCATAATAAAGTGTTACTGAGCAAGGCACTAATGTACTTGATTGACTGTAGTCTGTGGTCTGAAACAAGACCAGACATGACCAACAATTTAGGACACATTGTATTTATTAAAGAAAGTAGGAGGAAAAAAGTAGAATAGAGTGTTTTTTAAATTTTAATTATGTTCCCTCCATTGGGTCTGAATGATCACATGGTTTGAGGCTCAAAGGTTTGTGCTCTGATAATGGCAGATCTCATTCATAGTTCTGAAGGCCGTCTGTCTCTGCCTCGGGTCAGGAATCTTGACTTCTAGATGTTCTCCGCCTTCTTTAATGCAAACTTTGACCTCACCGAGTCCGGTTCGGTTCTCTTACCTCTAAGCGCAGAAATGAGCGAGTTCCCGTCTTTGATGAGCTCTTTGATGAATCTGTTGGTGCGCTCCAGCTCCACTTCATGGCACTGCAGCCGATCTCTGAACTCGGGACTGTCCAGGAAAGAATCACTGAACTCCAGCGTCGGCAGACCCATCGGAACTAATAGTGATCCAGCTGCAGCCGGACGTGCGATTCGGTGCCCGCCGCAGACGACGGAGAGTCGGCAAACTCGGAGAAAGTCGCTGGGAAGTTTCCTCGGGCTCCTGTTTTCATGCCTCTTTTCCTCACAAAGCTTCCGGACCCGGAGCAGCCAGAGGCCTTGAGAGACTGGGTTGAGCCAATCCTCTCTACGACATTCTGATGACGAACTTTACGGCACTAGCTCCGAACTTTGCCAGAATTAAATGTCTGGGAAAAGGACCTCCGTTTCGAGAAAAATACAAAAAAGTAATCAAAAGGGATTTACTGTAGTTTTAGACTCGCGAAAACAGACGAAGAACTGCGGTGGTGATAACCCCGTCTTCCTACGGCTCTGCCGAAAGTCTGTTACTATGGGAACGGGAGACTCCTGCTGGCGCGTGCTGAAATCTCTGTCATTTACTGAAATCAATGACGTTAACGTACTTACAACAAAGTAATAACTACTTTTACTGAATAAAATAATGAAAAATAAGTAATTTATTATTATTGTTTTTATTATTATTATTATTATTATTATCATTACCACTGTTGTTGCATTATAGTATTTTAGTATTGTTCTCAAAACCTAGTAGGAGCTGCAAAGTCTCATTTTGATACAGCTTTACATTTATTATAATGTATTTTTTCCAGTATTAAATATCAATTAAACTTATTTTGTGGAGTGAATAAAAACAGAAATATAAAAAGAAACTAGGATTTACTCAAAATGAGAAATTATTTTATACATTTGACAGAAGCCCATATGATTTCCTTTCAAAATAAAAGACGCCTTGTACCAAACAGGATCATTGCAGTGCAGCTCTGGAAAGCATAAGAAAATATGTGCTTTAAACTAATAAAGAATCAGACTTTTTATCAAAGTTATGCTTAGTATTTGTTTATTCTAGAGGAAGATGGCACAAACAAGACCTCTTCAAATCATCAGGAATTTAAAAAGCTTAGTTTATTTTTGAGGTGCACCTCAGTTATACATTTATAAACGTAGCTAATCTAAATAAAAAGAATACTATTATTTTTTTAGCCAAAGAGACACTATGGAAAGGTAAAAGAGGCACAAGTAGCTGCAGGTTTCGGACTCCTGCCCTATTTTTAAAAAGGGTACACACCCTAAGAATGTGACTCTCTTGTAATACTGCTAGGTAGTCAATTATTTTGACTTTGTTTTTTAAAAGAAAAATAGGTGACTCCTCTTTAGAGCTCTAATTGAATGAGTTTTGGCAGCGAAACATGTTCTCGTTTGGGTTTGCCTCCAATTCTTATTGGCAGATTTGTCCAAAGACTATATTACCTCATTTTAAAATTTTTTTTTTTTTTTGGCTAAGTTTTGGCCTGGGTTTCCTGTTTTTTTAATTGAGGAGGTGCGTGTTGTCACTTGATACATGTTGCGAATAATAGAGTTGCTTATGACCGAAGTATGAGTCAGCAGACAACAACAGTAGCAATCAAGGGTTGGAATGAGTTGTAAATAATAAAAAAGTTTCGGTTGTTTTGCAATAAATCCACTTAGTAATTCAATTTAATAGACAATAAATGACCCCAGGGACTATAGAGCAGCAAAAAGGTGACAAAACAGATAATCTGACTTTGAGGAACTGAAAACCACTTATAACGGATGATTATTTACAGACATTTGTGAATGATTGACAACCTAAACCTGGTATGACTGATGGGGAAAACTTGAAAACAAGACAAGGAATCAGCTAAAAATCCTGAACTTTTTATGCATCGAGTCCTTCGTAGAATTAAGTGCTCACATCATCACTTGTTGCATTCTTGTTTAGGAAAATACCTGCAGGAAACACGTCCTGGTGGTGGCAGACAGACATTTTGTGAGAAAAAGGGGGTCTTTGGTGAAGGAGCATCGTACACTCACCCTTTCTCTTCATGCTGTCGTAAAACTGTAACTATCAGTGCAAATTTGGTTCCTGTCATCTACACACTCTGATTATTCATGTTGTTGGGTATCAGTGACTAACAAGAGGCGGGCGTAAAGGAACCTTTTAACCCCTTTTTGGACATTTTTATTCAAGTTATGAACTTACATTTTGAAGAATCTTTAACCTTTTAAAGCCCATTACATTAAATAATTTACAGAAAATTCAAGTTAAAAAAAAATAAGTCAATCCTGATGCAAAAATAGAAAAAAAGCACCTCATTTAGTCATTGCCTCAAATTTGAACCGCATATTTTTAACTTGGTGGAACTCTATTATCAAAAAAATAATTATCAACATTTTTTTTCTTTTTAATACAGTAGATAGCCATTTAGGAAAAAGGAGAACAATAGATGAGCTAATTTGAATCTAAAGTGTTGAAAATTAACAAAATCTTTTCCCGCCAAAAGTGTTTTTGAGTTGTCACCATAGACTGTAAAAATTATTAATTATTTTATATACAGTCTATGGTTGTCACGGAGGAACCCATGTTGAAATCAGCAGGAAAAGCCTTCTACTGCCCCTAGTGGAATGATAATGCACTACAGGGCACCAAATCATATACAGTACAATGTATTTTTAAGGAAAGTTTTGTTAATGCTAATGAGTATCAAATACGACACAAATGTTTAACAAAAGTTTAAAAAAAACTAATCTAAATGAAGTATAGTTTTTAAAAGTGAAAGGTTACTTCTTCACACATGCAGGCATATCACTAAGCACAGGATGATCCAGGCCAACATTTTTCATTTTTTGTTGTAGGGTCAGTTTTTTTCTGCACTCAGATTACACATGTTATCCTCATCCTTTAGGACTCAGCAATACATGTCATTTCGGTTTCCATGGTCACAAAGCTCTGCTCGCTACACCGAGCTCTCGGGACTTTTCTGTTCTTTCTATTGGTTTCAAGTGGCTTTTATTCAAACTGGTTTCTGTTCTCCCCTTACAACTTTTCAGCTCTCCCAGTGGTCCTGCTGCTTCATTGTGTGAGCTCATTTCTACTGTATGTGCCACTCACGGAAAAGAACAGAGCGCCATGGCTACCACAATAACCTGACACTCATGCAGAGGGGAGACATAAAAACCAGACAGTACAAGGACTGAAAACTGACCTTTTGATCCATCCATGCAATTTGTTAGACACATGACAAATGGTGGTATTTGTCAGAATCACCACGGGCGTTCACAGTTTGGTGAGGCTGGTCTGTGATGTAACCAGTTCCCAAAAAGACATGTGTTAATAATAAAGGCACCACCGCTAATAAGTACCTGATGTTTCTCATAATTAGGCTTTTTAAAGTCAGAAAAACCTTTCATTTGCTTTAATTTCCATGTTTTCATCCTCATGCTAGGAGGTTTCAGGAATGATTTGAAGTCGCTATTAAAGGGAGATGTTTCTAATTTACAAGTGAGTAAATTTGATGATATTATGAACACTTTGTAAGGATTTCTTGGCAATCTAAAGACTGCCTTAACTCATAACTTGCACACAGATTTCCCATCATATTGTGGATAATCTGTTGGATGGTGTCCTACTGCATAAATGGACACCAGAGCTCTGGAAAAGATTCACAAGCATTACAAATTTTATTAAAAGCACCATGTGAAACAGTTGTTTTTATGGTCAGTCTGTTGGATTTCAACACAAGCATGCCTCCTTCTTTTTTTTTAGGGAATTGTGAAAGTGAGCGTCAGGATGTCTCTGTCTCTAAATTTCTAAGACGACAGCTCAAAAGAACAAGGTCAAGCAGCAGACACTGAGTTCAACAAAGCTGTAGACCGGGAAAGGATGAAAACGGCACACCCCCCCAAAAGCCCGAATGACGGGCAACTCATTCAAACGTTGCTCAACAACAACTCCAAAATGACACCAAGCAACAAAAGAAGGGCAGAGAAGTAGAAGAGAAGGGTCTGAATCAGGATTTTAAGTTAAGTCATGTAAAACCAGGAAACTGATTTTTATTCAAAGAATGAAAGAAAAGCCAGGCTGACGTTTGTAGAACTTAAGGCATTTATCTTCAACAAATGTCTCCTTTTTGGCTTTGATTCACACCAGAATCCTGAAAAGGCCTCATAAAAAGCAGTGTTCCCCATCCACCCTTAGATTTAATTAATGGAACATATTTTTCCCATTTAACATTAGAAAAAAAAACATTTTATTTCACTCAAACACGTGTCAAGAAAATTGAAACTAATGAATCTGGTTCTTTTTTAAAGGTCATTAAAGAATAAGTTTGCCCATTTGAGACAGAACAGAAAAAAAATATCCATACAGAATATATTTCTGAATTCAGTCTGATCAACAGAAGACAATAAGACATCCCATGAGGAACAGAAGTCTTAAAAAGGTTTTTATACGCAGACATCAGCAGAGTCCTTCAATCCTCTTCCCCCACCTTCAAGACAAACAGGAAAAGGAAACAGAAGGGCATCAGACGGCTGAGAGGGTTTGGACAAGAAGGCAGCCATGACAGGACAATGTCTGCATCTGGAGATAATGAACAAGATAAACTAAAAATGCAGTTTTATGACTTTCCTTATGTTAAAGATTAGAAACATAAGCACAAAAAAATCTCCTTTTCACCTTGTATCTCAGCTCTGCTGGTATAAGTGCAACTCAGGTCTTTGCTTCCTTTTCACAGGTTAGAATTTGCTCAAAATCTGTGCAGGTATTTCGAGGAGGGCTAATCTGGAACCTCAGAAGGGAAGATAACTTCATTTACCCTATTAGGGAAAAGTCACGATCATTTGCATTACTGACAAATACACAAAGTTAAATCCTCAGTGAACAGAGTCAATGCTGTAGTCTGACTCATTGTTTTGATTAGAGTAGCATCCTGTGTGAATTTGAATGGGGGGAATGAAAAAGTATTTCCTCACTTCACTATCCAGCCAGATTTCTACTTGACATCTTTTTAATGAATTTATTTATGTTTCAATATGTTGTGGGCATGGGAGTTGTGACTGTTTTACAATTTTTGTGTTTGAAGGCTTTTGTTATTTTGGTGGAACCTTATATTTACTATGTAAAACACTTGCATATGTATGAAAAGTTCTTTACAAATAAAGTTTGATTGATTGGTTACTGATCCATTCAATTTTGATTAAAGAATAAAAAATTAAAAAAATTAAATTTACTGGATCACTTATAGAGCATGCACCTCTTTAATGTGTACATGTTTACAATTAAAAAAACCCAGAACTAAAGTGGTTTGAAACACGAGACAAATAAACTATTTATTTTTTCCTGCTTTTTCCCCTTTGTGTCATCAAAATGGAGCTGCAGCACTTTAACCAACAAAATGACACTTAAGAATATCAACATTTCAAACTACAAGAAAATATGCAAGCACACACAAGTGATTTATAGTTAAAGACTTTATTTCTTTGGATAATGTGTACAAAAAATAAACACATCAAAACCATTCCAAGATTTTAAAAAGCATTCCACAGCTCCTGGCCTTTCCTTTTTTGTGTCATTGTTGGTACTTTGACTTTATTCTGACTTATACCTCACAGTTAAACAGAAAACTTCTGATGTTTTTAAAATAAAACTCAATTTTCTGTTTATTTTTTACATTGTCTGGTGAAAACTGTGAGTGTTTGGCTAATTTGATTAATAAATTAAAAGATCAAAGGTTCAATATTCTGTCATGAAGCCTGACCTTCTGGCTTATTATTTTTTATTATCACTGTTTTCACATAGTTTTTATAGGTGTGAATTATTACATAATTGAATCTGGATATTTGCTATTGTGTTTTATGTGTAATTGAATGTGAATATCTGCAATAAAGCTTTAAAAACGTTTTATTTTGCCACTAATTTCTTTATTGTAAACCAGTTTTAAGACTAACTCAGGGTAAAAGGTCAAGTCCAATTATCAAAGGAGCAAAATTGCTCAAATTCTCCTCTCCGGGTGTGGATCCACTGTGTTCCGATAAAACCCGAAAAGTGACGAACTGTCTTCCACGCTGGTATCAGTTGACACCCGAACCGCCACATAAACATCTGCAGCATCACCTCCTGTCTCTGTACCTGCGGTCCTCCCTGTCTCTGTCCCGGTACCCTCTGTTGTCCCTACTGCCCCGCTCCCCATCTCTATGTCGGTTCCGGTCCTGCCACCCGCCGGATCCTCCTCTGCCCCAATCCGCGCCCCGATCCTGCACCGGCCCGGCACCCAGGTTGATGGGCTTCCGGAAAGGTCGGTCCCTTCCGCCGAAACGCAGCTGTCCGGACTCCTTCTTCCCTCCCAGACCTCCACCCAGACGCCGCGGGATCCACCCTTTCAGAGTCCTCTCCTGCTCGAAGTCCACGAACAGTTCGTGCTGATCCACCACCAGCTTGTTGGCGTCCCTGCGGGCCCGGGTCAGAGCCCGCTCCTCCTTATATTCAATGAAGGCGTAACCTTTGGAGAAACCAGTCACGATGTCTCGGACCAGTCGGAGCCGCTTGATGTCCCCGTACTTAGAGAAGACTTTGTGGAGCTTCTCCTCAGAGGTCTGCGGGTTCAGGCGGGCCACAAAGAGGGTGAGCAGCGGATCTCCAACGACCCCCCTGTTGGGCTTGTAGCGGGCGCACATAGCCCTCCACACGGCGCGGTCATGGGGCTCCACGTCCGTCCCGTCGATGCTGCCGGCCTTCAGCGGGTCATACTCCGTCGCTATCGGACACCAGTCCGCCATGAAGCCGAGAAAGTGTGGCAGTTGTGTTTGGAAATGACTCTGTGGTATAGTGGGTGGAGAGCGGAAGTAACGTGTGGTTCGCGCATGCGGGGTGAGCGGTGCAACCGTTTTGCTTCCGCATACCGAAAATGCAGCGACAACTGTCCAAATTCCTTTTTTTTAAATAAACTTTATTTGCAAAAACTTAAGATACACACATGAACATAGAGAAACAGTAACAAGAGGGGCCAATAAAAGGAACATTAAATGGTAAAAGAGAAAACAGACTATCAAAAACTTTATTTGCAAAAACTTAAGATACATACATAAACAGAGAGAAAAAAAGGAACAAGAGGGGCCAATAAAAGGAACATTAAATGGTAAAAAAGACAAGATCAGGGTTCAGAGAATGCTGAATAACTCACAAAATTAAAACTATAGTAGGACCCGATGGTTTACCAACTATCTATTCTTCAAATAACATACAGGTTCTATTAGCTTTTGAATTTCCAGAATTTTTAATAGAATCATTACATTTTTTTACCTCAGCAATGAAAACAGGTAAGAAGGGTTTAGCAGATGTATATTTACATTTATGAATATGAAATTTAGTGAAAAAAAATTAAATTATGTACATAGGTTTTATCATCTTCCCGGTATTCAAAAAATCCACAAAATATGTGTTTAAAACAAAAAGAAACATCAGGAAGAATGTGTTTTTTGACCAAATGAAGGCGGGCAGGTAGCTGAAGTCACATGACAGCAGGAAAACACGCAAATGAGGATGAGAGATCTTCCTCTGACATCAAAGCGGAGTGCATGTCTGCAGCTGACAGGGATACAGTCTCATCTGGTGCTGGACGTTTTCTGAGCAACTTTGTGAGACAACACAGCGAACCATCATACGGCGGAGAATCCTCTGACTCTGCCCTGTAGTGGGGTCAACCTCCTACAAAAATAACATTGACCAAACACCAATCATTTTTTTCAATTGAATTTTCAAATAATATTGGCCCCGATTAAGCTCCATAAAAGAAAGATCCAGAGCATTGAAGCAACTGTCCGATGCGCCAGCAAATACAATCCAAACATCAAAAGAAAGCACTGGCTGCTCTCATCTTGAGTTTCAATTTTTTTCTTTGTGAAAGAAAAAAAATCCAAATTGACACTCAAAGAGTGACTGCTGCTTCCATCATATGATACCCAGCTGCTTAAAAAAAACTGGGAGGTTTGGCCACGCGGGGGGCAGTGCCTTGGGGATGGGGCAATGAGCTCAGTGCTAAAGGGGGTGATGCACTTATAACATGTATGTATGTCAAGGGTGTGCTGGTGCGGCGTGTATGTGCTGCATGCATTGAGGTCAATGCATGTGTAACAGAAACCTGTAGCACCGAGACTCATATTTCCCTCCACGTGAGGGAAATATCGTTGATCGCTTTTCAAACTGGAAGTTATTATCCTTGTGCAAACCAATGGTTTCACTTCCGGTGCACTTTTTATGTCAAAATAAATATATGAATGGGTAGCCCATTGAGTCATTTGTTTAGTTAGTTAGTTTTTATAACTTTATTTTTTAGAACTGAAGACATGAAACAAAAAAGAAACACAACATACAGGGGATTGCAAATACAGATGTTATGTTTTACAAAGGAATCATAAGAAATGTTTAAATATTAGATTAAAAAGCAACACTCAATTAATAACAAGGACCTTAAAGTGCAATATGTATGTAATTCTGTGAAAAAAAATAGAAACCACACAACACTAAATTTATTTTATTTTTGTCCCCAAATACAAATATTTTGGGAAGAACCACATACTGTAATTGGCTGTGAGAGATTATCCCACAATATTTTCATCAAACCCCATCAAATTTGACATCGTATTAGAAAATAAATGAGAGGAAATGTCATCCTGTAAATGTAATCCTTTGTCACAAATATAAATGTATAAAGACTACCCTAAAATGTAGAATATTTACCAACAAATTCAAACTGTATTTAGAATTGCTGAAGCTCTTCAAGGAGCCAAAAATAAGAACAATGTATGATGAACTAAAACTTCCCTTTTGTGTTCATGTGAAAACATTTTTTTGTTCTTTGCCTCACTCTACTCAGATCTGTATTCATTTTATTAGGTTTGTTTGTAATTTAATTTCTTCTCTGTTTGTTCAAAAACTCTGTTTCATAATGTCAAGTCTTGTTCTGTAGTGTAGTTAAGTAAAAAACAAAGTTGCAGATCTGGATGTGGCAGTTGTCTCTAAAGTCAATGTATGGACAATCTACT
Source organism: Oryzias melastigma (assembly GCF_002922805.2). Taxonomy (NCBI): domain Eukaryota; kingdom Metazoa; phylum Chordata; class Actinopteri; order Beloniformes; family Adrianichthyidae; genus Oryzias; species Oryzias melastigma. The sequence continues at coordinate 18,552,425 of NC_050525.1, read as the reverse complement.
ATAATTAGAGCTATTTAAAGTTTATTAAATGACATATTTTACCAAAAATCAATGGATCACATTTCAAACTAATAAATAAAATCTGTCCTTTTGCTGAATTTCTTAAAAGCAGATTTGAACTCTGCACATTTTTTGTAATTTGGATGATGAAACTGGAACATTTATTGGAGAAACCTCAGAAATTGGAATAATCTTTAACTTTATATTCACCCTTTTTGTGCCTCAGACGTAATAACTTTTACAGATAATTAATTCACAAATATTAATATTATTTTACTACTTATGAAATGTAGTATTCGTTGTTGTTAATGGAAAGATTGTAAACGTCCTGTTTTATAAACAGATTCAAAATATATGATGTCTCATTAAAAACTATAAAATCCTCAAAAAATGTCCAAATAACCTTTCAACAAATCTCTATTTGGTTATTGTTTCCTTCTTTTTTATGTCTTTATTTTCCTTCTTACTGTAGTTAACAAACATCTTATTTTCCAAAGATTTCTTAAGTATTTTGACCCCAGCTGTTCCTTTTGCATCAATCCTATTGAAACCTAAACCTATTTGTTTTAGAAATGTTCTCCATGCTTGAGACAAACTGTTCTGAGACTTTGAAGACCAACAAAATCTTAACTTATTTTTTATTTTGGCCAAATATTGTGTTGATAAATGTAAATATACAAATGACAAACATTTGACAATTTTCTCTGTGGAATTAAAACGTATAATTAATCTAATAACTGAGAATTTCATGCCTTTCAAAGACTGAAACATATTTATAAATAATGATTTGAACAATTGGTGAAACTTTTTTTCTCTCCATTCTTTTAAGTTTGTGATTAATAGAAATCTCTGTAGTTTTTCTTTGTTTTCTTTTTTGCTAATTTCATGTTGAACTAAGCATTTTTAGTAATTCAAATGAATAAACTTTAGAACATCTGGTGTTCCATGTCAGTATTATAAAGGCGTAAAAACCACCTGTGTGAAGCGCTGATGCTGATTGGCTGAGGCGACCTCTGAAGGAGGAGACAAAAGTGACTGAGCTGTTAGTTTCCTTGGACCATATCTTTGGTTCCTGTTTTTGTTCATGTTATGTCATAATCATCTGCTAGAGTTATGTTACAGTGGATTATGAAATGTTCAATAAAAATGCAGGAAATAAATGATTAAGAGTTTATTTAGACAAAAGGGACAGCAGTAGTGCGTGTATGTGTGGGGGGTCCTCCTCTGAATCCCATGTCTTCACTGCTCCTCTCTTCCTGTTGCCGACACTTCCTGTAAAACATGAAAATGATTCAACAGAGATAAGAAAAGACTCCAGACTGTTTGGTTCTCATGAAAATCCTAAAGATTAAGGAAACAATGACTTCACTCCTTCTGCTCTGGTGGAGTTTTGTATGATAGCAATGACTGATTCAGTTACAGCAACACCTAAAGAAAATGAAGAATAAATCACTGACCTCCACAATAAAACACCTGCCAGCATCAGCATTAATGGAAGATTTGATTATCACATTACATGAAGATTGTTACCATGTATATAATCCTGCATTGAGCTGAATAGTCTCTACATTAACATTGTGTGATCACAATCACATTCTACAAATAACTTAATTGTTGCCCCCCCTCTCACCTGTCTGACTAGACTTCAGGTGTGAAGATGTTCGTCTCTGGAACCTGAAGATCAGCTGCAGAGTTCCTGCAGAAGCAGCAATGCCTCTTCTGTCCAGAAACTGAATCTCCGTCCATGTCTGAGAGAGAAAGGCCGGTGTGAATGGACTCTACTCTACTCTGCTGCTGTCTTAGTACGCTCACTCGGGTTATTCTGACTGTAGTAAAACAGTTTTCATTAACATCTGTGTGAGCTGATGTCTGCTCTGTGCCAAAACTGAAGATAATCACAGTTTGTAGAACTGTGATTATGATGGAGTAGCAGCAGCAGCCATACCCATCTGTGCACAATCTTTACATTAGTGGAATCCACCACAGTCGGATTGCTGGCGTTTCCCCCTTAAGGCTGCTTTATTCTTCCAAGTGACTCGTAGTCGCTCGAGTCGGAGTAGAGTCACTCCAGTCCCTGCAGAATGTGACACCTGCTGGTGATGTCCCAAGTGACTGGAATGTCACGCCCCGTGTGCAATCGTGGGCAAATCGTGTCATTGAACTTGAATTTATTTCAGCGATTAGAGGATGTGACTACGCAGAAAACTCTGTCCAGACAAATATCTTTGAAGACTGAAAATGATGAAAACTTACTGAAGTTGTCATGGTTTCACAAGGCCAGAAGGACCCAAGTGCTGGAAACATGGGGAGGTGAGCGGCGTTCCTTTGTCCTTCTGGAGCTGGAGGACACGGTGAGCAGGTA
>NC_050525.1:18533578-18549937 GCF_002922805.2 Oryzias melastigma | reverse complement strand
CCCAAAGGTAGACAACGATCTGGCAGCTGAGATGATGAGGGGAGCACTGACTCCTGCTGGAACACCAGAGCCCCTCCAAAGCTGTAAGCACCGGGGAGACCTGGATGGGCGGACCAGACAGTAGTTTAGAAATCCAGGCCTCCAGACTCAGAGAAACTGGGAGAGCGGAGAACTAGATAGAAAAACAAGTTACTGGAAAGATATTTCATGCATTTTATATTTTGCAGGACTCCAGAATGAAATCTGCCCCTTTTTAAAATTGTATTTGTTGCCTTTCTATTGTCTAACTCTCTTTAGTGGAGGAGCACATCACGTCCCCTCCACCTCTCATGTGTCTGTGTGTTCACAGACAAAGTAAGACTGTGAGGAAGATGTTCTTCACCTTAAAAATAAACGCTGGAGACGATCGCAGCACTAGAAAAGCATAAACACCTCTAAGAAGTTCATGGCAGGTTTTGTGGACAGTTACGAGCAAAACCAGCCGACATTAGTCTGAACTAGAGCGCGTGATTGTGGATGAGACTGATGTGATGAAGTCTAAACAGCTTTAAGGAAAGACAATAGAATCTTTATCACAACTGAAGACTGAACTGGTGTTTTGGTGGAACTTTCTGAGGAAACGTACTTCACTGAATGTCATTTCAGACGAGGAGCTGATGCAGAGAGCTGATAGTAAAGTAAAATACATTTATTTTAGCATGTTGAAATGTTATAATCAAGTAACGGGAAGAAAATACTCACATCAGCATGAAATGCTGCAGCAGCTGTCTGACATCTGTTGAGAAAAGAACTGAAAAAGAAAACAGGAGAACTTAAATAAAGAGAGCTGACGTGAACCTGATGGTTTTAATTACATTATTATGTATTCAATGAGCTTCAGAAGTTTGAATTAACACACCTGAAGGTCTCCTCCAGTTCTCCAGACAGGGTCAACGATTCTCCTGGTACTGCAGAGAATACAAATAACACACAAATCAAATTTTTACCAGTCAAAATAAATAAATGAATAAAGTATTCTGAGATGTGGCTCCATGTTGAACCTTTAAATCTGAGGTTCCATGTTGAACCTTTCAGCCTGAGAACCTAACAGGCTGCTGTTAGTCTATCCAAAGAACACACTTGTCCTTGAACAAGGTCAGAGCAACTTTTCATTTCTGTAGCATCAACCTAAATATTGTTCTGTAGAGATCATCACCAAAACCATCAGGGTGAAGTGAGTCCAGAAATATTGTCTGAATAGAGACGTTATCATCATCATCCACAAAACACGACACATCAACCTCTCCTCTTCTTCTCTATCCTATTAAAAACACAGAGTGGGAAAGACCGAGGACACTCACACAAAGCAGGTAGAGATCAGCTGGACCTGTCTGTCTGCTCTAAGTGGAAACATCAGCATGACCTCTGACCTGAAGGATTCCTACAGGGATTGATACCAATTAGTAAACATGCACACAGACACACACATGCACATCAAACCCACACATACACACAGACACCCCCCCCCACACACACACACAGGAGAAAAAAAGAAAACGATCAAAATAGTACCAGCAAGGAGCGCAGTAGGTCAACTTGGAGATCCTTCCAGGTGGTCATAAAAGCAGTAGTGGTCATTAATGTAGACATTTTTCTCCTAAAGGAAACAGAAACACACAGACATTAACACCATCATGTCTATAACCAAAGAAAAGATGCACCAGAATGACTAATGACATGTCTGTGCAGCTTTCCTCACAACTATTAGACAAACATTCCCAATCTGAAATAACACAAAGAAATACTCTTCAAATCTTGTGTTACATGATATTTTTCTTTACAGTAATTTGAACTAAGAATACTTACAGAGGATCCCATCCATTGTGTCATATTCAGGATCCAAAAGTCTTCACAGGTTGAGCAGATTTCATCCTCCTTCACTATGAGCTCTCCTGGAGGACGTTTTTTGTCCAGGACATATTCTATCTACAAACAGAATTTCATGTTGTTTATCAAATAAATCAATAAAGAAAATTATTTAAAATTTAGATTAAAAGGTAATTACAAACTAAAGGTAATGTTATTTCTCCTGCCTCAGCAATTATGAAACCATGAACAACTTTGACTTCATAACATTTACTGTGACAGTACAGACATGTGTCTGTAGAACTTTTAGATTTTACACAACTACAAGATTTTTACAAACATGTTTTCATTTGCTCTTGATTCACAACTATTTCAATCATCAAATTTAACATTTAAACACAATTTGAATCCTTATTTTTTCCTATGTCCTCCATCATCAGAAAAATACTGCAAGTACATATTAAAAACAAACGTTTTTGGGTCTTTATGGAAACAAATATTCTAACGTTGTATTTATGAAAAGTATGAACTGTTTAAATGAGCAACATTAAAAAGCAGCACAAATATCAAGGACTTAAACTAAGTTGTATTTACATCTCAGTTCGTAACTGCATGTCATCCTTTGAACGTGGTGACTCTGTTGAAGGAGGTGATCTGTTACTGACAGATGAATGGATGTTTTTGGAATATGGTTTATGGAATAGTAGCGACTGTGGCAATCAGCTGTTAAATATACTGTTGTCGGATCTCTGTTTCGGCTACCCGATCACCCAACTATCGGAAATCAAATCCAGGTGACGCAAATCAAATCCAAAACTCTCCACCGTCGCAAATGTTGGCGGCAAAGAGGAAGTGATGTAATATACATGCACGCGTTTAGGGCGTGGTTAGGGAAAGGGGATCGGGTACTGACACGGCATAACTGTGCCATGGTGTCTAATATTTCGGACGTGATTTCCGTTCAATGACTTTGTAATGAAGAAATTGAAACTACTGAGCACTTATTCTTCGACTGTTCTTATTCTAATGCTTTTTGGGACGATGTACATGATTGACTTTTTACTAAAATTCCATACTTAACAGATTTTTCTATTAAGAATATCATTTTTGGGTTCATTTTAGAAAACAAAACTACAGAATTTATCTTAGATGTTATAATTATCCTGGGAAACTTTTATATACACAAATGCATATTTAAGAAGACCAAACCATCTTGTTTTACATTTCATAAAAAACTCTGCTTATTCTTTTCATCTGTAAACCTAATGGAAAAAAATATGCTGTGAAACTCCAAGATATTATATGTGATTTGCAGCTTTTTGTTAACCCCTAATTTATTTTTCATAATGTCTTTGTTTTTTATTTTATTACTTATATATTCTTGTATTTTTTGCTTATTTTTTTGTTGTTGTTTGTTTTTTCTATCTCTTCTGTACACTGTTCAAATTGAAACTGTCAAACCTTTTGTACAACTGTTATATATGTTGTAAATTTCAACTTTTGTCATTAAAAAAAAAAAACTTCCGTTCAATGATGTCATCAACATCGCCAGTCCGCTAGCATTAGCGCGTCGCTTCCAGCGGTTTAATATCCATAACAACAGCGGTTTATAACTTTAAGAAGGTCACTCTACAACATAAAGTTATTACTTACATTTAAATGTAAACATCTGCGGTTTAGAGCGCACCAAAGGGAAGAAAAGAGCTTCTTCGCATGATACGGTTTACTCTCTCGCGATAGCGGACTTTGGACCCCTCTGTTTAGAGTGTGAAACAGGGCTAAGGGAGAGGGAGAAGGGGAGTATTCGGATCGGGACTGGACAGGACCGAACCGGACCGGATTGCTCAATGGAAACGAAGCTTAACAACTCTATCGGAATCGCGTCGTGTTACCCAGAATGCACTGCGACTCAAACTATATCTTTGTAAAATAAATAAAACCCTTTACTCTTTATTTTTCTTCATATTTATTTTATTTTTATTCATATTTTATTGCGAGTAACATATAGAATGAAATTCAAGTTTGCTTGGATCAAAACCATGAGTTTACAACCTAGGACAATATGCCTACTATAAATACCAGTGAGCGATAATTTCTCCCTCGGTGAGGTAGTCTCTGGGCATGTGATGATCGCTATCTAGGCAAAACTGCAGGGTTAATGAGGCAATGCTGCATGCATAATAAAGTACATGAAGTACCAACGGTGTCTGTGTGAGTTAATTACATACCTTCCATATATGGAAGCACTTCCCCCCCATAAGCATGAATGCATGACGGTAATACATAATGACGTAAAGGTAATACGGTAAGTGACGCAGTATCTCCACTCTCCCCTATGGATACTGCTTACGTGCATTCATGTACGGTTGCACAAGCACAGCCCCACAATTCCACAGGTGGAGCCAGTGGGAAAGGAAAGGGGAGAGCACGTCTGCACTTCCCCAACATACGTCACACGCATGCGTGGCTACGGTAAGTCTAAGGTGGTTAGCCTTAGAAGCTAAGCCCAGTACCTAAGCAGAATTGCCTAGATAGCGATGGCCGAGCAACCCCTCACTTTTTAACATTAGCAGGTTGGGATTCTTTATTTATTTATTTATTTTAAGGTATCCATGATTTTTTTTAATTATTGTCAATACAATAAAAAAAAAGAATTGTCAATACAATAAAAAAAAGAATAATTTAAAACATATAAACGAGTACAGGGTCTGCTCAATCAGAAGCAATAAATCCAAAAAGTTTTAATAATCTAATTGTTTTTGTTAATTTCTTATAATATAGTTTTCATTTTTCTATAGAGGTCAAATATAATTTAAGATCTGTTTCCTTAAAATTATTTAAAAGAGGATTTTTTTCCTTACCATTTTTTCTTATGAATATATTATTTTGCCAAAATTATAATAGGGTTAATTATATATGTTTCATTGGAGTGGAACATTGAATCATCAAACATAAATAAAATCATATGCTTCTCTAATATGCGACTAATAAATTTGTTTGTGGACTTCTTATCAACCAGATCATTTCCCTGAACTGAAATCAATTTTTGAGGTAAATTTAAGTCTTCACATTTTACATTATGTGCTAAATAAATATATATTATGTGGAATCAAGCCAATAACCAAATCAAATTATTTCTGAGGTATAACAAAATTGCATTTCCGTAAAAAACTTTCATAGGTGTGCCGATTTCCTTTATCATCAAATAATTGATTCACTGTTATAATTTTATTGACAAACCAGTTTTGTAAAAAGAAAGTTTTGTTTTTGTGTAAAATGTAACAATTGTTCCACAAAATGCAATTGTGAGGAGAAAAGTTGTGTTTAAACATAAGAGTCCAGCATAACGGAGCTTGTTGGTGAAAATTGGCCAATCTAACAGGGATCTTTCAAACAGAAAAAGGGCATTTCAGTAAAAAAATTAGACCTCCCAAATTACCAAATAAATAGTTGGGGAAAATATTCCATAAATTATTAGGATTCTCAAGAAATCTTTTGATCCATTTGATTTTCAAAACCTGATTGAAAACCGTAAAAGTCGAAACATCTAATCCTCCATCAGCTAAAGAGTTTGACAGAACATTTTTCTTCACTTTATGGATTTTGTTTTTCCACAGAAAACTAAACAGAATTTTATCCAGATCGGAACACTGGGTTTTAGTGACATCTAGTGACGAGAAAATATATGACGCTTGAGACATCCTTCTGCTTTAGTTAGAAGTACCCGAGCATAAATGGACAAATCTCTAGTTAACCAGCTGTTAAACTTCTGTTTAATAGTTTTAGTAACAGGGGTAAAGTTATCCTCCATATATTTACGTTCTTTTGAAATTTTAATACCAAGGTAAGTGACAGTTTTTTTTACAGGACTGCCACAAACTTCCTTATTAATTACATTATTTAGAAGATAAAATTTCACATTTTTTTAAATTAAGTTTTAATCCAGAAATGGTGGAAAAGAGAGAAACAACAGATAAAGCCTCGGGAATTTCTCCAACATTATCTAAAAAAATTGTTGTATCATCTGCAAGTTGAGAGATTTTTAATTCATTTTCAAATAATTCAATTCCCTTAAACAAGTGTTGCCGAATCATATATTTTTGAATTTGTTCAACAAGTAGAAATATGTATGGGGAGGCGGGACATCCTTGTCGTACAGATTTATCTCGATCTTTACTGCATTAGCAAATTAAGATGATTTAATTATTATTTTTGTACTATCATAATTCATGCACAAAGTGTATTTTTTCAGTGATAATATTAGATTATTGTTTATGTAATATGCAGTAATAATTACTGAAAAGTTTACAATTATTATGGTATTCATTTTCTTTACTGATTAATATGAATGATTTGTCGTGGATGCTTTGAAACTTGATTAAATTAATTATATTAATGATTCTTAATAGCCTGATTTATTAATATTTGATATTAAGTCCTGGATATTGATAATTCATGTAGAGAAAATGTTATGGTCGAGTCGGGGTGGGATTATATAAATTCACTTCCTTCCACTTCCTTTCAACTGATCTACTTGGGATTCACTAAGTGATATGTTATGTATGTATTGTGACCTGATTGCTTGAAATAAACCATTTCATTCATTCATTCATGTTTAACATTTCTGTTGTGAAATTGATTTTTTGTTGTTTAAGATACAATTTTTTTGTATTCAATACAAAATTTCTGTCAACTTACTGTTTAAATATCTCGCATTAAGTTAACAGCAGTTAAGTTGAATTCTGTGTTCAAGACAGAAGTTATGCACAAAATATGACTTTGTTCACGCTGTACTTGAACAGGAAATACTCTGAAGACAGAGATTATGAGTATATTCATGATTTAATTCACTAGAATCAAATAAATTGTATTTATGGTGGACACATCTTTTTTATCAGAAGTACACATCTCGTGATAGCAGGTGAAACACTAAAATAAAGACATGCAAACTAAAAACTCTTAAAGCAGTAAATGCATATATTTTTTCAATGAAAATGAGGAAACAGCAAATATTCAAGAGGGAATGTGACCCCCAGAGAAATAGGATGCTTTTTTTCCTGAAACAGACCACAAAGCATAAAGCAGCAAACGTGGTAAACCGAAAAATAGGCGAAAGAAAAAACCCTCATGCAGCATCTCCGTGAATTCTATAATACGTTCGCTGGATTTCTATCAGGAAACAACCGAGCCCGGGTCCCCAGCAGCCCTGCTGCTCCCGCTATGATCACTCGCGTCCTGCCCAGATCCAGGTAAAGATCTGAGCGGTGGAAATGTCAAAAAACACCTGTTATCTCTCTGTGATTATACTGAGCCGCACGGTGTCACAGTGCTAACAGAGTTTAGAGTCCCATTCATTTAACTGCAGCTAGCGGTTAGCCGCTAAGCTAGCGTCAGCTTTCACTCAGAACTTACTTGATTTTGCTGCTCCTACAGTCAGATGAAGTTGGTTGTTGTTGAATCTCTGTGAGTAATCCTTATATCCACATGTTCTGCAAACTGCAAACCGTTTGTTGGGGACGATCTCTAAACTTTTATGCCAGAAATAAAAACACCCGCAAACAGGAACTCGTGCTTTTAAATGGAGGCGGGACTATGTTTTTTTCTGCAATTTCATTGGTTGGACTGTCAGATCAATCAAACTTGACCCTAATTTGATTGGATGTTGGGCCGACACCACACGCGAATGTAAACAAAGACAGACAGAGACCGCGGCGTGCAGCTTTTTCTCGATATACTTTATAATCCGTGGATTTGGGGGGAAAATAGCAAGTCTTTCCGAGTCAGAGGGCTAAAGTCCGAGTCAAGTCACAAGTTATGTATATCAAAGTCCGAGTCAAGTCACGAGTCAGAGGTAGGAAAGTCCAAGTCGAGTCTAAAGTCGTCAAATTCATGACTGGAGTTTGACTTGAGTCTAAGTCATGTGACTCGAGTCCCAACCTCTGATCACTGCCATTTCCATTTTTGCTTCAGAAACATCTAAGTGTGTTTTAGCTTGTGAAGTATAGCTTGCGACATGTGAAGAACGGGTAAGGGGATGCGGGAGGTTGGTTGTAGATTGGGCGGTGTGGGGAGGGTTCCATCCCAAATTCAACTCTGTAGTGAGCCAAGCCTTCCCCAAGCCGTCCACCACACAGGTGGAGGGACGCCAGCTGGAGCTGGCTGCTCACTCTCAGCCATAGACTGTATATAAAATAACTGGACAGAGCAAGCCCCCCTACATCCGTGTTCCATATAGGAAGTACCAGTGGGTTGCAAAAAGGCCAAAGTCCCATTGACTTACATTGGGAAACAGACAGTTATTTCACAGTCATTTTATATGTCAGAATAATCATTCTTCCTCTGCTGCTTTCTGCTTAACTTCTTTTTTCTAATCCTATTTTTTTTTAATATTTTTTTCCATTATCACAAGTTATTAGAGTTATAAATTGACCAATCAGGTGGCTCAATAAGTGTTGGTGGGTCTGACGTCGAACGTCTGGGGGGTTTGATTGACAGATGACGGGTAGCCAATGGGAGCAGAGTTCATCAATGCATCCGTGAAGACCTTTTAACACCTACTTTACAATTCAACAATGTAGCAATCATTGTCCTACTGTTGTTTTCCTCAATGGAATGTACCGATGCAGCAGTTTAAAACAACAAGAGGCGCATGCTGTCGACATTTTTAGATGAGGATTTACTCTGTAGAAATAGATTTCACTCTGAGGTTATGTGCTTTGGACTTTTTTCTTTGTTTAACGTTCGTTTTTCTTTATTTCACTGTTTTGATTGTAGCTTATAAATTATAAGTTGCATATATGCGCATAAAATCACCAACCAAAGTTTCATCTTCGCCGCACTTTTCCAGCTTCAGCCTGAATTAGACGCAGCCGTCTGAGGAGCGCGAGACAAACTTGAAAGAACCTGATCGTATTTTCAAACAGAAAAAAGATCCAGCTGTTCACTTGTTAGGATGGTTATTTATTTTAAATTCCGCTGAACGCGCTTCTGACATGCATCTGATCAGACTATAACCTGGCCGAGCATGTGAAGAGAGGCTGCGGCACGCGCGAGGGGGACACGCGCAGTTCGGGCACGGCGTCACCCAAATGCTCCTTTTATCTCGACAAAAAGGAATAAATGTAAGTAAATCCAAAAGGACAGCTGACAGAATCAATTATTGGGATGGTTCTCCCTCAATGACTTGTACAATTCTCCCGAGCTGCCGTTATTAAAGTAGAAGCTGTTTACATCCGTGGTCTCGTGGTCGAGGCATGGAAAGAGGCAGACAGTTGCAATAAACTCACTCTTGATTGGTGACAGTACTTCCTGTAGATTCCATGACTCAGCTATGACTCAGATCAATCGCTGAAGATGGATTGCAAATGGCGGTATCTGTTTCAGGAATTGACAGTGAAAGCGGCGGCCTACTTTCGCGAGGAGAGGAAGTAATGCATTTCCAATGGGGGACCTCATTGATCGTTCAGTCCATTATTTTTACAGTCTATGGTCTCAGCCTCATCATCAGAGGGAGGAGGTGGAGCACTAGGAGCAGAATGAGGAGCCTGTACATGTGAGGCTGAAACAGAAAGAACAGATTTTTAATTAAAAAAAAAACAGAAAATAAACAAACCAAATGAGTGACTCAGCTGTGACAGGTGTCTACCCGCAGCGAAAAAACAGCTGCACAGCCGTGAGGTCTTAGTTTTTATTTATTTTTTTGTTAAGTTAGCCAAACTGAGAATTTTCTTTCAAGACACAAATAACAAAGAAGAACACAAACCATATTTGCGTGTCCCCAAGTCTTCACACTGGAGGGATTACACCTGAGCAGGTTCATCACTGACCTACATTGCTGTAGCTAACAGAATTCACCTGAATAAGACAAATAGGTCCAGACTTGTTCAGGTGGGATCCTATCAGTGAAGCACACTGGAATTCAGACATCCCTAGGGCGACCCACCATTTCATAAGTGTTCCTTTAAGTATTATTGTCCAAAAGGTACTTTAATAATTTTACTGCGGCACTGGAAGTCAAATCTATAGTTTAATTTGACCACTTGAACTGGTGAATGAAAATTGTTGCCAGTAGTTTTTCGTTTTGTAATGGCTTACATAAATTAATGATCAGTAATCAAATGAGTGATTTGACTTTTTTGTCTTAGAAACTAATATATTTTACATTTTGATCTTATTACTGGGAAATTACAAGCCTAAACATTCTTAAACTAAACTAAACTTAAAATGTCTTTTTTATGCACGTCACTTAAGTTTATTTTTTATCTGCCACACAGTTAAAACTTGTTTTCATCTGTGATATTACATCAGCTTCTGATTTTAGCATTTGGCTTCAGATCAGGAGGTCCTTGTGAACTTCAAACATGCAAAGACAAAGATTCTTTTGCACCCTAATTAGCCTGAAGCAAAGTGTGAATAAATGTCAGAACTAGTCCTTTAAGATCCAAACCTCAGAGGGAGTATCAACAAGAAACACATACAAAAATCTCATTTATTAAAACAGACACAAAACCATCCCAATGTCTGGGTGTTTTTTTTGTACATTACTTAAAATAAAGTCCCCAAGATCCATCACTTCAGCGTACAGTTTTCTGTAATGAAACAGGTTTGGAAAGATGAACAGAAACATTTGTTGCGATGTGTCCATTTGCAGTTTAATCCACAGATGATCAGCAGCCTGCTCGAGTGCCTTTACATGTCCTCCACGCTCCATTTATAAGCCATCTCCTGCATGGCTTTCTTATCCGCCAAACGCATGTAGCGTTTCTTTTCAAACCCATTCGACCTGGAACACACAAGAAAATGTTGTCCATTACTGTTAATGAGAAAACTCCATCTGTGATCATTACGCCTGACAAATGATGTCCTAGAGAACAGTGGTCCCCAACCTTTTTTAGGCCACGGACAAGTTCGGAATAGGTTTTTTTCTGTTCTCAACAGGTGTCTGCCTAATGTAGCTTTGCTGTGGGAAATTCTTAAATGGCCTTTTTACAAGTTTCCACAAATCCGGAACATTGTTTTATTTAATTGGATTCTCTGTAAAATATTATAGTGCGCTTAAACTTAGAATTTGTGAAGGATCCATTCAAATGTAGTGAAGATTTTCCCTGAAACTTCAAAGCGGAGGCTAACAACCAGATGCTAACTCCAGCTGCGTCTGACTTTTATAGTGTGATGGATAAATAAATCATCATCAAAATAGTATTTAAAGTATTTAAATGTAAATGAACCATATTTCGAGAAAGATTTCTGGTTTTGTCCGTAAATAAAAAAAATATATATTTTATTTTTGAAGTCAAAGACTCTACATACATTTCTTCAATGGCGTCTTTCTCCCCAAATAAACTTTCCAAAGATGTTTGTTTTTTACTAACTTAGTTAGCTCGGGGCTGTTAAAGCAGCTGCTTTCGGCACACGAGTATACAGGAGTAAAGAAAGATGTGGCAAACAGAATCCAGTAGTTTTTCAAAATAAAATTTTCTTTAGAAACAGAAAATAAACAAAACAGAGAACATCTAAGTTATTGTAAGTTCTTTCCTTTTTTTTGTTCTTTAGTGCTTCCAGGTACACAAGTGATCAACTAAAACATCTTGTCCCACGAGAGTTATCTTCAACTGTACCTGTCCACTCCATCCCAACGGTAGCCTGGAGGAAGGTTGAAGCGGTTTGGTGGTGGTGGAGGTCCATTGTATCGAGGTTTATCTGCAAACATAAAGAAACTTTAAAACAGTATTTGCTGTATTTATTATGCTAATTCACCCCATTTTTTCCTCAAGAGGGTTTGGAAAAGAAAAATCTTGTGGAAAGGTTAAAACCTTGTGTTTTTGTGCTTTTCTCTTTTTTCCGCCGGAGCATGGCAGCCATGGGATCCCCTTCCCTCTCCTGCTCCCTCAACATGCGGTCCAGATCCTCGTCATCGCGGTGACGGGCCAATGGCTTCTGGGCTTCGATCAGAGCGTCCTCCAGCTTCTGGTGCTCCATCTGACTCTGAGCCAGCCTAAAACACACACAGACATTAACCAGTGAAGCCCTCGTCTCCTCACGTGGCGGAAATAGCATTCTCAGATACTTTGTATGGGTTTGTGGATTTACCCTTTACCCCACTGGGCGTATTTTTCATCCTTTGCAGCCTTTTCTCCAGCTTTTCTCTTCTGTTCTTCCCTTTCTGAAGTCAAATCTCTCCTTTTGCCACTTTTGTCTCGGAAGATCGTTTCAGCATTGCGGGATTCATCTAATGAGTAGCAAATAAATTGTGTAAAAACAATTGAATGTATTAAATACGGTTCAGAGTTAATTCTAAAATGCTTTTTTAAAGTCTTAAAGCAAGGCCAACCTTCAAGAGGTTGATTATTTTTTTCTCTGCGTCGGTTTTCCTTCTGCTCTTCTCTCAGAATCTCCACAGAAACCAGACCAGCCTTTCCTCCGGAGAGCATCCTGTGGTCCTGAAAACCAACACAAAAATATGAAATGAGGTTTCTGCTGCAAACCAAGTTTCAGACCTGAACAGCGCCGATCCCTCACATGAGACTGGCCAGGTCTCCGTGGCGGTGACAGATCTCCATCCGAGTCCTTCCCACTCCGCGAGTGCTTCCTTGGAGGAGACTGGTCGGAGTCAGATCTCTGCCTTGTTCTGGAGCGCCTCCGAGGGGGAGACTGGTCAGAGTCGGAGGCTTCTCGTTTGGATGTTTTTTTCCGTGGAGGAGATTGATCGGAGTCAGAATCCTGCCTAGCTCGACCCTTGAGAGCTAAAGGAGACCGCCGATGATCTGGTGACCTTGGTCTACTGTGTGATGACGAGCTGGGCTTACTTCTTGTAGGAGAGGATTCTGAGAAGCAAAAGAGACAATGTTTGGACTACATTTAATATTACGATGCAAAACTGGTAATCCGAGCATATAAAAGTCAACTTGTGAAAAAATTAGCCTTTTTTTCCTTAAAAGCAAGCAAAAAAAGTATAAAAATTAATTCACCTTTACTTCTAATTTTCCCAGACTTCCTTGAATGTTGTCTTGAAGGAGACTTTTTTGGGGAGTCATGGCGTCCTCTCCTGGGAGGAGAAATGTCTGGAGAGTCGTGGCGACTTCTTCTGGGCGGAGATTTATCCGGAGAGTCATGCCGTCCTCTCCTGGGAGGAGAAACATCTGGAGAGTCGTGGCGTCCTCTCCTGGGAGGAGATACGTCTGGAGAGTCGTGTCTTTGTTTTCTGAAAGGAGAACCGTTTTTCCCACTTTTTGATGACAGCTCTGGTGAGTCATGGCGACTTTTATTCGATGTCACAGTCTCCTCCTGCTCATCGTCTTTCTCATTTGTTTCATCTTCATCTGCTACAGAAATACAAACTTAAAGTGAAAAACATAGTAATTTAAAAGAAACACAATCTATACAGTGCTTTTATAGTTACCTCCAACTATTTTCCACCTGTTACTGGTCCTAAAGGCCTCCATCTGTTTCACCTCCTCCGGTCGCTCATCAATGAACTCTGCAATCTGAGAAGATTGAAAGCTTTAAAAATTTAGACATTTTCTGTACACATCATATATAAGATCAAATAATTATCTGTCCAAGCATCTGTGTTCACTAATTCACAATGCAATTGTTCTCCATATTTCATTTAAATCAGTTAAATCTATCTTTACATGGATAAAAAGTAGAACAGATTAGGAGGGGATCCACAAAAACTTGGCATGTTACAAACAAAACAATATGAAAACTGGAATGAGAACCTTTAGATCGATTCATCTTTTTCATGTTAACTTGTATGGTCGTTAGTCTCTTAAACGATCATCTTGAATTTTACGTTTAAGAATTTGTGGTCACACATTCAGAGATAGCACATGGCTAATGTTTGACAACAGATTCAACTACTGTCACGTCATGTTTTTTCAATTTAAAAGAACACCAACAATATTAATGCTAATGTAATGCAAGACACGAATGTTATCATCATATTACACATCATAATCAGACTTTCACTTGGCTGTGCAAGCTAAAATTAAGGAACGGCTAGGTGCTAACGCTAGTTAGCTACTCACCACCGGAGCTTCTTCTTCATCCTCTTCGACCTCCTGTTGCTGTTGGACCATTTGTCTCCAATCGATATCATCGTCCACTATTTTAAGTCTAGATTAAAACAACAGCAACATTAAATTCAGAGAAACAAAGTTCATAATCGGAAATCAGATTAGCATAAGGAAACTAGCTTGGAAGCTAACAGAAAGCTGAACGTCGCAGTAGTTCGGTATTCACCGTTTTTCGGGAAGCTTTTTTCGTTTCTTCTTGACTTTTCCTTTAGATGCGCCGTTGCTCTCGTCAGCTGATAAATATCGTTTCAAATACTCCGCTTTAGAAAGCTCAGGTCCGGATTTACTACCGACCGCAGCCATCTTGGTGTTGTGAGAAACTACGGATCGCATCAAGGGTCAAAATAGACGAAAAAGAGGACGCGTTTTCGGATTGATTGATTATCTTATTTATTTATTATTATTTTATAATTATTATTGTTACAATGACTGCTATACATAAATACATTGACGATACAGATTATTCCAAATATGTAAAAGAAAAGAGAAAAATGTATCTTAATTTGTTGCAATGCAAATTAAGATATAGATATCGGTGGTGTCACCCAACTGCTAAAATTTCTATAACGACTGCAAGCAAAAAAGCTACATATGTGTTACATGCGCAATGAGAGCTTTTGTTAAATAACCTTTTTTGGTCACTAAAACCTTTCATGAAATTATATGCAGTTGCTATTTATTTTTAATGGAAACAAAGTATGAACATCGTCCCTGTCTCATGTTCAATAAGTAGAGACAAAGTTAATGTCATGGGTTGCTGTTTATTTTAAGGCTTTAAGAAACTCACTGGTTTGCATTATATCCATAAATAACACTGCATTCAGGATCCATTGAGAAAATGTGAAATTTCCAAATACTGGTGATCTATGTCAAAACTTTGAAAAAACACACAATTAGTGTTGCTCATTCATAATTAAATGATTTCAAGCAAATTCAGAAGGCTCTTTTTTAATTAACCAGCATTGACAGAGATGCAATACATTTAATGATTTTACAGAGAGAGGAAAAAGCCACAAAACCTATTAGTGCTTTTAAACATAAAAGAAAAACATCAGTCCCTCATAAGTAAGTCAGCAATTGCCTATCTCACTCTGCCATTCAATTCACTTAATGAAAAAGATGCATCGTCTGTTCTTTTAGTATTTAATTTACATTCCGTTTCTGTAGCTCTCAGCTCCTGAACATCCGAATCCTCTTCAGCGGAAACATTTGACAGTGTTTTTATTTCATATATATAGAAGGAAGACAGATTGAAGCAGGTTTAGCGAGAGCAGACAAAAGCAAAAGTGCCAAGCTTTGTGCAAAAGCGTGACTGTTGTCTTCTCAGCACCATCAGCTGTTATGGTGATGAAGGAAAAAGACCAGGCAGCCAATCAAGAACCAGGATCTCTGCAGAAACACACTCACTGCTGAGCATGGCACCAGGGAATCTGTAAAGAGGGACATTGATTGAAAAATTCTGCCAAAAAAAAAAAACCCAAAACCTTCAGCTCTTCAGTCCACCCACCTCTCTCCACTGTGATCTGCTTAACATCTCCATATATTTTGCACATGTAGGTGGTGTTGTGTGGGAGCTTGTCTTTGAAGTCAGACAGGGTCATCCTGTAGCCGTGAGGCTCCAGCTCCACCACTTGGCTCTTATCTTTAAACTGGGCCTCGGCTTTAGACCCGGACACGTTGGTGTTGATTAGCACTTCCTTGGTTCCCGAGGACCATGAAAACTCATAGGTGTTGATTTTGTTAGCTTTAGGTTCGATCATACAGTCCACTCTCAAGTCGTCGTCGTCTTCCACGCACACGGAGATCTGCTCCGGTCGTACTGGCAGCAACAGCACTGGAGAAAAGCACAAAACATGCTTGATTTTTTTTCAGAAATAATTTGATTTTAGACACCTCCAGCTTTTTATTCTTACCTCCCAGCACTCCATAAACAAACAGGGACTTGATCATGATGGAGAAGTGCCCATTCAACTGAAACAAATAAGGTGAAAAAACAGTGAAACTGCTTGAAAACCTAGCTCTTTATGTGGCCAAAACAAATAGACAGAATCCAGACCATTCTTTAGTCTCCTTTCATTCTGAGGCAAAAAATGAAGTTAAAGCTTCAATGTGTCATTTTGTCTATGCTATTCACATGAAATACCCTCTCCTGCTCTAATTCCAGCAATCTGGATATGATTATAAGGCTAGGATTCTTTCCTTTGGAAGCAGCAGTTTTACCTTGTGTTAGAGGAGAATGCAGCACTTCCCTCCTCTTGCTTCGCTCAGCTGGGGGAGAATCAGCCGCTGGTTCTCACCTCACCACTGTGTGACACTGCAGAAAAAAGCACATCTGAGAGGAGAGATGGAGAGGGAGTGGGAGGGACGATGCTGGACCAGAGATCTGATTCGTCTCCCCCCTCTGCAGTGTTCGATGGAAAACAGAAAGCAGGTGGCT